>NC_086173.1:73710408-74013438 GCF_023053635.1 Elgaria multicarinata webbii
GAGACCAAGAGTGAAGATGAGTTGGAGGACTACATGGTGGAGATTGAGATCCTTGCGACTTGTGACCATGCTTACATTGTGAAGCTGCTGGGAGCGTTTTATCATGACAGCAGACTATGGGTAAGGTGACTTGAATGCAGCTGTCTTCTCTTTGAGGCCGAAATGGCCTCTCAAGGATGCTGTGAACTTGGGAATTTGAGATTAAGACATTGTCAGCAGGTGGGCAGTGGTTGGTTGCAAGTAGCTTTTGTCTTGAAGTCCTGTTGAAGCTACTTACTGGATATCTTAGAGCTGCTTATTGCTTTTGAGATTTTCTCCATAAATACAGTAATAGTTGTATCTTCCGGATCCTGGTCTGAGCATTTGGGTGCAGCAGCCTCAGCGGCCAATGTAACAGCTAACGCTATTTTCTGCTTCGCAGCTGGAGCAGGAGGACAGAGGGTAGCACCACTATTAGAACTGTTTAAAAGCAAATTATTCCCTCAGATTCTGTATGGAGCGCCCGTTTGGGCCCATGCAGATATCACACCATTAGCGGTAGTACAGCATAAATTTCTATCTAGGGCCCTCGGAGTTCCCAGATCTACATCTAAGGATATTGTCCGACTGGAAACTGCATGCCATTCAATCCATACATTGACTCTAAAAGCAGCAATATCCTTCTGGTTAAAGATAGTGTTTCAGTTGGCCTCACCGTTGGTGCTGTCCACATATGACAATATGGGGAAGGATTCATGGGCAGACAAAATGAGACACTCTGTCTCCAAACTGGGCTTCTCGCAAGCATTCCTCCTTACAAGGGGGTTTGACGGGGCCAAGGATGAGACTTCTAGAAGGCTGTATGTCTGTGATATTCAGACATCTATGGCAGCGATCGAAGTGAGCCGCTCAAATGGGCTCTATAAAAGTATCATTACTGCTCCGGGAAAGGCTCCCCTATATTTAACTTCTGGAATGCCACAAAAGCTGAGATGGCTATTTACTCGGTGCAGGTTAAATTCACTCCAGCTGATGGAGGTGAAGGCGCGCTATAAAAACCACCCTAGCGCCAATGTAGATTGCCCAGCAGGCTGCCCTAAAGCTGAGGATATGATTCATCTCCTAGTTGAGTGCCCAAGGTATGTGGAGTTGAGGAAACATTACCTTGAGCCTTTAATTCCCAGGTTTAACTACATGTCATCTAAAGGTGTAGTTTAAACACTTTTGGTTGGTACAGACTATTATACATCATTTAGGACTGCCAAGTTTGTACACCGGGCGATGGAGGTCCGGAAACTATTGATTGAATCAAACCATTAAACTCTAATAACCCAATATTATATGTTGGTTAACATTGTAATTATAACCCGGATGATTGTTATCCTATTAACTCTCTTTTTTGTAGCACTTTTGCTGGCTAGTGGCAAGCTCGCGGCGGGTATGTTATTGTCTCATCTGTTTGCGAATAGTCCATGCAGCTAATATGCAATAAAGTTTATTGATTGATTGAATAGTTGTATGTGAAGTTCACATTAGCTTGTCACCTCTTTGTCTACCACTAATCTTTAATTTGTGTTAAAAGACTGTGATTTTTATAAACAATCTGCTTCCCCCCCATTTCTGTTCCAGAGGCCCCTTCCTTGTCTAGACTGATAAGATCTCTTCACCTTCTTCCCTGTTTTTTAAAAAACAAAACTTCTACATGTCCTCCCTTCTGCTGTGCTCATTGTGTTGTAAAGCAATTTCCATATTAACAAGATGCTTTTGTGTCAAATTAATAAACTAAGGTGATGCAAGATTTTGCATTCCTTAGTTGCTAGTACTTTTCTAACGTCTTGTGGTGTTTGTTTTGAAAGCCTTCGGTAAAATTAATTGACAGTTTTTGTTGCTTAGGCAGGATCTACATTATTGCTTTATAATGGTATTGAAGTGCACTGACAACTGTTGGAGCCCATGACACATTCCATATACTGTTGTCAAACCACTTTCATAGTGTTATATCCTACTTGGTGTAAACCTGGCCCTGGTCACTCACCCATTTTGGATGCAATACTAAACCATAGTTTAGCACTACATGCAGCTGTGGTCTCCCTACCCTATGTTCCTCAGGCACTGCTGTGAGGAGGTTGGAAGCACCCTCTTCCTGTTTTAAACTAGCTGGAGTTCATTTTTACATCCAAACTGGAGAAAGTCTGGCTAGTTTAAACTATGGTTTGCTAGGAGACCCAGATTGATCTTGGCTTGTTTAGACAAGCCATAGTTTAAACCAGCCTTTCCCAACCTGGGCCTCTCTTCAGATGTTTTGGTCTTCAACTCCCATCATCCCTGGCCATTGACCATACTGGTTGGGGCTGATGGGAGTTGTAGGCCAAAATATCTGGAGGGACTGATTTAAACTAATCTGAGTTTCCCCAACTCAAACATAAGTTAATTTAAAATGGGAATCAGGTGCTTCTGATATATAAAACAAAACCGGTGTGGTTTGCATCTGAAAAAGGCCAATAGTTACTCAGTTATTCTCTGCTCTTGCCAGGAGGATCTTGATTACTATCCCTGTATTAATTTTTAGTTGCATCTCTTGAGATATTAAAGCTTGAACATGAAAATGCTTTTATCATCCTAGAGGACCTCCACACAGATTGCCAAGGCTCTAGGAAGTGAAATTTTTCTTCTTTCTGATCGGCATTCAGTTCCTCACCCATTTATTAATTATAACAACTTATAGTAATAAATATAATTAATAAAAACAACAATGAATATTTTTAAAGTAAAAATGCAAATCTTTACATGGTAATACTCAATCTGCTGGACATTGGCTACGATACTATTGGGAATAAAGTCCACTGAAATTAGTAGCATTGACTTCTGAATAAACATGGTGAGGCTCACGCTATTTGTGGTCTGGTGTAGTGGCTGAAGTGTTGGACTAAGAGTCAGGAGATCTGGGTTCTTAGTCCCCACTCAGCCATGGAAGCTTACTGGGTGACTTTGGGCCAGTCACAGACTCAGCCCAGCCTACCTCACAGGGTTGTTGTTGTGAGGATAAAATGGAGATGAGGATTATGTATGCCACCTTGGGTTCCTTGGAGGAAAAAAGGTGGAATATAAATGTAATAAATAAATCCATATTCAATATATGGTCAGGATCAGAATATCAACCAAACTGGAAGGGTAGAATAGAAAGGCAAGACTTCCAGCTTTATGTTGTTGGGGTTTGGGTGGGATGGAGCTCCTTGCATACTGAACAGCCTGAACAATAGAAATAGAAGATGGAATTGAACCTTCTGAATAACTTTTTTAAAAGTGGCTAGTAGGCCACTGCTGTGGACATGAACCACTTCATACATGCCATTCTCCCTGCATGGGTAGATTAAAGCATCTATGCAAATAGCAAATAACTATTGAAAGGCACTGCAAGCTGCGGCATTTATTTCACATTGGGTTTTTTTGGATTTTTTTCATGAACTTCTCTAGGGAAAATGTTGCATGTGGGACTCAACAATACCTTATGTGCAATGCAAGAGGAAATTTGACTTTCAGGTACAGATCCTTTTGAGTCCAGGTCAAGTCAGGACACATTTCGTGATGTGTCGCTCTGGCAAATGGTATGCCAGCTTTTTGGAGAGTACTTTGGACTAGCCTTGGGAAACACAGGCTTGGAACAGTCAAGTGTCCTCTTATGTTTTGAATTAAAGTTAAGCACAGTATTTGAGAGGCTGCATTTCAGATATTGTGCTGCAATCTATTTTGCAACTCCTCTCCCCGCCCCTTGTTGACTAGGTTTGTCAGCTGCAATGGAGAATTTAGGCCATTAAAATATATCCCAGCTTTCATTCCGGTATCTCAATGCTCAAGAGAAACATCACCTTACAGACTTTCTTGACCCCCAGGTGTGGAGTTCGAAGAGAAAGCAGGTGTGGCATTTGAACAGAAAAGTTAGAATGGGTTTCTAAATGAACACATCACCTTTCATTCTGACATCTGAGTCTTTACAGCAAATTTTGTGTTATGATTTTATTTTACGTTTTCCTCTCCGTTTTTTTAAAAAAGTGGGTTTGGGGGTCAAGTTGGTATTTGAACTAGAATTATGTCCTGAGCATGTGTACCAAATTTGACCCCTAATATCTCAACATTTAATATCCCAATATTCATCTCAATGTCCAATATCTCAGTGTTCATCATGTTTCAAGTTAGACAAATGAATGGAATACCATCCTGGCTTTTTAAACTCAAAGGCCTTGTTTTTCTCAACCAGTAAGACCAAACTTTTTAATTCACTTGGGACCCACTGCTAACTTCAAGAAGGAGTCAGCATTGTTATGGATTTATATGATATTCTTTTAATTTCTGTAACCAACTGCCTCCAGAAGGCTGCTTCTTTTCATATTAGTATTAGCCAAATAATATTTTAAGGCATTGTTTACGAGGGGTGATAGTGGGATCAGAGTATACATGGCAGGCTATTCCACATTCAACAGCCTAAAATAAACAGCTACCTGTCTCCAGGCTATGTGTCCATTTCATAGGACCAAAATGAAAAGGAAGTGTGTGTGTGTGTGTCTCCTGCAAAGACAGCAGGGAGTCTTAAGAGTTTTTCTTTAAAGTGTGTGTGTGTGTGTTATTTTAAAGCATGAAGATGGTTGCTTCTGGCACTTTAAATACTGACTATAGGACCTGGAGAAAAGCGCTTGTCAAAACATCCCTCGCTACATTCTCTGTCTCTCTCTCTCTCACACACACACACACCAAGCTGCCAACACCCTTAATTTTAAGCACATTTTCTTGGAAGGAAGCTCCATTTGTTTCAAGATCTGCTACTGTTGTTCAGTGTTTCTTGAAAGCCATAAGGATTAGACCTTTCTTTCTTTTTTATTTAAGTGACTGACTTTCTGAGCTAAGCAGTTCTTAGGAGTTACCCAAAAATGACTCAAAAGAGGATGTAGAGGGAGGAACAGGTAACATCTTGCCCACTCTCTTTTCATTCATTTTGGTGTTATTTCACTCCTGACACAGGAACAGTTATGTGCATAACTGGGTGGTTTTCAACAGTTTTGAAACCGAGAATGCCTGTGTCTTCCTCCCACTCACAAGCTGTTGTGCTCTTCAGCTCGCCTAGTTCTTCTTCAGGCATTTTAGCTGCCTTGCATAGGGGCTTTTTCACAGAGTGGGCCAGTTTACACCATCACTGTGGCTTAAACAAGCTACAGTGGCTTGCTATGAGCCATGACATGTGCTGGGGGGCGATTTGAATAATCGCTCCCCAGGGGCGGCTTGTCATGTCGTTAAAAAACAGGAGGGTTAAGCAATCCTCAGATTACCCAGGAACAGTCCATGGGCTATGCAAGATTTGTTTAACCCTCCAACAAGTCATGCCCACCCAGACTTGGATGACACACAGCCATCCCTGGGTAGTGATTATCCAAATTGTGCCCGGCACACACAACAGCTTAAACTAATCGTGCAAACCAGGTCAGCCTCTCTTGTATTTCTCTGCATGTGTGAATGCTGTTGTTAATGGGACAGAAACCTTCAACTTATATTCTAGCTCATGTAGGTTACATGTTCACGTTGGGCTGTATAGGTGAAATTGCAAATACTAGAAAATCCAGTGTGGGCATGTCCTAAGAAAGAAGGCACTTTGCAGTTCTTTGTAAGCTGTCAATCCTGCCAAAAATACTTTAAGGTCAAAATGGAACATCAGGTCTGCAGTACAAGCACCAACACGTAGGTGCTCATGAATCAACAAAGCCCCTATGCCTTGTTTTATTTATACAGAATAGTGTTTTAAAGGAAGTTGATTGAATTCGTGACTCAGTTTCTGATACAGGCTTGATATCCTTATGAAAATGTTACTTAGCTGGATTATAACTAGTCATCCATTTTGAATAGATCTCACTCAATCAAATAGACTTTACTTACTTAATACTAAAACATAATAAACCATACACATGCATGTGACACAGATAACATCAGTTAAGTTTTCAGTACACTTGCACAGCAGCCAACTTGATAAATTAATTTGATTAATTGATTAATTAAAAACAGAACAATTAATTTAGCACACTGACAGTGCAATCCTAGGCATGTCTACTCAGAAGTAAGTCCCATTGAATTCAATAGGGTTTGCTTTAAGGTAAGTGAGTATAGGTTGGTACTGTCAAGGAATAAGCAAATTGCATCTAGTCAGGCCAATCCCCTTCTGAGGTTCAGGTTTTAATAGCTAAGTGTGCATTTTTATTTGCTGATCTTAATTTTTTCAAATTTATACTGTACAAAAAACACCTCATCTCATCTGTCCTAATCTACAATTTCCCCCAAGAGTAATAAGAAACTCAAAGCAACAAGGGAAGGTAATAACTGAATGGTGTTGGTGTGAGGGGGAAGAGAGATTGGTCCTGTTCACACATAATGTTAAGCCAGAATTGCAGAGAACTCTGGCTTCTTGTTCACTCCTACTTAACTCCTCCCACCAGTGGGAGTGGCTAAGCTAATTGGTAACCCACCAGGAAAGAGCTTATTATTACATCTGAACCAACACTGCTGGTTTGTCGCTCCCCTAACAAGGTGGACTCTGATCTGAAAGTTTGTTGGTGGTGTCCTAGTCCTAGCTTATTTGGGAGTGACAAGCCAAGAGTTCCAGTTTGGAAGCAATGCTACACTTTTATTTCCTGTGAGTTTCTATTTAGTTTAGTTGCTCCCACTAGTGGGAGAAGCCAAGCAAGAGTGATCAGGCTGTGTGTGCACTGCTCGTTTCTAACAATTCTGCTTATCATTCTCTGGGGACGTAGCTAAAAAAAGAGTGGAGAAAGAAGAATATGAAATGAATCATAGAGATAATTCTTGAGGCCACTAAATGGCCTGCAGACCTTGCCAACATGAGCTGAACAGACTTGAAGTACCATTTCTACGGTGACCCTTGTGGCCTCTGGATCCTTGCCTTCAATCAACTCAAGAGGTGATGCATGGTGAACCTGGGAGAGATGGATTCAAATTCTCTTCTCTCAGGGCTCCATTGGATGTCTCTAGGAGATCCATGATCTCTGATTCAGTGTGGTGTAGTGGCTAGAGTGTTGGACTGGGAGTCGGGAGATCTGGGTTCTAGTCCCCAGTCGGCCATGGAAACCACTGGGTGACTTTGGGCCAGTCACAGACCCTCAGCCCAACCCACCTCAAAGGGCTGTTGTGACAATAAAGTGGAGAGGAGGAGGATTATGTATGCCGCCTTGGGTTCCTTGCAGGAAAAAAGATGGGATATAAATGCAATAATAAATAAATAAATAAAAATTCTCTGCCTCTCTTTATGTAAAACGGGGATTGTTCTCAACTTGAACCCAGCAAATGGCCTAGAAAGACCCAGTCACTGGGTGGACCAAGGGAATGTGGAAATGGGTCAGTAATCCAGAATGAAGACCATATAAGAGGAGGAAAGATGTATAGTAATAACGTGATCTGTGATGATCATTTATATGACATTTTTGAATTAGAATCATAGAATAGTAGAGTTGGAAGGGGCCTATAAGGCCATCGAGTCCAACCTGCTGCTCAATGCAGGAATCCACCTTAAAGCATCCCTGACAGATGGTTGTCCAGCTGCCTAGTGTGGGAGAGCCCACAACCTCCCTAGGTAACTGGTTCCATTGTCGTACTTCTCTAACAGTCAGGAAGTTTTTCCTTTTCAGCTTCAGTCTGTAACATAAGATTCATAACTCTACACCAAAATGTATTTGTTTGTTTGTTTACCTGATGTGTCTCCTCTCTTCCTCCCCTTCTTGTAACATGCATCTGGGGTCAATGGGTGACTTTCCCAAATATTTTTCTTAGTAGGCTATTTTGTTTAGGAAAAATAAGGCATTATGCCTGAGCTCCCTCGTGAATAGTGCTCTTGTGTGGTAAGGGAATAATTGTAAAATAGAAGCAATCTGTTTTACAGAGAGTTAGTTATTTAAATTCCACCTACTGAATACTTGCATGCGAGACAAGCTGTTGACATTTGATTTACCCCCCCTCCCCTCCCATTCCCAATAAGTATTGTTTTGTATTCTGTGAAGTCACCAGAAATCTGCCATGGCTTTGTGAGGTCACATGAGTTCCAAGGAAGTATGGGTGAAAAGCTTTCAGACTTGATATTTCTCTTTCAGGCTGTACACTCACGTGCACACACACATATTGTCAGGCCCAGCTTTTGTTCAGGGAGCACGGGCTGGTGTTCAGGCCTTCTCTAGTGAGCAAGAGCAGGTCATGTCACTTTACTACTTAGAGCAGCAAGCAAGTTTGGGCTGTGAGGGTTTTTTATAGGAGCCAGAGAACTGGGTTGATGTTAGGTAGTTAAAATATCTGGAGGTAAAGGGATGGAAAGGGAGAGAAACCACCCCTCTCTCTCTCTCTCTCTCTCTCTCTCTGTAGAAAAACACACACAAAGAGAATGAAGACGGGGAGATAAAACACACACACTCATGGGAGTGTGGGGGAACAGAGAGACAAAGAAAAAATGCTGACAGACTGTGCTATTCCCCTTCACTTCATTCCCCCTCCCCAAATTAAGCTTACCACTTTCTGCCTTTATCCCCCCCCCAAAAAAAAATTACAGGCTATGTTCCATCCTGTTCACCTTCTGCTGTGCTGCTTATCTCCCGTACAATCCGCCCTGCACACCCAGGTCCTCTGGGAAGAATCTACTTCAGTCAGCAAAGACTAGGCTGACAACCATTACCCAGAGGACCTCTTCTTCTGCTGCTCCCAGACTGTGGAATAGCCTGCTGGAGGAGAGTTGTCAGTTTGACAGTCTTTTAGCACTCAAGAAAGCTATCAAGACTAATCTCTTCTGGAAGGCCTATCCAGTGGAATTTTAGGATGCTTTTAGTATGCTTTTAGGATGTTTTAGGATGTTTTTTAACAGTGTATACTATGTTTTTAATCAGTATTTTATGCTTGCTGTTGTTCCCCGCCTCAATCCAATCAGAGAGGCGGGTAAGAAATATCATCATCATCAACATCTCAGCCTGGAAAAGAGCATTGAACCTAGTGAGTAAGAGGGAAAGACATAAAGTCTCCCCACTTCCTCTCTCCCTTCTATGATTGATTAATTTATTTGATTTGTACCCCACCGTCTACCATAAAATGGCACTCAAGGCAACTTACAGGCATAATTTAAAATTGATTAAACCAATAAAGTACATCAAATTACAATAACAAGAATTACAGAATAAAAAATAAAAAACCAACAGGCCAAAGGACTTCTTGAATAAAGTGGTCTTTCCTTGCCAGCAGAAGGACAGCAAACAGGGAGCAAACCTAGCCTCCCTCAGCAGGGAGTTCCACAGCCTAGGAGTCACCACCAAGAAGTCCCTTTCTTGGGTCACTGCCAAATGCACTGCTGAAGGCTGTGGTCTCCAAAGAATGGCCTATGTACTTTACATGGCTTGTAGTTGATCATGGTACAGAGGATCAAAAGCACCTGCATCAGTGTTCCAGGGTCTGACCTCCTTCCAGGCACAATTTGAGGTCCTAGTTTTAATCCATTAAAACAGTGGTCTTCAACTGGTCCAGACCCGAGACCCACCTTGGACTCTCAACCTGTAACATGGGACCCACTTTCACAATTTTCTCCAGGCCCAACATGGCAGCAACAGCTTTGCCACGACCCATCTGGATGATCTCATGACCCACTTTTAGGTCGTGACCCACTAGTTGAAGACCACTGCATTAAAAGATGCAAAAGGGTTATGGGCATGGTATACTTGAGGGGCCATTCCTTTTTCTGTGTCTCATCACAATTCCCCAAGAATGATTCAAGAGCGTTCTTCTAGTGTTGTGTATCTAGTTTAAAGAACAAGGAGTTGTGGAGGTAGATAGTCTCAGTGGTCTCATCCCCATGATAATCTTTTGCCTGAGGGTCTGAACTTGAATGTATTCTGCAAAAGTTGGTTCTTGTTCAGGGTGGCAGCCAGCCATGCCTTCTTCTGGAATACTATAGTAAGCTGTAAGGAGCACGAACAAGCCAATTCACTTCCCCACCCACCCCACTCCAATTTTGATTTATCTGTTTGTACTTTGCAACCAACAGTCAGCATTCTATGGGGCTTTGTGGCCACTGAGCAGGCTCTGACATCATTGGGCTGTTTCTTTGGGAGGGTTGCTCCTTTAAGTTTTTTTTGTGTCTATTGCAAATCTCAGGTTTCCCCCCCCCCCCCCCATGCTGGTATTTCCCTCTTGTTTCTCAGTGTCCCCATTTTGACTCCATTCTATTTTGAGGCGGGAGAGATGCAAGTGTCAAGCTTATGTCACAGTGGAAACTAGCTGTTCATCTACTTGCAACAGGGAAAGGCTGAATTCAGAGTTCAGGATTTTGGAAGGTCTCCACTGGGAATTTGTATTTGCTATGCTTCATAAACAGTGATGTAGCTTTTCCAGTGCAAATTAGATGAAGTTGCATAGGAATTTTTTCAGTTTGTATCAGAAAAAAAATGTCCATAGCAAATTAGTTTCATTTGCATAGGGTCATTTGCATAGGAACATTTTCAGTTTCAGGAATTTCAGAAAATATTCTGATGCCCTAGAGCAGGGGTGGGCAATTTGTAGGCCAAAGCATCTGGAGGGCTCAACTGCCACCATCACTCATCATTGGCAATGGTGGCTAGAACTGATGGAACTTTTAAACCCAAACATCTGGAGGACCACAAGTTATCCACCCCATCCTAGAGAGATCTACTTTAGCTTGTTTATTATAAGCTACTCATCTCTTTCAAGAGAGTTTAACACTCATCCAGTAAGGTTGTTGGAGCACCATCAGTTTAGCTGTCACTATTTATTAGTTCCATTTCACTCTGAGACATATATGTATTTCAATGATACATGTATTCTTTAACATACTTCCTAGGGATCGTGACCTGAAAAACATTAATTACAGCTTTGAAACTGCCAAGCTTGGCTAATTTTGAATGTGCAATTGGCATACATCACTTTTACTGATGAACTTCTGAAACAGAAAGTTTTCCCTATAAAAATAAAAGCACTGGAAAATTTTCAGTCCTACATCACTGTTCATAAAACATTCCAGAGACCGGAAAAGGAGGTAACTCTCCTATCTGGTTTGTGGCTGGTCTCACCCAGGGTTTAGCCTCTGGGCTGATAGCTGCTGTTCAGCACAATCTGTTTTGTTTGTTTACATTTCTCACAAAAGGAGGTAGGATATCAGCGATCCACTTTCCTGGTTCTGTAAAATCATGGCTAGAACATATATTCAGTTTTGCACAAAATTTTTGTATTGGGTCATTTACTTTGTTCATTTTTCTTACATGGAGATTAATAGTTTGCAGGACAGTATTTTCAGAAAGTCAGGGTAGTGTACACAATTGAGTTGCACATTCTGGGACAGTTTTAGAGTAATAGGAAGAACACGCCCAGCAATATGCAACTCTCTCTCTCTCTCTCTCTGGCACACCCACCCACCCTACTTTTTACTGTTTCCCCCCTGCAGGGTTAATTGTTGAGTGAGTTGCCAGTTTGTAAGAGGAGCGACCAAAGGTCACGAATTCTTCACATGGGAAGGGTGGTGCCAAGTTTGCAACATTAATCTTTGCTTTCTCAGCAGTTAAATTGCCATGCCAAAGAGTTTAAATCCCCTTCGTTGAAAGGCCTGGGGGTTCTGTGAAAAGGTCTGAAAAGACGGGTGTTATCTCTCTGGTGGTTAGAAGTTGCAAAGCTGTCTGAAAAGATGCTAATTCAGACATCATTTACAAAGTATTCTACTGATTGCTGAGATCATGTTGTTTGAATTTCATTACATAATTAAAAACAAAAACAACAGCACTCCCCTACCTGTGAATGAAAGCTGATATTCGGGATGGTAGGATGCTTTTTAGACTATACAGATCTTTATTTCATTGGAGCAATGAGAGAGACACACACACCCTGCCCTACTATGACTATTACTATGATTCTAGCCAGGAGCCAGCGTGGGTAACTTTTTGAAAACTGTTCCAAGTGTGATGAGGGCAGGAGAGACTGCTGGCTCCGTTTTCCTAATTTCCCGAAATCCTGTTTAAATCAATAGGAGGTGGTGAAATTGACTAGAGCAGCTCACAAAGCAGCTTCTGGTCTAGTAATTTTTTCCAACAGAAAACTGCTTTCCCTCTTTAAAAAGGCTACATGATGGTTATACATTCATCCTTTTGTATCCCTAAACACAGTTCGAAAACAGCGCCAGGAACTGATAAGAGAGAGGGAAGGGAGTGGGGCAAAGGCAGGGGAGATTCAGTGTGAGTCATAAATGTACACATCTGTTACAACAGGGACTTGGTACAGCTGAAGTGTTACTTAAATCCAGCTTGACCAGAGACTATGGGACATAACAAATGGTCACAATCACCATGGGCAATGATGTCTGTGCAAGACTGCTTGCAATTTAACAACAATGATTATCTATATGCAGTCTTAATAATAACTCCAAATATTATGACATTTGTATTAACTGTGCTTAGATAAGTACATCAGTTGCATTTTGCTCATGGTTCTAGTACCAATTTGTGTATGTTACCATGCATACTACGGTTTTTGTACTCACATACATGTACACTTATACATACCCAATCTGTTTGAGCGATACCATGTAAATGTACCCGAAGGGTGGAATCCAACTAAAATCCTACTTAGACCCATTGTAATGAATGGGACTTAAGTTAGTCATGACTAACTTAAATTCCCTTCCCTTCAATGGGTCTGATCTAAGTAGAACTTTAGTTGGAGTCTACTCTAAATTATCAATATGGCTGACGCAAAAGTAAGATTACTAGGGCAGTCTTTCTTTGCTTTGTTACTTATCATGTAAGTGACTAGCCGGCTGATAATTATGACACAACTGTTTGCCTAACATATAGAATCTATCACTTTTCACTGGATTTGGTATTGCTAGGCTACAGTACACTTGGAGGCTTGATCACCAAAATAAAACATATGGTCACCGCTGGCAGCCTGACAAACATGTTTGTGGGACCCCTGCTAGTGCAGGCAATTCAAACTCAACTAAGAGAACTTCTCTTGTGTATTTTGGCTTAAGACACCAAGACCCTGGCTCCCAAGCTGTGGAAGTCCCTGCTGAAGGAGGCTAGGCTTGCTCCCTTTCTACTGTCCTTCTGCCAGCAGACAAAGACCTTGTTTTTTGAGCAGGCCTTTGGTATATAAGCCAGCCTATTCGGTTAGGTGCTGTGATGTTAATATCTTTGTTTTATGATTGTTTTAAACAAGTTTTAATTTTAAAAGTTTGGTTCCTATTGCTGTTCGTTGCCTTGAGCATCTCTTTCTTGGTGGCAAGGTGGATACAAATCAAATAATTAATAAAGGTTGTCACTTCCTCTTTTCAGACTGTTGGCAGGTACTCTTCACCTGGAAGGTGTTGATTGTTGCCCTCTGACTGGAAAAATCTCTGCACTTATTCAAAATCTATGTAAAAACTGTTTTCCAGCCTGAGGTGATTTGTAAAGTGACACTGTTGCAAAGATGTGCATTGAGACCTGCTTTTGTGACCTGTTTTACCTTATGCCTACTGTCACCACTACTGCACATCTGCCAGGTTTGTTGTGGTGATGATGATGATGATGATGATGATGATGATATCAATATCTATTTCTCCCTTGTGGCAGTTTTTCTAGATGGACATAATGGGCTTTGCCAAGTCATGCTGTCTTTTACAGATTCAGGAATTTCCTGACAATTGAGCATGTTTTAATTATGGCTGCTTTCTGGATGTTGGTGTGGATGTATTTTGGTAGGCCCAGTTTCTGAAGGTTTTCTGTGTAGTTTTTTTGATTTGATGCCAGTGACTGATATGACTTAACAGAATAATTGTGACCTTTTCCTGTTGCCATAGTTTTTTGATTTCCATGGCCAGTGGTGTATATTTTTCTCTGTTTTCCATGATGATGGCTGTGTAAACAGTAGCAGGATGTAGAAAGAACACTTTCTGAATTCTCTTTTTTCCAAGCAGGAGGGATAGGAACATGTAGAGATGCACTTAACGAGTCAGTGAAAAGTGGCTGACACATCTTCCTTGTTCTATTGGATGCCCCAAAGGCTATAGAAAGAATATGCTGATGGTTACCGGGGTGTGGAGGCCTGCTTCCTCCCCACTTACCTTCCTTTGGCCATGATCACTGAAGGGACCAGCCATGTTCCGAAGCAGTGTACCTTGTGAGAGCCAGAGGCATTAGTTGATCACTATCAGAAAAAGAGCGCTGGACCAGTTGGGAAATGGTATAATCCGGTTAGGTTGTTGTTATGTTCTTTGCAAACAGGGTTCACTGTTCTAAAACTTAAACAGAAGCTCTCTGGTATGCTTTAGAAAGGACTCAAGTACACACAGGGACTGGTTTGGTGACTTGGCAAGCCACAAGATCAGAATTGCAAAGTGCAGTTGAACGAGGTCATGGGATTAATGTGCTCCAAAAGTTTACATGAGTCGAGTAATGATTGTGCATATAACATACAGATCTTTCTTCCTGGCTCTTCATTTAAGCAAGACCACCAGAACTTACTGGTCTTTGAGTGGGAAATGGTGTATCCTTCGCCCGCTTTTAACTTTAGATCATCTCCTATTTTCTGCAGACTGACTAGACCTTGCTTCTTTTCTCCAGTTGAATTTGAGCCTGCATAGTTTTTGCTGATAGGCTAGCCCTTAAGAAAAACAAAATAAAATATAATGCTGCTTGATATCATTATTGTTGGGTTTTATAAATCTAGACTATTTGAGGTTGTACTGCAACTTAAACTGGATTTCCAAGCTGTGAGAGGCCATGTGCATTCTAGCAGCTTAAAAGAACCTGTTCCCTCCCCCCCACTTTATTTATTCTGGGACATTTCAGTTCTTAGCTGCAAATGCATTGTGTTGTAATCTCCCAGGTTCTCCCGCCCCCAGCATCTTCTGCACAATGGCTTTTCTAGCTGTTCTGTTGTATTTTGTTATACTACATTTATTATATCTCTCCTTTATCTCTGTCCCTTCTCAGGCCCTCTGCGCCATAAACTAAAACAGGGCAATGCAAATATCTTGAGGCAGCTAAAACAGATCCAAGCAAAACCAGGGCTAATCCTGTAGACCCCTTTACAAATCAGTCCCAAACTGTGTCCTGGACAGATTCCTATCACTACTTAATATTGAGTGATGGCAACTGGAATTAATGTGTATGTGTTGGGGTGGGGTGGGGGGTGGGATTGCAGTGGAAAATGGCAAATCATAGTAAAAAGAATGATGGAGATAGTGTGCATTGCAAGTAGAAATTAATACTTAAATACAAACTCCCAACATGAAGATGCAGACACAAGTGTGCAACTTGAGCCTCAAGGTTGAGAATACAGTGTTTTGCCACCTCATGCCAGAAGGTTTGAGGGATTCAGAGCTACGTGAGTTGACTTACTCCAAACGGTTGTGATAATCTTGCCAGAGTGGACAACCTGGCCCTCTAGAAGTTTTAGCCTACAAATCCCATCAGCCCAAGCCAGCATAGCCAATGGTGAGGCGTGGTTGGAGTTCTAGGCTAAAACATCTGGAGGGCTACAAATTGCCCACCCCTGATCTTCAGCATCTCATTTCAGTGCTGGTGGGGGTGAGAAGAAACCTAAAGCAAGCCAAATATTTTAATGATGAAAGCAGAGAGGCTGTAAGTTGTCATTGTGAAGGGAGACCACTTCTCAGTTCTGGATCAATCCACTAGCTTGTTCTAAATATTTCAATGACGTAACTGTCATGCATGTTTCAGGGCATACTTTACGGTCGATGTTGGAGTTAAGTGTGTTGGTAGGTAAGAGTAAGGTTCTCTTAGAAGTATTGAGTAGAAAATGGGTTCTAGGCATGGCTGTGTCCCGCACCAAAAAAGGCCAAATTCTGAAGTCAGGTTGATTTGCCTAATCAAAAATGTGCTTGAAGCTGTGCAGAATGAGCAAAATATGGAGGAGGAAGAAACCTTTATATATGTTGATGTTGTTGCTGCCACTCAATGGAAGGAGCAGAGGATTTGAAGTTAGGTGAATACGCAGCAGTAGAGCACCAAAGCATAAGAGCTATGTTGCAGGTCGCTGAAGCCCTGGTAACTCTGCCTAGGACCCACTGTCTATATTCCTTCAGACCCTTCTTCACAGCCACCAGGTCTCCAAATTTGTGATCCTCAGGATGTTGATTTGCTCACCAGATGACAACATTCCCTACTTGTGTGAGCATACAGAATACAGCTCTGTCTCTAACAGTGCACAATCCTATGCACACTTACATGGGAGTAAATGCCACTGAATACAGTGGGATTTTCCTCTGAGTAAGCATGAATAGGTTTATGCTGTAATTGTCCTTGGAATGCAATCCAAGCATCTAAGGTGCTGGGTTGTGTCCTCCTTCACCAGGAACACTCAAAGTATGGATACAACCATGGGGACTTCCAAACACAGCAGTCATTTCATGTATTCAAACCTGCTAGCATTATACAGGTAGTGCATGACTTAATCAATCAGTAAAATAAGTTTAAGCATTGTCCATTCCACAAGTTTCAAAGTGAAACTTGAAAGTTCTGAGTCTAAAAAAAAGAGGTTGTGTCTATGAACAACATCTGTTATTATTTATTAATTAATACTACTTTTGCTGTTGTTGTTATGAAACTAAACCTGCCTTTCAGGATACACTGCTCTCACATAAAGCAGCTTACAAGATTATAAAACACATGAAAATGCAATTACAGGTGTCTAGGAGGTCTTCACAGTAGTTTACAGGTGGAAACTGCTGGTCTTCACCATAGCAGCACATGGAAAGCCCAGGAGGTGGGGACAGTAATAACAATATTCCCTTGGCTTCCCTGATGAGCCAGCTGCTCCAATGGTTCCTGGAATCTGGCAATTGTTCTGGCCACGCCTGCCAAGACCAGATCCAGTGGCCCAAAGTCAGAAGCTAGATGTGCTTGTGGAGGTCTTCTTCATGGCCAGCTGTCACCTTGGTTGTTTCTCTGAGCTTCCAGACCAGGAAGAATGTTGAATTTCTGTCATGCATTTGTTAAAGGCACAGAGGCTTCTGTCAGCAAGGGAAGTTTGCCAAACCTAGTTGGCAAATATTTGTCTACTATATATAGTAGTCCATATGAATGAGATATTTGGACTAGTGTAAGATAAAGACAACAGAACTGAAAAAAAGGCAGAGGAAAAGTTTTGTGCATGAGTTGGGCAGACTTTGCAGACAGATATGGTGGAGAACACTCAAGAGGTTTTGCAATCCAGGAGAGCAATTATTATTCAGATTGATCTATAGGTAACAACAACAACAGCAAAAGTTTAGAGGCCAAAGAGAACATGGGAGGAGGTTGGGATGACTTGGCCAGAGAACAGCAGGTAGTAGCACTATTTGCTTTTCAAACAAACAAACAAGCAGAAATGCAAGGAATGTACTGTTGACATTTCTCTTTCCTTCTTTGTTTCTTTCAAGACCTAAAGAGACTGTATTCTGTTTGCTCCTGTTTTAAGTCACAATCTTTTCTCAAGTACTGGTTTTCCCTTGTTTTGAGCAAATGGCTGCACCCCACAGAAACAAACTCTTCACACAGAGATTTTATTTATTTATTTATTTATTTATTTATTTATTTATTTATTACATTTTTATACCGCCCAATAGCTGAAGCTCTCTGGGCGGTTCACAAAAATTAATATACAGATTCTGGATTTCTGTATCTGATGAAGTGGACTCTGATCCATGAAAGTTTTATGCTTAAATAAATCTTGTTGGTCTTTACAGTGCCATAGGGCTCTTCGTCATGAACTATAGATGAGGTGGTAGCTACTTCCGAATTCCCTCCTTACTTAAATTTCAAAAGCAAGAATCTGATGTACCCCTTTACAGGTATCAACTCTTTGAAAACTGTGAACTGCAGGCCCATATTTGAAATGACATAATGGTAGAAGTACCCCCATTGTAGCAAACATATTCACTATGGTAAATAACTGCGTGATTTTTATTTTGAGTTTCTAGTTCTTGGACACCAGTAAAACGACTTGTCTTGGGAACACTGATAATGGTAACATTGGTATTGTATTGTCAGTCACCTAGCGCTAACAACTCAATACCCTTGATGTTGTAGCAAGAGGCTACTTCTAGCCACAATCTGGCTTGTGCCACAACATACTATTTAGATAAATGAACAGCAGTGAGCAATACAAGAAAAAATTATTCATGCATGAATCAGAAAACATATTTGCCACAACTGAAACATTTGACAATGAGTGATGGATCATACTACTGGGTTCCAGCTATTGCCAAAAGGTTAGCCATGGCTAAGTGGTGGTAGAATCAGGCTTTTAAACCTGAGATTGCTGTCTGCAAATAGGTTGCTATGAGTGCTGCTAGATGCATGCATATACAGATGCTAGTTTAATTCCAGAGGCCTAGTTACTACTGGAAGCATGCAGAAACAACAACAACAAAAAGCTCTCCAAATCTGATACGTAAGGAATGCCACTGGAACTATTTCTACTGGCTGTTTGCATGTATGTATTTCACTTTCTAAGTATATGTTACTACATTTATCTCACACCTTTCTTCCATTGTGGAGCTCAAGGCAATGTCCATGGGTTTCCCAGGTGGACTTTCATCCAGGTACTAACCAGAGCTGCTTACCTCTAGCAAGGTGGCTGTTATTAGCAGAAGTGGCTGAATTAAGCAGGCTGGATCCAGAAAGTGAAGCGCAGATTACACCAGGTTTCTGACATAATCAAACCACTTCTGCTGTAGAACGTACAAAACATGCTGATCTTTTCATACGCTAGAAACCCAGGCTGAAAGGAAGCTTCTTTGGCTCCACGTGACTGTTAGGCAACTAAAAATCTAGTGCTTGAATTTGCGCTCCCCTCCCTTTCTCCCTCCCAGTCCCCTTTCCTTTTGTGTCATGTATTTCTAGATTGCAAGCCTGTGGGCAGGGACTGTCTTAAGAAATATTTTTGTAAGCCGCCTTGAGAGCCTTTTTGACTAAAGGGCGGGATAAAAGTACTATAATAAACAAACAAACAAACAAACATTTCCCCAAACCCTGTCCCCACCCGCCTTGTGACTTCAGTTTGCACCCAAGGCTCTCTGGTGCATCTGCAATTATTCATTACCTCTGCCCTGCAAATGACCCTTGTTATTTGTGCCTACTAACCAATTTAAAATTCTAAACCCAAATTTGCCATTAGCTTGCACCCTCATTTGGTGCCAGCAGACCCTGCTGCATATGATGCTTGGCCTCACTGATTCAGACTTGCTCACAGCAATAATTTTCCTGATTACCTGGAGTGCTGAACTTTGATACGCAGGTCGTCCCAAGATACCATGGCTGCATGGGACATTTGTGCAGCTCTCCCTCATGACTCAAAAGGCATCCTCCCAAAAGATTACCAGATATGTCTCATCACAGGACACTTTGGTAGCTAATAGTCAAAACTTGGAGCATGATGTTTATCGTATCGTAGAGGCTTGCTTTTCAGCACAGAGCCAGCCAGACTGAACATAGAATGTCATGGTCTGGAGGTTTAGAGTCCCCCCTTGGGTTTGGGGCAGGGGGTGCTTCCAGCTGCATCCAGGAACAGATATCTGCTTGTGTGGGGTGTGGGGTAATATATAAAATATAAAAAATGTGGTGGAAATATTCATGTTGTTCCTTGAATTCAGGCTCCAAAGTAGCTGCTCCTGCATGCAGAAGCTAGTGTTTTACATGTTAGTTGTGATCAAGCCAAATTCTTAAAATGCAAAGCTGTCTGGTTCTGACATCAAGGGGTGGCTTAAGGACTTGATGCAAAGGATGTTGTGATGGTGATGGGCAAGCATCGTCTTTTAGTGGAGGGGAAAGCACAATTAAAACAGCAACCACAAACTTGAGAGTTGACTATGGCTTTATCTTCAAATGCTGGGTAGGTTCCCCCCCCCCATTTTGAAGGGCAAAGACCACAGAGAATCACTAATTAACCAGTTAACTTAGAACAGAAAAAGAGTGGGGGGGGGATTTGGAGTTTTACGATGTTTCTGAGCTGTTGTCTCCACGTCATCTCTCAACTATGACAGCTATCTTCCTGCTGGCAAGTTCAAGGCTCTGGAACAGCCCCTCAGTGCAAGCTGCAATCAAACTCCGTAAACAAATATAATAAGTGGAGTGTGAGCCTTTAGGCTGCTTCGGATGGGCCTCCAGGTACATGGAGGGTGGGCTCGTTTGGATTTTGTGTCTGAGGGTAAATGATCTGAAAGGAAGTTTCCTGTGCACTGAAGCCAAGACTGTGCTGTCTTGCATTTTCTCAGTGGGAGGTCTTAAGGGACATGCTCTTCAAGATACACAAATGCCAGCTAGGGTAACATAATACTGAAGAGGATCATCTGCAAACCAGAACTGCCCTTGTTCACATCACAGCACTGCCTGACATGGATTCACTTGGTAGCCTTAGGCCGGCCATCATCCCCTCTTAACCTTGCCCTTCACCCCAATAGGGACTAATACTACTGATCTTCCATACATTGGACCTCGCAAAGTTGCCCTCCCCTGGCTTTCAGGGTTGTTGTAAAAACTCTGTGAAATTTAAAGAGCTTTGAAGACCCAAATCACTTTATTAATAGGAAAGCAGTAATCATATTATTTCTGATGGGGAGAGTTGTAAGTTGGGCTGTCTTGATTTTGTGAGAGATCTCTTAAAGTCTCTCTGTGTGTATGCATGTATGAATGTAATTATCTACCTACCTATATGTGTGTGATCCATCTCTCTGTGTGTACACACACACACACACACACGAGTGAGTGATGGTGGAGAGTAATCTCCTTGTTCTTTGATGCAGCCACTGATCCCATGATGGATACCTTCTTGGTAATGTTTTAGAAGTTGGCTAGTAAACAGCTCAGTTGTTGAAAAAGCTAGTAAGGGTGCAATTTTATTTTTGGGAAGAAGAAATCAATTCCATCCATTTGTTCCTTCCACTGACTCATGAGCTGTATCCTGAAATATAAATTCTATCTGCCCATTTAAACATCTCTCTCTCTCTCTCTCTCTTTTGCTAGATCATGATTGAGTTTTGCCCTGGCGGAGCAGTGGATGCTACTATGCTGGGTAAGTCCCTTAACACATCCTAATAATGGAACCCTTTTGAGGTCTGCCAGCAGATACATAAGTGCCATGCTGGATCAGGCCGAGGTCCATCTAGTCCAGCACTCTATTCACAAGACCAACAAAGCAAGACATTGTGCAACAGCACCCTCCCACCCATGTTCCCCAGCAACTGGTGCAAACAGGCTTACTGCCTAGGATACTGGAACTGCCTCGGCACTGACTTCTGCCTATTGTAGGTTGCATCTGCATCCCACCCTTGTAGGAAGTCGGAGTGCAGATTTGTGCCCGAAGGTGGTCCTCTGAATAAATGAGGGGTTGAGGGGTTAAGTAGATGGGAGACATCTGCCATTAAAGAAGGGTGTTATTTTTCATAGCTTCATTTAAAACACAAAATAGCTGACAAATATGTGGGTGCAGTTCTTTATCTCCAAGGCCCTGCTGGGAATGATGGCCTCATGTTGTGGAATGAAGGGGCCAGGGGTATGGGGAAGAAGGAGTTACAGCAGATCCTGCTTTTGAAGAACAAGTCCATACAAAGACTGTCTTGTAGCAATGGAATGTGGTTTGGATTTGCTGTGGCTGAGGTTGTGAGGTGAACAGCAGCTGTGGCAGGGTTGCATAGGTTTGTTGGTCTTCCCGATGGAAGAGAAAGGGAGCTTTCAGTGTCTCAGGATTTTAGTCTCCAGTTTGATCAGGCGCAACATCTCCTGTTTCATAGATACCTTCCAGGACTGAGAATTTGCTTTTAGAGGAAATTGGGGGGGGGGGGGGTGTTGGAAAGCAACCAAGCTATAGTTCAAAGTCCTAAATATTTTGGTACTCTGCTCAAGGCAGCAGGTGATGAAGCTACGCCCTGTTAGGGGAGGCAGGGCACCACAGGACTAAACACCCAGCCTGTGGCTTCCAAGAAAGAGAGACGTAAAGCACATGATTAGTCATTGGGAAAACACTGAGTCTCATCATGGTGAATGAATTCCAATTATGCGCTTTGTACTCATGATGAGTGTGTCTCCCAGTCACTGCTAACTTTGCAGGCGGCTGTTGTGTGTTGGCATTCAGGACACGGAAGTCCTCTCTTTTGTTACCTTTGGGAAACATTTTGAAGAAGTATAGCGTCGAGGGAATGGCAGCCTTCTCTTCTTTCTCTCTCAGGGCCTGCTTGCCATCATTTAAAAAACATCAATCCATCTTAGCTTCTCTAATGGAAGTAGGTGAGAGAGAAACCAGAAGCTGAAAAGAGAGCTTTCACTGACCCTTCGATTACGATCTTTTGCTCCTGGATGAACGGCTGCCCGCCTTAACCACTCCCTCTTGGATTGGCCAGCCTTGTTGCTCATACTAGGACCTTGTTGTTGCCCCAAACCCATGACCTGTTCTTGGGGTCATCTCTCTTCTTTGTGAATCAAAACCATAGGACAAAAATACTTTATATCAGAAAGTATAGGTAAAGAACAGAGGTACTTAATTTCTTATTTTATAGTCAACGATTTGTAGAATAACAAATAAAGCTTTCTCAATTCACCAAAAAAAAACCATTTGTTGCTCAGCAAATTTCCCATGATCAGAACCAGTTCTCTGAAACCCCTCTTTATCCAAATTCAGTGGACGTGTTTGGATAATCACAGAGATGAAAGAAGTCATTACAGCTCCCCCCCCCCCCACTCCTATATGTGCTGCATGGTGCAACCAGAATTTGCATACTTACCCATGATGCAGCATGGGTTGCCATGATGTCTGAACCGGATGAGTTGCGCAGTGGGAGTTGTGCAAGCCATGAGTTGTGACATGTGTAAGAAGCCACTTCTGCCATGCATTGTGCCAGGTTCAGACAACATAGAAACCCATGCTGCATCCTGGATAATTATGCAGATCCAACCACACGTGCAGGGATGGGGGGAGAAGCCACGATGGCTTCTTTTACCCCCTGTGATCATCCAAACCCAATCAAAGTGTTCTAGTAGAATGAGGGTACGGTGTGTGTAAGTGAGAGTCCCATTTTACTTGCATATTAGGTTTGATGTATTAGGGCTCTGATATTTGATCTATTACATTAGTAGATTAATCATTGGATCGGTCTTTTCTGCTGGCAGGAGCAGTCCCTAAGCAGAGTTCTGCTCAGAACATTCCCACTGGTAGAAAGGGAGGTGGTAATCTTAGTTCATTCCCTCCTCTCTCTGCAGCTCCCAGTGAGCCTCCACCAGCGTTCCGGATGGTCTGCCAATCCTCCAGAGAAGATTTAGTGAGGGGAGGGGGGAGGAAATCAAGGGCAAGGTTGTGTTCCTTTGTTCTGCCAGTGGATCACGAGTCTTTCACCAACAGAAGGAGCCTTTCTGTCTCTGTGGGGCAGATTCCAGATCCATCCCAATGACATTTTTAACTGCAGGTTAAACTTAACTATTGCTTGCCTTAGCATTTTGTAGTGAAAGCTAGCCAATATGTTGCATTTCAAGGTAATCCAGTATGGTAGCTACCCCTAACATAGAATCATAGAATAGCAGAGTTGGAAGGGGCCTACAAGGCCATCGAGTCCAACCCCCTGCTCAATGCAGGAATCCACCCTAAAGCATCCCTGACAGATGGTTGTCCAGCTGCCTCTTGAATGCCTCTAGTGTGGGAGAGCCCACAACCTCCCTAGGTAATTGATTCCACCGTCGCACTGCTCTAACAGTCAGGAAGTTTTTCCTGATGTCCAGCCGGAATCTGGCTTCCTTTAACTTGAGCCCGTTATTCCGTGTCCTGCACTCTGGAAGGATCGAGAAGAGATCCTGGCCCTCCTCTGTGTGACAACCTTTTAAGTATTTGAAGAGTGCTATCATGTCTCCCCTCAATCTTCTCTTCTCCAGGCTAAACATGGTGGCCTCCAGATAGTTTTGACTCTGACTCCCATTGATGGAATTTGTAGTCCATACCATCTGGAGGGCACTATGCTGGGGAAGACTGCGCAATGATTTGCTTTTTTGACAACTGAAACAAGCAATGCACAGTTGAAGTCAATGTCAATACCTCTTATAAACCTGGGTCTTTCACAATACTGATGGGACATGAATTTGCACATTTTAAAGCTGTTTTTTCTGTGAATACTATAATAGGGGAAATCTGGAATTAAAGATGGCCTTCCTTGAATCTTCTGCATGTTTTCACACAACAAAGTCCTATAACTTCCAGCATTCCCTAGCCAGTATGGACTTTTTTCTGTCTAGGATTCACCCTAAAATTTCTTTAAGCACTGTCAGTCCTTCTGTAATGTATATACAATTGCTAATTCAAGCTCAGAACAGTATAATGTTAAACTTAGGAGCCTTTGCCTCTGTCTTCCAGAGCTGGATCGAGGCTTGACCGAACCTCAGATCCAAGTGGTCTGCCGCCAGATGCTAGAAGCCCTGAACTACCTCCACAGCAAGAAGATTATCCATCGAGACCTAAAGGCAGGCAATGTATTGCTGACCCTAGATGGAGACATCAAGCTTGGTGAGACAAACCAGTTTGGACTTGCGTAAGAAATAGTAGATGGGTGGAAAATTGCTTTGGGTGGGTGTCTGGAAATAGAGGGTGGGTGTCTGGAAATAGTGGATGCAGCATGTTTTTAAAACTGTAAGGGCTATTCTGTAGCCACATAGCTGGTATTTTAAAAAAATGTCTGAGATAATTATGCATGCTTGGCTGTTGTGTAATAATCATTTGTTAGATGTGTCTCCCTCCACCCTTTTCCTCTGAGCAACTTGGAGTCACATTGTTCCTTGCAACACCCCTGCAGGGTCAATTGGACTGAGAGAAAGGAACTAGCTGAAAACCAGCCAGCCAGCTCCATGGCTGAGCACGGATTTAAGCCTGCTCTCAAGAGCGGGGCAAAATGCTCCCTCTGTTCTATTGCTTAGGCTACCTGTCTCACCAAAAAATCAGTTTGACTTTGGCAAACTTAATCCATTTCATGCAGTGGTGACAAGAGATGATGCTAGACCTTACCTGCAAATTGAAAACGAAGTACCAGATCCAGATGGTATCCATTCAAGAGTTCTTAATGAACTTAGATGTAAAACTGCTTACCCAACAAAACTATGTAACATATCCCTAAGATTGCTTTCTGTACCAGAGAACTGGAGACTAGCCAATGAAATGCCAACTTTTTAAAAGGTTTCTAGGGATATCCAGGAAATTGCAGCCTGGATAGCTTAACACCTCTTCCAGGTAAATTAATGGAAAATATTATTAAAGACAACATCACCAAGCATATAAAAGGATAAGCCTTGCTCAAAAAGAATCAAAATGCCTTCTGAATACATAAGTCCCATCTCACTCATCTTTTAGATTTATTTGAGAATATTAACAAGCATGCCGATAGATTTGATCTGGTAGGCATTATTTACTTGGACTTTGTAAAAGCTTTTGGTAAGTTATTCACCAAAGACTCCTGAGCAAACATAGCAGTCATGGGATAAGAGGAGAGGTCTTCTTATGTATCAGTAACTGGCTAAAGACCAGAAAGCAGAGAGGAGGAATAAATGGACAGTTCTCACAATGGAGGGGAGAAACTAGTGGGGTCCCCAAAAGAGAGGAAATTAGGGGTGAGAAGTAAAGTGGCCAAATTTGCTAGTGACACCCAATTATATAGGTGATTGAAACAAAAGGGATAGTGAAGAGCTCCCAAAGGATCACTCCAAGCTGGGGGAATGGGCATTAAAAGGCAAGTGTGGTTCAGTATAAGTAAAGTGTTACACATTGGGGTAAAACATTCTCACATCACATACAGCCTGGTGGGATCTGAGAAGGCGGTCACTGACCAGGAAAGGGATCTTGGGGTTGTGATGAATAGGTCGATGAGAACATTAACCCACTGGGCAGCTGTTGTGAAAAGGGCACATGCCATGTTGGGAGTCATCAGGAAAGGAATTAAACATAAAACTGCCAATGTCATACTGTTCTTGCACAAATCTATGGTGTGGCCACACTTAGAATGCTGTGTGCAGTTCTGGCTATCACACTTCAAAAAGAATATTGCACATGTTTAGAAAGTGCAGAAAAAGCAGTTCTTCTATGAGGAATTATTGCAGTAGCTGGGTTCACGTAACACTCTAACCCACCCACTGTGGGTTGTTGTTGAACTGTGGACGCACACATTTTCCCAGGGTTGCTCTTAACCATGCAGTATAGCTTGTTGCCTGTCCTGAACAACCCAACAACAAACTATTGGTTCTCAAGGTGGCTTGGTTGAGAAAAAATAAGCCACACTGCATGGTTAACAAGCCACCCTGCAGAAAACGTGCTGCGTTCAAACAACACATTAACCACTTATAAAAATAGGCTGCATTCAGACAACATGATAGCCTATTGTAGTTTATATTTATTTATTTATTTATTTAAGTATTTTTATGCCGCCATTCAGCCAAGAACCCAGCCAATGTTTAAAGCATTTTAACTTAGAAAAAATAAGTAAGGGAGACATGCTAGAAGTGTGTCAAATAATGCTTTTGCAGAGAAAGTGGCTAAGGGGACGTTTTTCTCCTCTCTTCCATAATACTAGAACCTGGGGTCATCCCATGAAGCTGATTGGTGGGAAATTGAGGACAGATAAAAGGAAGTACTTCTTCACACAGTGCATTGTTAAACTATGGAATTCACTTCCACAAGATAGCTATATGCCTTGATGGCTATATGCTACCTCCAATATCAGAGGCAGTATACCTATATACACCAGTTGCTGGGGAACATGGGCAGGAGAGTTCTGTTGCATTTCTGTATTATTATTACTATTATTATTATTATTATTATTATTATTATTATTATTATTATTATTATTTATTACATTTCTACACCACCCCATAGCCAAAGCTCTCTGGGCGGTTTACAAAAGTTTTTAAAAAACCTGGTTTTCCACAGGAAGCTGGTTGGCCACTATGTGAACAAAAGGATGGAATAGATGTACCTTTAGACTGATTCAACATGGCTCTTCTTGTGTTCTTATCTGACATAGGGTGGGGAAAACATATTGAGCTGAGAGAGAAAGCTGGTAGGTGTAGCACTGCTTAGATTAAAAACGACAAAAACTACTCAGTCTTACAAATTGATAAAAATGACAAGTAAAAGAAAATTTATAAAGCAAACATTTCCGAGTATGAACATCTCTGCAAGGTCACGCTACTGCAGAGTGAGTGCCGTGGAGTCTAGACTCCCGGAACTGGTGTATATTATCTAGGCTTTGTATTCCTGGAGCTCAGACTGTAAGATAAATGAAGCTTTTTGAGAGGAGGGGAATGGGGAAAGAGAGCCACTGTCTCTTCCTAGGGTCCATCGTATCAAGGAGTCCTGTGCAGCTGGTCTCAACTTGCACATCTTCAGTGCTTCCTGCTGCTGTTTTTTCCTCCCTCCATACATTCTGGAGATTTATATGTGTGCGTGCTTGAGGTCAGCTCAGTTAGGTCATTTGATGAACTCTGAAGAATGTGTCACTGGCTACAGTGATAAAAGCACAACCACCCAAAGAATTTTCTGCTCTTATTGCTTAGTGTCCAAATGTACACAGATGCCTCCATTATTTTTACAGTACCTCTTTCTCCAAAAGTGACCCTTCTTCTGTTGCTGATGTTTGTTGAACTACTTTCTCAATGGTTACAATGATTAGCCTTCGGCCTTCTAAAACTACTAGTATAAAGCCCATAGTCCTACTCCTTTCCTGCTTCTTTGCCCCTCAGTCCCGCCACTATGGGAAGGCTCATGAATAATGCAAATGTGTCTCATGCATAGTGAACCCCCCCTCCGAAATTTACATCTGGTGCAGCCCCTCCCTTGCATGCTCCAATTGGCCATCTCCATCTCCTTCCCCCTCTCTGCTGGTGGCAACAGCCTAAATGTGTGTCTGTGCCTGGGGCCTGCCTTTGCGCACACTGATTGGCCAAGGAGGACTGTCTGTTATCCTGGTGACGGAGGGGCTGCCCTGCCTGTTCGGCATGGAGGAAATTAATTGCTGTTAAATTACGAGCTTTGAACTTCCAAAATTTTCCTCATGTCTACACTGCTCAAGCTTCATTTTAAAGAAAAATGAGCAAAATCAGTCTAGTAGATCTCAAGTAATAAGCCTTACACTACTGTAGTCTTATATAAGAAGCCAGTTCTACCTCTTCTGACAATAGCATCCACCAGAATGAAAGTTCTCTGGAACGGCAGTAGGTTACATAGGGTCCAAAACAAAATGGTACCATTTTAGGAAGACGCCTGCCCATTGCATACAGATAATAAAGAAATTCAGGTCCAAAAAGGAGATTGGCAGAAGTGCAGATGGTAGGTGTAGGAATGGAAAGAGATGCTGGAAGAGACTGATGAATGCAACAGTGTTATTGTTGCTCTGTATGAAATTGTGTATAAATCAATGCATGCCATTCTTTTGGGGCCCTGGCAAGGACTGACATATTTTCTGTGGGAGCTGGAGAGAGTGTAGTTTGTTGGCGTTGAGGGGCAGGGAGGTTGACATTTCCTGCTTTGCATCACCCTTTCTGAGGAAATTTCTCAGAAGTGTGGGGAAGCCCCTTACATAAAATGAAACTGCAGACAACAGCAGAAAGCCGAGTAAAAAGCAAAGCCATTGATAGTGTGTCAGAGTTTTGTTGAGATTTGTGCTATCCAATTGACTCACTGTTATAATTAAGCAAATTACGCTACATTAACCTGATGGGAAATGGAAGCTGTCCCCTATTTCTGTGGCAGGGTCAAAAAGATAATTCCTTTGGCTTGATAGGGGCACAGTTAAGCAGAAGCCTGGTTAAAAATGTATTCTCAGTCTTGTCATATCTGAAGTGTGAGATGGATCTTGCTTCAAATAATTATGAATATGTTGGGGTTGCTTAGAGCTCTCAATTTGACAGAATCATATTCTGACTTCCATCTCCAGGTTATTAATGTGTCATATATATTTTCATATACAGTCTTACAGTGTTTCAGATATAGGCCAGGGTAGGGAACACGTGGTCCTCAGATGTTGTTAGACTGCAACTCCCATCAGTCATCAGCCAGCATGGCTAATAGTCAGGGATGATGGCAGTTGTAGTCCAACAACATCTGGAGGATCATAGGTTGCCTACTCCAGCTGAGCATTATACTGGTCCTGTGGATCTTTTTGCGTGTTTTGAGGGGGCATCTTAAAGTGATAATGGGGTTGAGAGTAGATTTTGTTGTTAGTTCCTTAAATGTAAACACCGTAGAACTTTATTAAAGGATTTAATATAATTTTAACTCTTTTCAGCTGACTTTGGAGTATCTGCCAAAAACATGAAGACTTTGCAAAGGCGGGATTCCTTCATTGGCACACCATACTGGTGAGTGAATGAATTCTAGGTGTATCTGTAGCCAAGGGGTCACGATAGGCAATGTAACTTCAGGAGGCAAGTAACTTCCAAATCATGAGTCTAAAGCAAAGAGTATTGGGGAGGGGGAGGGTCCAACCCACACACCACACTAGTCCTCCTTTGAACAGACAGCAACCCATAACACAAATAAGACAAGTAATTTCAAGATCATGAGCTCAAACCAGACTGAACTATAGAAAAAGAAAAATTGGGAATAAATCAGAAAAAATAGAAGGAAAGATAGCAAGGGTTTGGGGGGTTGTGGGGATCCCACTCCATGATCACTTACATGCCCTCAGGCCTCCAGTTCTTAAAAACGTAATAAAAATAGCAAGGGGCTCCCAGACCACCCCCACCCTGCACGCACATACCAATTCCAGTACGTACACATATGTCTCTCTCTCTCACACACACACAAAGCAATGTTCCCACTCGTTGCTGCTGCTTCCTTCAGGTCCCTCTCAAGGGCTCACTGCATACATGAGGGAAGAATTAAAAGATTTTTAAAGGCACCCATTGGCTGTGGGTGCCCTCCATAGCTGCCCTATTCACAAACAAAGACCTGGGTCCTGATTGGGTCTTAAGAACTCATCAGTACCAAATTTGGAAGTACAGTAGAGTGGTTCTTTTGGAAGCTCTGCCTGCTCCTTTGGAAATCCATGAGAACGAGAGAGAGAGAGAGAGAGAGAGAGAGAGAGAGAGAGAGAGAGAGAGAGAGAGACTCTCAGCTGCAGAAGGAAGGGGGAGACAAAGAGCAGGCAGGAAGCACCATCCAGTTCCGTCCCAGCTCAGCCACTGCCAATAAGAATGCAGATTGGGATGGAAGGAGACCAGTAGTGCCCAGTAAGACTTCTCTCTGTGCTAAGGGAGAGATAATGGGCTCTGGTAGCAGGACACTGCCCCTCACCCTGCTGCCCTTATTAAGGAATTGCCCCTGTGACGAGGCCACCGCTAAATATGGGTAGATGCTCATGTGTGAAGGTATTACCTACCACTTGGCTATCCCTACGAATGGAACAGTGGGTGTTTGTGCATGCACATGCTCAAAAATTTACTCTACGTGTTCTGTGATGGCTTATTTGCATATATTTAAATGAATTAAAAGAATATATGAAGAGCTATTCTAGGAGGCAGTGTTACTTTTAATTCTTCTTCAGTGACTTATCAAAAGTCTTGGAGTTTGGAGGACTATCCTTGCGTGACGAAGATGTTGAGGGAAAAGTGTGGATGGAATAGAGACTTCCAGATGTAGTCATGTTCTTTGTGTCACATTCAACCACTGCCTCTTTTAGGGCAATGCTAAAGCAACAAGTCCCATAGCTGGAATGGGATGTTGATGAAATCTGGGCCATTCTCTCGCTCTCCCACCCCCTACTGTTTGGTGGAATGTCCTTTTGAAGCAGCTCCAAGTGTATAAAAGCAGCAATTCACTCTAGGAATTTAATCTCTAAATCAGCCACATTGCTAAAGGGATGTGATCAGTGAGCATTAACTTGCTGTCTAAAGCAGCATCCAGGCCAGATGTCATTGGCCTGCTGGTTTTCTGTTGTCGCAGCCATTTGATAGGAGAGAGATTAACGTCTCTCTTTGTGTGAACTGGGTACTATCTTCTAACCAAAGACAGTTAAACATTTTCATTTCCCATTAATTTCAGTGGGAGAAGTATGCATGTGTTCACCTCTCCAAAAAACGGTAGCCCTTAAAAAATGCTCAACTTGGCTGTATCATACCAAGGGTAGAGGAAAAGGCGTCTCCCCACTTCATTCAGAACCTAGCTGTAAAATCATGTTTTCTAGGCTTATAATCAGCTCAGACTTGTGACCAGTCGAATATATAGATAAGTTGGAAGGGGGGAAGGAATCCTCTTTGGAACCACTGAACACTAGTGATGTGTTTGTAGCAGAACTCACTCTTCTTTGTTGTTGTTGTTTTAGGATGGCTCCTGAAGTGGTGATGTGTGAGACCATGAAAGACACTCCCTATGACTACAAGGCTGACATCTGGTCCTTGGGCATAACATTGATAGAAATGGCCGAGATAGAACCACCTCATCATGAACTCAATCCCATGAGGGTCCTGCTGAAAATAGCCAAATCTGACCCTCCCACTCTTAACTATCCCTCAAAGTGGTAAGAAGACATGTTTGTGTGTATGTGCGCTTGTGGGTCTCTCTTTGGTTGCCCAGAGTAGGGTTCTTACTAAATTATTCAACCAGCCTTCCACAGTTGTCAAAACAGATCTGGAATGAAAAGGGATAAAATTCTTACAGAAGATTGTGAGAAGTTGTAAAACCTGAGGGTGGGGAACCTGCGGACCTCTCGATCAGTTTGGACTCCTAACTCCCGTCCCCTAAGAATAAGTTTGTCCTGTAGAATAATGGCTCTGTGGATCACTTCAGTTAGATCAGCTTTCTCAATGTGGTGCTAGTCAGATGCTTTTGGATTACAGCTCCCATCATCCTTGATCATTGGCCATGCTGACAGAGGTGGATGGGTTTTTTAGTCCAGCAACATCTGCCTGGTCTAGATCAAGTTTATAGCAGTGACTCTTATTATTAAACTCTTCTTTATTCTATAAAAATCCCCACCTATCGATGAAGCTCACTGAGTAACCTTGAGAAGACACTTTCTTAGCTTAGCCTACCTTCGCAAGCAGCTTGTGTACACCACCCTGAACTCCTTAGAGTGGGGCACCTGTGGTCTTCCAGAATGTTATTGTATTCCAATTACCATCACCCCCAGCCAGCCTCTACAATGGCAAGGGATAATCGAAGTAGTTCATCAATATTTGGACGGCCACAAGTTCCCCAACCCTTCTTTTGTGGAAGGGTGAATTAGAAACTTGACAAATAATGCGAAGCATCAACAATGAACCAGGCCATGTTCAAAGCACCAGTCCAATATGGCACCTATCCAGACAGCTCACAATCCACCAGTGTTTCACATCAATGGCACTAGAACACTCTGGGTTTATCTTGAGCTCTACAAACTAGGAGTGATGAATCCGCTTGTTTCCCTGTGTATTTTGCTTCATCATGGGTCTTAATTCTTTACGTTCTTCTTCGTGGGACCAAAGAAAGGAAAAACTTCTGAGGTCCTTCATGATAAAGAACTCAACTGAAGCCTATGTGGCTGCCCTGATAGAGGTCCCCTCTTTCTCATAGCATAACCAAGTTTGAGGGCAAAGAAATGCACCATTGCTTTCCACTTCTTACTCATATTCATCACATCCTCTAGTTTGCAGGAATATTGCATTTTCCAAGCTCTCATAGAACAATACTTTGTACTGGGGGGGGGGGGGGATATGATAGCGCCTTCATTATCTATGCAGTATCTTTGTGGAGTGTGGTTGCCCGAGCCTCACATGGGAAGAACGACAGCTCAGTGGCAGAGCATATGTATTACAATGAGAAAACGCTACTCTCTGTTCCTCACATCTCCAGTCAAAAGGATCCAGGAACTGGTGATGGAAAATACTCTCTGCCTCCTGAGACCCCTGCCAGTCAGAGTAGGAAATAATAAGTTCAGCTGGACAACTAGCCTGACTTGTGTAAGGCAGCTTCCTGTGTTCCTATAGGCATCCAAAATGTGTTCCTTTTGGATGTTGTTAGTAATGAGAAGCGCAATCCCAGCACACCTCCAGTCTATGCAGCTTTTTGTTTTCGCCTTTTAGAGTATTTTCTATGTGCTGCCCCAGTATACGAACCCTGCTTTGGAGTAAATGTCTAGCCAGACTTCTCCTTCTTCTCCTTGTTAAGAGAGGAGAGAACAGCAGTAAGATAATTTCCACTATTTCCCCCGTCCCAAATCTATTGCATGCAAATAGACTTACATGCTGTTTGTCACTGAAAAATCACCGGACAGTAGCATCCATGGGTAAATGTGCTTGTGATACATTTTTTTGTGATTGTGTCTAGAAACTGCCAGCAAATGCTTTGATGTACCCTTATATGGAAGCCAGCATTGAAAAAGAGGTGTGGGGCGGGGCGGGGGGGGCGGTTTAATCACTTGCCTGACAGAAGGCTTTGTATTAGCACAAGCTCAAGCTTTACAATTGTCCTCATGTGAGCTTGCTAACTTTTGGGCTTTGGCATGAATTGGGAATAGAACGACAGCATGTAACTTGCTTCTGAGCAGCTGTTGCTCAGGGGCTTGAAAGGAAGTGCTAAGTCTGTAATTAACCAGGCAGTATTTTCTGTGTACTCAGATTTTTAAATAGATAGATAGGAATAATATCTGTGCTGCTCTGCCTTGATAGTACTTCCTTTTGAACCATAGGCACTGACCATAATTTGTGATTAATATTGGGAATGTAAGTGATGTGGGGTCTATGGGGCAGATGTAACCAATTTCCTTCTCCTGAAGTTCTGGCTAATGGCTTTTGTGCTGGTTTTCAATTTATAAAGGTCTCCAGAATTCAAAGACTTCCTGAAGACAGCACTTGACAAGAACCCTGAGACACGGCCAAGTGCTGCACAATTACTTGAGGTAAGTGCAGCTTCTCGAGAGCAACCCTCAGTTAATAAATGCATAACACTCCCTGAGGATATGGAAACGCACATGGGCAACTGCTTGTAGGACTGTTGCAACACAGTGCAAATTTTGAGTGCTTACTGTATAGAGGGCTACAATGCTGAAGGTGTAATTCCTAACTGGACAGGAGCTCCTCCCTCAGTAAGAGAAATAACCAGGCTAATTTGGCTATCTGCTTTCTGGGGCAGACATACCCAACGCAGATGGCCCTGTTGCTCCTGAGGTGACTTGAAACACTGCAAGTTTCCATTTCTCCTACTTCCTATTGCTTTCACCATTTCCTCCTCCCCTACCTCCTCCTCCTCCTGGACTACAGTGAGAAAAAGAGTGGGGAGGTAATTTTCTAGAGATACCAAGGTTGCAGCTGCTATTCCTAGACACCTCACTATTTCTGAAGATTCTGGACTACCTTAAGTTTTGCATGGCGTTCGTGTGTGTGTGTGTGTTTTAGTTCCTGTCCTTGTTGCCAGTGGTGGGTGTTGTTGTTGTTGTTTTACCCTGAGCCTTTGATAAGCTTTTTATAAATGAAAGAAAAGGGATCTAGCTAGTAGAGGGGAGAGGGGTTCTGTCTGTAATATGGCTTGGCAGAAGAGTCCTGAGAGACAAAGCATATTGATACTATTAACAGAGAGGAAATATGCAGTATTGTCAGCCATAGGGAAGATTCTCATCTCTTAGTGAAGATCTTCATAAAATCATAGAATTGTAGAATAGTAGAGTTGGAAGGGGCCTATAAGGCCATCGAGTCCAACCCCCTGCTCTTGAGTTGGCGTTTCCTATGGAGGGAAAGGGGAAACAGTTGAAAATGGCCTGTAAGCTCAGTGATAGCGTATATGCTTTGTATGCAAAAGCTCCCAGGTTCAGTGCCCAGCATCTCCAGGTAAGGCTACCACCAATCAGTGTCAACAATAGACCAATAGTCTGACGCACAAGGAAACTTCCCAGATTTCTAATCCCCAAATCCACCTTGAGCCATGGTGCTTCTGATTCACTGGATTCCTCATTTTTATGGTAATGCTCTCTTGGTTTTTAGCATCCCTTTGTCAGCAAGGTCACTACGAACAGAGCCCTTCGTGAGCTAGTGGCAGAGGCAAAGGCCGAAGTGATGGAGGAAATTGAAGACAATAGAGAGGAAGTTGAAGAGGATGACTCATCAGAATCTGCATCTGTAAGTTTTATTCTTCTAGTTGCATTAAGGAAATATTTATTAAAAGAACTAAGGCGAACACACACATACATCTGCATACCAAGGATACTTTATAAAAGCACTTCCACAAATAAAGCTTGCTAGATTTTTAAAAGCAAACTGATGAGCACCTTTGACCCATGTACCTACTAGGGGAGGGGACCTATTTTCTTTCTTTTCTGCAGGTGGACAGGAACAATGGCTCCTTGAGAGGGGAGAGGCTGCTCTTCACTCAGCAGCCAAGAACCATGAAAACAATGTGTTGGGCAGCAAGCCAGCCTTCTCTTTCCTTTTGCAAGATAGTCGCCCGAGTAAATGCAGTACGTGGCTGTCAGTATGTAGCACTCGCTATAAGGCCAAAAGGACCCCAATTGAAGGTTTTAACTGCTGGCTCCTTTGCAGAAAGTGCCCCCAGGGCCATCTTGGACTTAAAAGCAGACGTTTCTCTCTGGATTTTTCTGGCTAGCGACAGGCTTGGCTGAGGCAGAGAAAAGCATAGGCTGACAGATAGAATGAATATATATATATATATATATATATATATATATATATATATATTTATTTCATGGAAGCAGCGCTGAATCAACAGGCAAGATTAAATCTGCAGTCAATAGCCAGTGCCAGGGATACAGTCTAAAAGATGTCTGTTCAGACTGAGGCAGGGACTCGGGGGAGGGCGGGTCTCTGCATGTTCCCTACCGTACATGGAATTTGGTTTCTGTGGAGAAAGGAATGAAAACCGCATGTAGATGGTCACGTGTGGGCTAGCTGAACTTAGCAAACCAGACCCTAGGGGCTTTTACCTACTTCCTTCTATTGTCCAGAACTCGGATGAAAAAGAATTTCAAGGGGGCAATTGAAAGCCTAGAGAAAGGTACTTTTCAGCAATAACAAAAATGAAAACAAAAGAAAAAAGACTGTTTTAGCTCAGCTCTGTTATTGAGGTTATTCTCATAGGGGCAAAGCAAGGGTGTCTGCTGTGTTTTCTACACCTGCATCCTGGTCCACTGTTCCACTGAACCAGTTGATCCCCTCCCTCTTCATACAGAAGCTGCATTTGGAAACTGAAAACCAGTTTCTGGGAGAAGGCAGGTTGAGGAGGGGTGACAGTGCATGTAAAACAGAGAATCATAGAATAGCCATCGAGTCCAACCCCCTGCTCAATGCAGGAATCCACCCTAAAGCATCCCTGACAGATGGTTGTCCAGCTGCCTCTTGAATGCCTCTAGTGTGGTAGAGCCCACCACCTCCCTATTTCCTTCCCTCCCCACCCCCACATTATTCTTGAGCTGCCTTCAGAAAGAGGAAGACCATCAGGCTGTCTCTGAGGGGCAGGGGGCATCTATGCTGCCTTAGCAACCTGGTGTCAGGTTGGTGGGCAGATTTTTGTCCTATTGCAATGGGGGGTCATGAAGTGCAGTGAGTTCCATCTCGTCCGCTTTTGGCCTCTGTTCTACCAGGGCACACCATACAGGAATAAACCATTGGATAGCAAGGTGGGTCTGAACACTGCCACCCAATGCCCTACAATGAAGCCTAGAAAATTGCAGTGTACTGCTGACTTAGTTTCACTTGTAGGAAAAACCCCTGGTCCACAGAGCGGGGTTTTTCCTCACTTGTAGTAGGGAACAAGGCAATTGCTTTCATAGTTGCAGCGGTTCCTATTCTGGCCCTGCTTTGCTCTTCTATAGTCCTGGGGGCATTCTTAAGAGTACTGAAGGAACTCTGAACACAAGCCAGTAAAGTGGTGACTAATGTGCAAAACTCTGTGTGTGTGGTGCATTTTTGCAGATAAGCAGAATGTGGTACTGGGTGTAGAATTCAGGTTCCAGAAAACCTCCGCTTCTCCTAACAATCACATCCTGTGCTTACATTTGAGTAAAGGGAAAAGATGTACATCTTTAATGTTTAGTTTGCCACTAAGGACTCTAGTGGTTGCGGGTTAGCACGTCATTGTCTGCAGACGTGCGCACACACACAAACATACAGGCACATACATCCATATACAACTCACACATACACACTACTCACACTTATTTCTCTCACGCAGACAAACACTCTCTCACACACTTGCACACTGGAGTTGCTGTATGGAGGTTGCTGTGGGAGGGAGGAGGCTGCAGCCTGCTCTGCACCCTAGCCTTCTGGACCTGATTGCCTGCTTTACTTCAAGTGGAAAGCGCTGCCGGTTTCCTAGCAGGAGGAAAGTCTCTAAGGACAGGCTCTATGGCTCCTGGCATAGAAACACCATTCCTAGAATGTTCTAGGAAGCAGGCAGAAGCCTTGAAACACTGCTCCCTAGGAAGTTCTGGGACACTCTAGGGATGAGAGTTCAGTGGCAGGAGCCATAGAACCTTTTCCTAGAATGTTCCCCCCTTTCCCTCTTCTTTTTTTTCTTTTGAGTGCTGCTGCTGTTTTTTGCACCCTTGGTTTAGAGCAGTGGTTCCCAAACATTTTCAGATAACCGCCCCCTTGGTTCCACAAACTCATGCCCAGTGACCCCTACCCTACACTATAAAAATCATTATTCAGAATAGCGATTTTCAACGACCCACTAGGGAAGATGATAACAATAAAATTCAAAACAGTAACAATTAATTGAATATTTATTCAAAATCTAATTACATTTTTTTTAGTTGAATAAATAGATTTATACATTTTAAACATAAATAGATTTATGTTTAATTGAATAAATTGATGAACTTGATCCAGTGATACCATCTTTTCAAAGTCTGATAGTCATTTAGCAAGAATATTAGATATCACATTTAGTAACTAGGGTAGAGTATCTCACTATTCTGTAAATTCTTAATGTGATGGATGGGCTTGATGAAGTGATACCAGTTTCCAAAAGTCTGGGAAATTTCCTTCTGTAACTGAAACTCCTGGTACGGAAAAGACCACCTCGAGTGTCCCCCTTGCCTCTTAACGCCCCCCTATGCAATCCCACCGCCCCCAAGGGGGCGGTACCGCCCACTTTGGGAACCACTGGTTTAGAGTGTCAGACAAGGAGTGGGGAAACCCAGGTTCAAAGCCCACTCAGCCACAAAGCTTGCTGAGTAACCATGGGCCAGTCTCTATCTTTCAGCCCAGCCTACTTCCCAGGATTGTTGTGAGGATAAAATGGGTGGATGGCAGAAGCATCCCATATGCTAGCCTGAACTCCTTGGAGGAAGGGCAGGATAATAATGTAATAAATAAATACATTTTAGCTCATTATCCCTCTTGGACTAGCAAACCCAAGATAAATCAAGCAGATTATGCACATCTCCATAATTGAGAGAATTTAGCATTTAGTGGTATACAAATTTTTCATACTTTTTTAAAAGTGTAGAAGATATGGAGCCCTGACAATGAGGCACATGGAGAGGAGGAGTGGACTATAGGAATCTAAGAAGCTTAAAGCCAGGAATGAGAGTATGGGAAAGAGTGAGCCACTGGGTTGTGGCAGAGGCTGTGAGAGCTGCCTCAAGTGACAGTTTACCAGGTCTCTTGAAAACAAGCCAGAGCGTGACCTTCTGGAAGTGGTTTGCCAGGGAGCTGTCAGGACTCCGTTGACCTAAAACAGGACTCTTGACTTCTACCGCAGAGAATAGTCTGCTTTTGAAAGCACCAGCTATAACCAAGCACAATTCCTAGCTGTTTGCTAAAAAAGGGGGCAGGGAAAGCATAATAGACAAGGCAGGCACAAGAATGAAAAGCACCCAGACATGTACCTTAGGCAAAGTTTTTCTCAGTTAATTACTCCTTTGAACTTTCAATAATTTTACAGCTGTCCTTCACTTCGTCCCCCACCCCTAAAATGTAAGGGGAGAAATATCTTCACGGTGTTTTTAAATGTTGCCAAAGAATTAAGTGGGAAAGAGCCCCCTTCGGGGAACACTCCCATGACAAATGACCTGCCTTGTCCTTTAAGTTTCACTGTGTAAATATTATGCTGTGTGTGGAGGGGAATTGGACCCTGTTACAGTTTAAGTGGATCTCTTCTTGTGTATAAGTTCTCCACTTCTTGATTATGATTTTGTCCTCTTGACAAAAATTTCATGACCTTCCTCTTTTCCCCCTTTCTCTTTACTCAGCCTCATGATGTTCACAAGAGGGACTCTTCTGTCGCAAGCCAACTAAGTTTGGAAGGAGAGAAGTCTCCAGGAAATCGCTTGTCGCTTGTGGCCAATGGACCCAAGTTGCCTTTGGAGAAGGTCAAAGAAGCCACAAATGGGCAGAGCAACGAGCTTTTGGATGAAGGGATTGGTGATGAGCAAATTACAAAAACTGCCAGTAGTTCAAACCTGTCTGGGATAGAGGATTATTCAGATCTGTCCAGTACCCAAGAAAAATCAGGCAACAGCCCCCAGCTGCTGCGACTCAACAACAACATTAAACCAACAGAGAACAGGGGCCTCATCCTCCACAATAAAGACACTGAACCAGCGAGCAAAGATGATTCAAATGTAGGGAGCCGGCCAGTTAGCAACCTCCTTGAAACGCCTACAGAAGAAAAACTCCCCAACGGCAGTTTGAGTTCTTCCTCTCCGTTTGAGAATGGCAGCTCAAAGAGAGACTCTGATTCTGGTAGCACCTCTGCCTCAGAGAGCATGGACCTCAGCATCTCCTTATCTGCTGACCTGTCCCTCAACAGAGGCAGTGGGTCCCACTCTCTAAAGGTAAGAATTTGGGTTCAAATACCAGGAATCATATATCACAGAAACCAGATTGACCCACCCCCACTGTTCCTAAAACTACATCAAATTTGCAACAATTCAAATTTTAGAAATATAGCTAATTATGCAAGGGAAGCATAGTTGTGGAAAGTACAATTTGTATTTTCTGGTTAGATTTTGGAATCTGGGTCTCTTTCATGGAGAAGTTCCTTTCCTCTTCTTTTCTCCTGTGGTATCTGCCTCTCCCTGCTGATGTTTTTTATAAAGCAAGCCTACGATAGTTCAGTGTACATTATGTGATGATTTCATCTCCAGAACTCTTCCTTTTTATCCCGGTTTCTTTTAATGAATATAGGATGCGAAAATGCAAAAGATGACACTGAAACGGACCAGGAGATTTGTAGTGGATGGTGTGGAAGTGAGTGTCACCACCTCAAAAATCATCAGTGAGGATGAGAAGAAAGATGAAGAGATGAGATTCCTCAGGCAAGCTGAAAATCTGGTTTTGTGGGGAGAATCGGAATGTGCCTGGCTTTCTCAGAAGATTAGTGAAAGGGACTAAATATTAGGAAGAACCTCTACATGAGCTAGCTGTCAATGGACCAGACTGCCTCAGAAGTTCATTAGAGGTTTCAAACTGAGGCTGGAAAGTCACCTATTAGTGATGCTGTAGTAATGGATTTCCTGCATTGGCAGGGAGTTGGACTAGATTAATTTTGTGGTCCTTTTTGCAAGAGAAAACTGTTTTCAAATAGATGTAAGAAATTATGTTTAACCCAGGGCCTCTTCACACATTCTGTTTCATACATACCCCTAAAAAAAGTAAAGTATGGATGCACCAAACAAATGTGTAAAAACGCTATCTCATTCAGGTAAAGATTCTCCCTCCCTCCCTGAAGAAGTTAATTTGTGCTTTGTGAGGCCAAAAGGAGTCTCTTAGCCACAATAGAGAGGAATAAGTTGGGTCAACAAATACTTGTCAGTGGGCTGGATTTGGCTGTCCAGCTTCCAGATACCTACCCCTCATGTATAGGGCTAACATGACAGTTACTTCCAGAGGGGAAGCTGTGTTAGTCAGTTACAGCAAAAATAACAAAGACTCTTGTGGAACTTCTAAAGTCTTGTGGCATAAGCTTTCATGGGTGTATGACATTGTTAGTCTTTTCTTGCTGTTATGATAATTACTGTGCCACTCCATAGCCTTGGTGGGCAGTAGTACTTGTGAATTCAGTAGAGGCCAAGGTGAGTGCACTCAATATGAGCCTGAATCACCATGTTATGGATAACTAAAATCATGACTGAATTTTGCATTCATCGGGGGACGAGGGACACTCCCTGTCCTTGCTATGTGTGTTCTTTCCCATAAGCTTTTTGTTGCTCTGACATCTTTAAGTTCCATTATTGCAAACTAACACTTTTGTTTATATATTTCCTCAGTTAGTTTTGATGACAACAACCAAATTCTGTATAGTGGGATTGTAAAAATTTGAGTCCCACATTTGCATTCATTGTGCTGAGACATGCTCAAAGCTTTATGACCCACCGTACAGTTTTATAGCCTTTATGCATATAGGACCCTTCACAGGAATGACACCATTCTGAGCCATCATTGCTCGTGAAGTAAAGGATTCATAAAAAAATAATTTGAACCCATTCTTCTGATATGGAGGGATCTCCGTAGCTCTAGCTTGGGCTGCAGCTGTTCCACAGTTTATGCAACATTTCAAGTCCACTGGTGTTTCACCAAGGTTCACCACAGTAAATGGGTAAAGTGGATATGTGGCAAGGTGCTGAGGTGACTCAGAGCTAAACAACTTTTGCTGGTATTACCAGCCTCTGCCTCCACTTGAGAACTTCTGTTACCCTTGTACCTCAAGTATACCAAGGGGATTTCGTTGCTGCTGTGAAAGCTGCCAACTCTAATCATGTGGGAACTGAATGCAAGCCACACTGAATATGTAACAATGTGTTGATTTTCTTTTGCATAACAACAACAACTTTCATCATTCTCACAAAGCCAAGTAAATATTCTAACCAGAATAGACAGGCATCTCCTTCCCCCCACCCCCTGAAGCCCTAGTTTCTAACCGCCCTAACTGCTCAATCCCTTCAACTGTCAACTGCCTGTGCATCCCCACTGTCCGATCCCATCTCATGAAAAAAGCCCAATCGCAGTGAAGTTCTATCATCATCAAAGCCAATCCAAACAGTATATTTGTTTCTCTTCTTCCTGCATAATTACCAACATGTAACTTTATAATTCTCCAAATGTGTACACGTATATGAGTATATATCCTTAATAAAACCCAACACTCCTCCATTTTACCACACATATCACTAGAATTTTGAGGATATGTGTCTCCCTTTCAGATTTCATAAGTTTACCTCACCAAACACCAGTGTACCAGGACTTTCACATAGCACATGAAACAGCTCTTACTCCAAATGAGAATAGTTTCATTGCAGTACACCTAGACAGAGTTGACAATCTTCTTATACCAAATGGTGGCCAGATAGTGCCTCTGAAAGGACAATGGAGGTGGCTTTTCACAGGGCCTAACTCTTCTATGTCTTATTTCCTGACCTCCTCCATCCAGCTCACATAAGAATGAGCAAAAGAAGGGAGGAAACTTGACAACTGTTGTTCTTTTTGGAAAGTGTGTGTGGTGTGGGAGATTACATGAAAAGAGGTAGCTAAGTAAAAAGGTGCAGGGTAAAACTTCAGCTTTTGTTTGGATGGGGAGGACAGAGGACTATACATGACCTTTCTGTTCATCAGAGATCAAAACTTATCTCAAGGGGTCATGTGCAAAGGTGCCTTGTTTTTCCTTTCATGCTGCAGGAGCAAAGACTTCAGCAGCTGAAGGCCAGGGAAACTGTAGTACGTTAACACTCTTTAGACATCACATTCTCTGATTCTCCAAATCGTGTAGCCTATGTTTCAACATTAAATCCTATATCTGTTAGAGTTAGAAAGAGCAGGAATGCATTCGGATAGCAGGAGGAAATATATGTCAGGATCTAGAATGGACTGGAAACATCTACCCTTCCTCAATTAGGGTTTTTAAGGGGATATCACCCTAGGAGTAGATCATGTTCTCCAAAGTGCCTGGCATTGAATTCAAGTATTTTTCTTCCCACAAATACAAAAAGCATACCCTTCAGAATGGTACCTTATTGTCAGGTATTCAGCTTAAACAAGCCTGAGAAATGATTGTTGTATTTGTCTGAGCCTGATAGGCTTTAGTTCACACTCGCATGCAGTTGACTGTGGGGTCATTTTAGACTTCTATTTATTGAAAGTGTCTGTGTACGGAAGGCGAATAATTCAAGGCCAGAGGCACATACGCAGGCCAGAAAGGGTAGGGAAATGGCCTCTTCCCAATATCCTGCCTGAAAGGCATTCAATTAACAAAAACCCTTGTGGTTTAACCTGTGTTAAGGGTTTTCCATGTTCACTCAAACTCCAAAATGCTGGGAAATTACAGCTATAATTACAGATAATATACCATATCCATATTAGGCAATATGGATATGGTATATTATCCTATGTTGTGGCTAGTTCTAACTTCACCACTACCTTGGGGATAGATGGCTGTCAGTGGCAGAGTATTGGGCCCAAACACCAGATTGGTCTGTTTTCTGGATTAGATACATGTAGTCTTTGAAACTGAAGCTACCATTCCACATTACAAGAACCCAACTGGGGAACAATGCCATCCCCATAGAATGATAATTTGTTAATTAAATTTGATTACATATTGACAAGGCTATGCACGAAACTCTGATCTGGCAAACATGAAGCTGAAAATTAGAAATTCAGTGGGAAACTGAAAGGAAGAAATATAATTATAAATAAGGAATCAGGGTCAACAGACAATGTAGCTAGCAGCTAAGCCTTTTTTTCATTTTCATTCTAAAGTAGGTGCGGGGAGCTCAGTCCAGATTGGGAACCTAGTTTGGGGCAGATGGACTTTAACCCATTCCTTCCCAAGATGGGAGAATGCCTGCAATTTCTAATGCAATTTCTAATCCATTTGCTTTACGAATCAATATTTTGGGATAGATTTGCAGGTGTATGCCCCTCCCAATCAACACTGGGCCATAGTGAGGGGGGAAGGGTTAAAGCCCCCTAACCTCCAGGCTAGAATCTTGTTCTAGATTGGGGCCCCTGGCCCTAGAAATTTCATGAAACATGTATATGAACTGGAATTCTGACACTTGGAACATGAGAGGCAGCCACATTTGATCAATCAAACGTTACTTTAGCATTGGATTATGCTTCACCTGTTCCTGCTTTTTGCTTTTAGATGTCGCTTGACCGGGCTGCAGAAGGAAAGCTGGTCCTGCATTCCTGAACTTATGCTTTGCTTTAACCCTATAGGCGCCAAGAGCTGCGTGAGCTGCGCCTGCTGCAGAAAGAGGAGCACCGGAACCAGACCCAGCTGACCACCAAGCATGAGCTGCAGCTGGAGCAAATGCTGAAGCGCTTTGAGCAGGAAATGAATGTAGGTGGGAAAAGGAGCTGAGCTAGTTTCCCTCCCTTTAATTCAAAGGGACATGGCCAGAGGCTGTGGGAAGAGGAAAGCTGGCTTGGCAAAATACTAACAGCTAGAACTGAATCTGTCTTTGTGTCACTGAAGGAATATTGAGAGAATGGCTGCCTCTTCTTTGTGGTGGGGCATGGGTGTTGGGAAATCCGTGTGACCAGGAAAGGAGTGAGTGAGAAGAGCATGCCTGCCACCCAGCAGAATCTAAAAACAAAATGGGGTGGCCAGGTGAGCAGACACACACACCCCACACATAAGGCACCTCATCTAGAGATGTGAAGGCGCAGACCCACTCACCCTGAATTAAGGGGGGGAACCATTTTCCCCATTTTTTTCTGAGGACCTTTTTTTTCTTTTCTGAAAAATTTGAAAAATTGAAGAGCTTTGGATTATGAAATGTTTTCTTTTAGAATTTAAGACAAAGTATATGTTGTTACCTAGCCTTTAATCCTCCCGAACTGATTTCTAAAAATGATGTAATAAGAACGCTTTTATAGACAGACTGGATATGTAAAATGTCTGTAAATAATGAAGCCATGGAGAAAAATGTTTTTTAATCCTCTCTGTAAGATTCTCAGCATAGTTAATTATTTCCTTATTAAAATTATTGCTCTAAAGTATATTTTCCTGATAGACATTTATGTTCAGTTTTCCAATATGTGAGTAGAGTCACCATTTTGAAGTTTGGGTTTTGTTTTGTTTTGTCTTGTGTTTCTGGTGTAGCTGTTATTTAATATGGTTCTAATCTGTTCAGACAATAATTACAAATGTAGTGAGTTGACTTCTAAAAGTTTTAAAATATAATGATCATTTTATGAGCAAGCTAAGTTATAACTTAGGAACAGAAAGGCTTATGTTCCTAAAGCAGCCCTCCCCAACCTGGTGCCCTCTGGATGTTTTGGACTACAGCGTTCAGCATTCCTGACCATTGGCCATGCTGCCTGAGGCTGATAGGTGCTGAAGTCCAAAATATCTGTTCCAGATTGGGGAAGGCTGTTTAAAAGCAACAAATTTCGTTTAGATCTGTAAAGATCAGTAAAAAAAAGTATTGCTTATTTTTCCATTTTTTTCTGGGGAAAAACCTCCCCTCCCCCCCCTCCCCCCGCGGTTCAAAATTTCTGGAAATTTTACATCCCTAACTTCAGCCAACATCTCATAAACCTGGCATTGCCTGTGCCTGCCAAACCCCAGACACAACTCAAAAGCATGCCTAACAACATTGCATATTGCACTCTATTTAAGGGAACTTCAGACACTAGCCAACATGCTATTGGAGTGGAGTTCAGTATGTGAGTAACTGCTGCTATTCAGTGCACAACCTATACAATGCATTTTCATTCTGCTAACTGACCCCTATTGCACTTAAGGTGTTTCAAAAATCTTTCCATGTTTAGCTCTTCCCTCTTTGCAAGAAGGCTGTCTGAAGGTGTGAATGGTTCTGTAGGAAGTGTAAAGAGCTACATAGACACTGTAGTATGAAGAGGAAAAATATTTCTTTTAACCAGTAGTAATACATAACTTCAGTAGAAGTATTTATTAAAAGGCAGAGTGTTCCATTACTGGGTGTTCCTTCAGCCAGTGGTTCACTGAATCGGTTTAGCCCCACCAAATGTGCTAATAAAGTTCTGCCCAAATTCTGTATACTGGTTCCAGTGCTGCCAGCAGAAAAATTGTACACTGCCATGACCAGAGCACAAGAGTTTATCCCATTCTGTTCCTTTAGCCCTAACATGTAAAGCAGATGCAGCCACCTCATCTGCTTGCATCATCCCAGCTAAAGCCTCCAGGCATCTCTGTAGTTAAGTGTCTGAAAGAAGGCAATGCTGGTTTGGAAAACCAGGTGTGTAGCAGGAAGCAATTACTGACACACATAAACTTCCCAATCTACTTTCTTTCTGCCCTGTGTATGGGAAACTAGAAGGCCATTCCAGCTTGTTTTTTGATCTTTTCCATTTCTAAGCCACTTTACCACCTGGTTGTCAGAAGCAGCTTACATGGAATAAAATACATCAAAAAGCGTGTTATCTAAATAAACAATGTTGATTAGAAATACAATTAATTCTTCATAAATTAATATTTTGCAAAGATAAGAACATTCACACAAATTTCAGTGTATAAGCTTAATAAAAATCACAATATAATTTCTTAAAACATCTCTGACGTTCTTCCAGTTTTACATAATGCTTGGAAAGTACTGCTTCCAAAGAAGCTAGGCAGGTTTCCTGAGGCAGTGAGTTCCAAAGGTAGAGGCCACTACTAAGACAGCTCTGTCATATATCCCCACCAGTCTTACCTCATATTTTTTAGGGCTCCTAAGTAGGATCCCACCTGATTACTGTAATAGATAGGAGGGTCCATATGAGAAGTACTCCTAACCTAGAGCAGGCCCTGGTAATATGGCTCAGAGATGGAATAAGAGGGGCACTTCAGATTAAGGTCTGGATATATACGAAAGATTTATGGCCAAACCAATTTGTTGTGCCTAAAATTGTTTCTTCAAACTTCCTTTTTTTCTGAATGATAAATTGTAATTTATTTAAGGCTCTCAGCTTAGTGTAATAAGTCTGAATGTTCATTTTGGCTCATAGGCAAAGAAGAAATTCTATGACACAGAAATAGAAAATCTAGAACGTCAGCAGAAGCAGCAAATTGAAAAGATGGAGCAAGATCACGCTCTGCGCCGGCGTGACGAGACGAAGCGGATCCGTGCTGAACAAGAGCGAGATCTTGTAAAATTTCAAGAGCAGTTGAAGCAAAAGAAGAAGGAGGTAAAGGCTGAGGGTGGGCCAAATGCTTGCACAGTGAAATTCTGGGATTAATTTAGAGCTCTGACATTTGAATCCTGTCATGGGCTGAGCCCATGGTTCCTTTAAGAGAACATCTTTTTTTCATCCCAGGGAGAGGGAGAGAGGTTTCTTTGTGTCTGAAAAGGGAGTAGCAAGTGTAATGCCAAGGCTGCGCTGGGCGAGAATCTGATAACGCTTCCCTGGGCTGGTACTGGGGGGGGGGGGGAGAGTAACAAGTTGCAGCTGTGTAGTGTCTGGGAGCATTCCCCCTTCCTTTGGGAGAGGTGTGGGTTGCTATGGGGTTTCTATTGGTAAGGGTGGGTCTGGTGACAAGGGGTCCCAGAAAGGGATAAATGGCTTAGGCACCTAAGGGTCCGGTCTCTTTCCTGTGGGTGTTAGGAGTCCAGCGTGTGTGTGGTGAGTCAGAGCATCCAGGCCAGGCCAGCTGGATGGAGGAGACTCCCCGCGGCCACCGAGGGAAAGAGTCTTAATTCGAGTGATGTAAAGTCAAGTCGGAGTGAGCAACAAGAGATTGAGTCACAGAGTTATGTGTTTGTTTTGTTTTAAGCCCAGGCTTGGGTACAATTGGGCAAGGGACCTTGCTGGAGTTACGGCTGGTGGGTTATTAAAGTGGGGAGTGTGTGCGAATTCTATTGGCCTGAGTGTGTAAAGAGGGAGGGGGAGGTATTAGTCCCTGCTGTCCTAAGTGTGTCATTCCTTTGTCCGTGTTTTCCCCCAAAACCTCTTACGTGTTTACCTTTATGTGTGGACCCTTATGGGAGTGTGTGGTGTAAAGAATAAAAGTGTTTGGTCCCTATTTCTGGAGTGTGGCATTGTTTCCTTGAGAATCTAGACTACAAAGGGTTAACAAGCGGCAGCGAAGGGGCGTGAGTCTGGGCTGGCTGAGTCAGACCCCCCTTCTCCGGCCGGGGAATCGCTGAGTCAAACGGAGCGATTCCATCACAAATCCCATCAAACCTTCTGTTGTCTGAGATCGTGCTATGTCATAAACACATTAAGGAAAGGGAGTCCAGATTTAGGGTTGCTGAAGAAAGGAGCAGAGAGCATACAGTGAACAGTGAAACAGAAGCTTGTGGTAAAGGAGAAAGAGGGCTTAAGGAGGAAAAGCCACTGGGAACAGAAATGTTAGGAAGTACAGGAAAAAGTGTTAGCAGGGGCACAGAAATCAAGGGAAGGGAAGACAAGAAGAAAACGTAAGAAGAGCTTGTGTAGTGTAGCAGCCACGACCAGCTCACCCATGAAGCAGGATGTGGCGCCTGCATCAGGTGATGGAGCGGTGAATTGCGCCATTCCCCTGCCATCTCCAGTGGGTGCTCTGGGAAGCCCCAGCAGCCACTTTCTCACTGTGGCATTTGCCGCAGCATGAAAGTTGCCATCTCTAGAGCATCTGCTCATCCTCTGCTTCCCTTGTCACATGCGGCTCTGCAATACTAGCTTCAGGCCTTTAGTATCTCAACGATATCTTAGTGACTTATGATTTCTTTTTTATTAAAACATTTCTATCCTGCCTTTTTATCCAGAGGTCCACAAGGCAGCCTGGTTGTCCAAAATACAAATAATTATAATAAAATTATTCAAAATACAGCCAAACATGGAACAAGAAGAAGGTGAGGAGGGATCAGCCAGCTACCTCAATCCAATGCACTGCTTGTAAAGCCATGTCTTTGTTGCTGAAAGCAAGGGCAGAAGTAGCCAGCTGGGGCCCTCTGGAGAGGACATTTCACAGTTTAGGCACCACAGCCGAAAAGAGCCCTCCCCTGTGGTTCCAGCCACTGCACTTCAGACCATGGAGGGTTTGAGTTGTTGTTGAGCCATAGTGACTTAAAGGCAATTACTTTAGTGCTCATGTCATAGAAGCAAAATAAAAGTTAACATAAAATGGCAGGCCAGTGCACAGCTTCTGCTATTCCACAATCATTTCGCATGTTACCAAGAAGCAGTCCGAGATCATTTGTTGACACACTACCTACTTGGAAATATATGAAACAGTCAGCCAATTTGAAAATTATCCTTCTGTTGTCACTTTCTGTTCCGGGCACAAATATTCAGTTGTTAAATTAGAAGGGAAGGACTATATGGAAGAGGAAAGGGGCATAATACGGAAGGACTGGAGGAAGCAGTAAGGATGAATAAGGAATAGAAAAGAGGGAATACAAATAAGAAAAACAGGGAAATTAAGGCTACAATCGTATACCCACTCAACCTGGGAGTAGACCCCACGGAACTCAGTGGGATTTATTTCTGAAAGAACCACAGCCATTTCTGGGGTGGGTGGGGGAGGTGAACAGGGTGACTGACCTGAGCACCAAATTATGGGGAGGGGCAAATTCTGCGGGCCAAATCTTGAAGGGGGTGGCAGCACTTCAGCTACTTGCCCATGCTGGACACCCACCCATCCATGCTGCCCAAAGAGTCCACATGCTCCCCCACATCTTTCACTCTGAGCAAGAACAAACTGGTGGGCACTCTGAGAAGCTGACTAGGCACAAATATTGCACTTTGAAGTGAGGGATTCTGGGTGAGATGTCGATGAAGATTGCCTGTGCTGCCATGGCCCAGATGGTGTCCAGGGCTACCACATTCAGAATGCCTAACTTTGAGGAAGTAACCCTCAATGGATGGCATAGAAGGGGAGGCAAGTGGTGGTGGGGAGGAGGAGGAGGAGGACAGTGACTGGAGAAGGAGAGGAAGTTGGAGCAAGAGGGAGGAAGGTGGTGGCGGTGGCCAGGAAGGTGGCAGGAGAGAAGAGAGGGGCATGCCTAGGGAGTGTGTGAGGAGAGAAGAGAGTGAGTGATGGCATGTCCACCATGGTTCCAAAATGCCATCTTGCCTAAGCCACCAAAACACTCCTTGATGGGCATGGAGTGAACATGTATAGGATCCCATTGTAAGAGAAGGGTGTTGTGGCTAATAACAGTTTAAAAAATGGCAAACAAGAAATAAAAGAATAAGAATAAGTAAGAAATAAAACAATAAACAGTTATTGATCTCAGAAAAGAATGAAGGGAGTGACTGTATTCTCCAATTTTATGGTGAATGTATTCTAAGTCTTAGAATAGCCCTTCAAACCACTAGGTGATGAAGTCAACGTGAGACGTCTCTTTTGCCAAGTCATTTCAAGAAATTAAACCATACTGAATTTCTGAAAAGTAAAGTCTTCTGTCTATTACTCTTTTTAAGCTAAAGAATGACACTGAAAAGCTCCCGCGACAACAGCGCAAGGGGACCATGAAAGTGAAGATGGAGGAGTTTGCACAAAAGAAGCAAGTCATGGTGAGCTCTAGAGATAATTAGTCTATGGCATGGCAAAGACTCATTTTACCATTTCAATTCCCTTCCTCTCAAAAGGAGGCACGGGGCATGATATACCAAGAAGAGCACTCACTTTGCGACTGTCTCCTTCCAGGAGCAAGAGTTTTTAGCCAAACAGACGGATGATATGGAACAGGCCATAAACAATATTACAGCCCAAAATCGAAAGGAGATCTGTGACAAGGAACGAGAGTGCCTCAACAAAAAACAGCAGCTTATGAGAGGTGAGAGGTTGCGGGGTTGTTTTCATTTAGCAGTAAGTGGACAGAGAGAAAGCCAACATGGAAGAACCTGCTTTCATTGAAAACCCGAATTTCCCTCCAAGAGAGCACTGGCATGCTTATAGGTGAATAGATTATGAGATGCCTAATGGGGATGAAAAGTGTGTCATGTTTTGTCCAAGTGTTCAGTATTACTAATATTAATGATCAATGTTTTAATTTTGATAGTGATTTCAGGATAGCAACCAAGCAGTCCTTAGTTAAAATTTTCCAGCAGCTTGCGGCCCACAATACAGCCTTGAAACCAAAAACGGGTTCAGAGCTGGTCTGTAACTCAGGGGTGGGGAACCTGTGGTGCCCCAGCCATGGCTGAACTACAACTACAACCACCTCTGACTGTTGGCTATGCTGGCAGGTGCTGTTCTGAGTTGGAGAAGAGAAGACACCCCAGCTGCAAAGGATTCTTCCATCTGCTTTCTTAGATGCCCCTTAGCTCTCCTTTCTTGCCTCCTACAGCTCCTGCCCAAGAAAAAGCACCTGCCCTTCTCATCATTTCACCTCTTAAGTACACACTAACAATGTCATGACTGCAAAAGTTTTATTTATTATTTATTTATTAAAACATTTGTATCCTGCCCTATATCCTTGGGATCTCAGGGCAGCGTACAGGTAAAATCAATTCAGACCATACAAAACAATAAATAATGTACACAGCTAAGAACGTACTAAACTATTAACAAACTAAAACCAGTGGAAAACTCACAAGCAATAAAAATAATTAAAACAAAACCAAGAGGAGGGCATTCCACAACCAGGGTGCCACAACAGAGAAAGCCCTCTCCCACATCCCACCATAATGTATGTCTTGCATTGGTGGAACGCAGAGAAGGGCTCTTCCAACAGATCTCCAATCTCATGCAGGCGCTCCCTCAAATATCGAAGTCCCAAGCTGATACCAAGAGAAGAGACATAGAGAGGAAAGTAAGCCTTAGGGCAAGCACTATTTATTCTGTGCCTTCTTATCTTTCTCCTCCTGGCATATTGAGATTAAAACATTTTGCCTATTTCCCCACCTGCCTTTTTTGGAGGTGTTTAATAACCATGTATCATTTCTGTCTTGTCTTCCACAGACCGGGAAGCCACTATCTGGGAGCTAGAAGAGCACCATCTACAGGAGAAACACCAGCTTATTAAACAGCAGCTAAAAGATCAGTATTTTCTCCAGAGGCATGAGCTGCTCCGAAAACATGAGAAGGTAGCAGATCTTAAGTTTTTCTGAATCATAATTCTTCCTAGTGATCAGAGGGTGCAGAATTGCTGCAAAATAACTGACGTTAGCAGATCTATGCAAAGTAGTCTGTTTGTATTCATGTATGTTAGTTTGATGTGGTACTGGGACATGGTGAAGACTTGAAATTCTAATGAGTAGTTCCTCAGAGCCCAAATGACCAAATACTTTGGTAAATATTGTGCAGACAAACATAGTAATTGACTTAGTATCGATTTTTTTTGGGGGGGGGAAATAGATTAATTCTCTAGGCTAAGCTGGTGCCCTCCAGTTGTTTTGAACTCCACTTCCCATCAGTCCTAGCTACCCAGCCTAATGATCAGGAATGCTGTGAATTGTAATCCAAAATATATGGAGGGCTCCAGATTGGAGAAGGCTGCTCTAGGCTGAAGCAGTGCATGGAAACAAAAAGGCAACAAGGGTCAGCATGCAAACTTTTTGGGCCTGTTCAGACAACATGCTCAACCTTGGTTAGGCTGTTAACCCTTCTGCAGCAAATGGTTAGTGAGTGTGTTTAAACTGTGGTTATATAACCACCCTGATTAGGAAAGGTTCATATGCTAAGTCATGGTTAATATGACACACTAAGCCATAATGTTTAGCTCAAAGTGCTTAACCACCATGGCTTAGTATGTCATCTGAAAAGGGTCTATATGAGGGCAGAAAGAAGAGAAGCAGGCCATGATCTTGTAACAAGATACAAGGTTTGGAAGGGTACCATTCCATTATTTGAGAATGCACGAGGCAAAACTGACATTTGTTGAAGTGAGGAGCCCCCAAAATAAAATGGTTTCATTAGTGGCATTCTAAACAGATGCTTAGAGACAAAATGGAATTTGTTAAAAGACAAAGGGATGGATTTGCTGCAAGTAAGCCACAAGGCAAGAAAAGTCTGATTTAAATAGTTGGTCTCATTCAAATCTGTATCTTGGATACCATGAAGGATTATTAGGTTGCTTTGCTGCTGTCGTTTAGGGTCCTTCTCAGTACTGTGTGTATGCTTTGCATTAATAGGAAGCATAATGTGTACTTAAGGCAATTAGAACAGTTAGTCTCTTCCAGAAAATAACCAGCATAGTATTTTTGGAGGGAAGCTACATTGTGTGTAAGACCTTTTTCTTTAATAACTCAAAACACCAGGAAGGCAACAGTGACCGAAACACCAGGAAGGCAATAGTGACCAAGTTTGCTAAAGGACAATCTTTGGGCTTTTCTAAATGAGCTTATTATAGCATGCTTTTGTCTGGCCGCTCTCGGTAGTTTCTGGGTCAACTATATGACGTTGTAAACCTCCAGTGCCTCCCTTGTATTTTGGAAGGATTTCCCAGGCTTAATTTGAAACAGAAAAAAACCTTATACATTTCCTCTATACATGTTTCAGCATGTATAGAGGAAATCACAATATAAGAACTGACAGGCTACAGTGCCATTTTCTGGCTGTTTAAATGAAACATATAGAATTCCTGATTAAAGGGGGAAAAGGGGAGTGGGGAAGGGGAGTGTGGACAAGAGAGCACATCATGATTGTGGGACGAAATGGAAGCAGAAAGCTGTGGTAAAGTTGCGGGATTTTCCCTGGTGTAAATTACTATCAGGCCTATGTGCACAGTTTTGAAGCCATCACTGCACATTCCTAATCACCACTGACATAGATGTAGAGCCTCGCTACATGATTGAGTCAATATCTGTGTCAATAAGTAGCTTGAAGATTATGACCCCCTCCCTCCATGTGGAGCTGCCACCTTGTGGAACTGTTATTTCCCACAGTGGCCCCTGTGCTTGAATTTGCTCTTAGTTGTCATTGCTTTGTCTGTGATTATATGGGGAGCCTTCATATAATTGGTTGTATTGGCTTTGTTTCCTTCAAACAAGCCTATGCTAGTTTTCTCTACCTTTCCTGTTCTTCTGACCTATTTCTCCATCCCCACTTTTGTGGCCTGTTGAATAATATCTTGGGCAAACGACCAGAATCCTCTTTTGAGTGTAACACAGCATCTCTTGTTATTGACAAATCTTTTTCCCTGTGGCCATTGCCATTCCAGGAGCGCGAGCAAATGCAACGGTACAACCAGCGAATGATGGAGCAGCTGAAAATTCGGCAGCAGCAAGAGAGAGCCCGTCTCCCCAAAATCCAGAGGAGTGAAGGGAAAACACGCATGGCCATGTATAAGAAGAGTCTCCATATCAACTCCAGTGGAAGTGCCTCGGAACAAAGGGAGAAGATCAAACAGGTGAAGCTTTCTGAAGGGAGCAGGGAGCGTATCTCGCTGAAGAGATTCGACTGCAAAGCTTGTATTGCATTGACTAGGATCCCTGTGGTTTTAATTTTTGTGAACCGCCCAGAGAGCTTCGGCTATTGGGCAGTATAAAAATGTAATAAATAAATAAAATAAAAGTAAGAGAGTGACAGTTGATGGAAAGGAGAACTATAAAATGTACTCAGATGGTCCCTTAACTTGACAGCTTGCACTGCCAGAAGCCACTAAATCCAGGCTGTTGAAATATATTTATTTAGCTCCGTTTCATATCCCTGACATTTAAGCTCCAGTGCTAAATAAAGTGCAATTTAGTACCAGCAGGGATTTTCCAACCATGGGAGGCCCAAGCAACCTTTCTATAACATCTTTTATGTTTTTCTGAAAGGGTGGGGAAGACCATAGCACTGGTTCTCCATCACTCTGGCACCTGTAGTGCAACTAATGCAACAAGGTATAGTGAAATCAGCCCACATTGATAGGTCAGTGGTGTTCATACAAACAAATATCAAAGGAGTCCATGGGCCTGAGTGCCCGACTGTTAGTGCAGAAGCTGCCTTAGGGCAGCTTCCATTGAAAAGAAATTATTCCCCACACCAGTGCCTCCATGTGTTGCTATGCAGTACTCTATGTTCTGGTATATAAAAATGGTAGGAAGCCGTTTTTAAAAAATAAATAAATCTTTATTTAATCGTATTAAGAAGTACCATAAATAAATACCGAATACACATATCCTGTAGGAAGCCATTTTTAAACGCCTCAGAACATAGTCTGATAATGACGGGTGCTCCCTTTCATCACAGTTTGCACAGCAGGAAGATAAGAGGCAGAAAGCTGAGCGGCTGCAACAGCAGCAGAAACATGAGATGCAGGCAAAGGATATGTGTGCCCAGTGCGAGAGCAACATGAATGAACTCCAACAATTACAGGTAACTTTATAGTTGTGTCTCTTAGTCTGAGGGAAGAGTATGGCATGCCCCTAGCTTGACCTATATAGAGGTTTTTTGTCCATTCTGAAAAGCTGGGTTACATAGTCCAACAGTAAAGCCTAGAACAGAAATGGAAAATAATCTTTTATAATATTTGTAACTCATCCTTCCTCCAAGGAGCAAAAGATGGTGTGCATGTGAAGATTAAATGGAATAACCCCCAACCAGCCTGTGGGACATGTTAGTCCAAGTGACTTTCCCAAAGTCACTTTGGGAAGTGACTTTCCCAAAGCCAGCCAGTGAGCTGCATGGCTGACCAAAGATTTGAACCTTGATCCACCTAGTCCATGTCCAACATTCTAATCACTGCACTCAATAACTCTGAATTAAGCAGACAGAGAAGGGCTTTGTTGTGATTGAAAGATGAGTCTCTATCTTGTTCCTTCCTGGTCCTGAAAAGTCGTGCTGGGATGGTAGGTTTGGTATTGACCTTTTTCCCTACTAAAGCTTTCTCATACCACTCCCTCTCCCTCTCCCTCTCCCTCTCCCTCTCCCCCCCTCTCTCATGCTGTTTTAAATCAATATAGAATGAAAAGTGTCATCTCTTGGTTGAACATGAGACCCAGAAACTGAAGGCCTTGGATGAAAACCACAATCTGAACCTGAAGGACTGGCGAGATAGACTGAGGCCACGAAAAAAGGTGACAAGTAATGCTGAAATAAAACTTCACACACTTTTGAAATATGACAAAGTGTCAAGATTTAATTTTGAACTTCAGATCAATCTGCTAAATTAAGAATGGTACCACACCTTGTGTGTTTTTTAATAAGTGGCTAATTTCAAAAGTATCCATAATTTGAAATGGGGAGAGGGGATTGAATTATGAAAACCTGTATCTGAGTTTTTGCAAGTGGGTTTGAGTTAAGGTTTGAATTAAGTATTTGGGTTGGCTTTCCCCCCACTCACCCCGCATGTAAGCTGGCTGAGATCCAGGTGGCTAAGAGAAGCCATTTTTTTACAGCTTGAAGCATTACCTTTAAATGAGCTGCTCTTCTTCTCTCTTTGTGCTTCAGGCATTGGAAGACGACCTGAATCAGAAGAAACGAGAGCAGGAGATATTCTTCAAGCTCAGTGAGGAAGCCGACGGCCAGTCTCCAGCATCACCAAACAAGCCTGCCAAATTTGTCCCGTTCAGCTCCGCGGAGGCTTCATAGTCCTTGGATCAGCAGACAAGGTGCTAGTAATACTGGAGGAAAGTCACAAAGGACTGCCAGGGCTCCCTTTCTTTCTTTGCCAACTCTGGTCAGTGTTTCCTCTTCAGTCATGTGCGAAGCAACCAATGAGGCCTGAGATCTGCTCCATTGGTGTTGAGACAATTTCACACTGAGGTGGCCCTGGCGGGCACTGACCAGTTGCACCAAGGGAGCCGTGAGTGAGCTTCAAGAAGAAGACCGAATGAGGCCATGTGTAAAATTCATGCTTCTTGCTGAACCCATTGCCCAGCCACTCCGTTTGCTTTCTCTTTTACTGCCTACTGAAGGGATAAATGTTAGGGACCTAAGAGATGTTCAGTGGCTTTTAAGTGCTGCTGTTACACTTGCCTGTTTAATTTTCCTAACTAGCTGTCCTGTTAGGCCCAATGTAATCAGTCAGTGGTTTCACGTCACATTATGTCCTTTGCCATAATGGCTGGACACTTGGCCACCACCAAGCACAAGACGTTCAGTTACGACAGCTTTACAGAAGTCAATGAAAAAAATGCCTGCCGCTCTTGTGGCCCCCATCTCCGTCAATTAAACAAAGGACTCCTCCTTCTAGGCCTCCCCTTTGAAATGCACCTGCTCCTTAGCTTGTTTTGAAGGGACCCAGCTCCTCCTGGTGACATGACAGCTTCTGTCCTTTTTCAAATGTGGGATAGAGGCACCAAAGCCTGAAACATAGAAATGAAGTGTTTCAGTCAAAACCAGCCCCATGTACAGGGCTGACAAATAAGTGTGTCAGAGGCTTTGAGAGGGGATTTCCTCCACTGTGAAACCTGCATGTACTTCTGGGCTGCGGAAATTGCTGACCAATTTAGGGAGGTTTTCGATTAGCACCCTTTCTCCAAACAAGTAATTTTAAATGGATAAGCAAAAATCCACTCATTTTAGACCCTAAAGAGATGGGGAAAGCAAAGAGACAGCCAGTTAAGTGATGGCTTCCCAATCTTGCCTGTTGTATAGAATTTCCAAGACCAGCTCTCCTGGTCTTCTGCTGGGGACATGGCATTACCATCTAGAAAGGGGCAGATAGTTCTTTCTGTGCTCTTCACAACAAATTTTGATGCTTATTGCTCTCCCCTTCAGCTGTAATGAGATGGGTTTCTTTTTCCTGTGATGGTAAACAGAGTTTTCTCTCTCCTAGCTTTATTTCATTCCCCAATATTATTGGTGTAGGGGAAAATCCTTTGCTCAGGTTATGGCAAGAGCTAATGATTTCTCTTCCAATAAATCAAATAGCAAGAAAAGCGCAAATGTCTGAGGCAGCAAGATAGCAGCTGGCCTAAGTAAGGTGGAAGGCACTTTGTTCAGCACCTTCTTATGCTATGTGTGTGTGTGTGTGTGTGTGTGACTTTCACATAACAGAAAGTGCCTGCTTTGGGATTTCTTTGACTACCGCTAAACTTACTGGGTGTGCTGTGGTTTGAAGACATGATTTTTACATGAAGTAGCAGCCGCCTGAGAACTGCTTTGCGATATTTTTATTCATTTTGTTTGTCTTTGCCATTGCTCCACAACAAGCCAGAAGGGTCCACATAAAAGGAGCCGCATGTAGCAGAACAGAATATTATGTCTTTCAGATATTGAAGCTGTTCAGCATTTCACAGTCCTTAAGTCTTGCAAAGACTGTTTTTTAACCAAAGAGGTGTGATTTTTCTGCCCTGTTTTGATATATGTATCAAAATGCCGTTTGCATTTTCCCATCAATTAAATATGTATTATTGTTTTGTTGCTTTGCACAATTCACACAACCTTCCATCTTGGCAGCCAGCCATTTGTGGCAAATGCTTAACTTGTATCTATAGCTGAATGACGTACCAAACAGTTCACAAATGCCATTTTCAAGGCACTATGCATTACAGCGGTAACGTGGCCCAATGTTCCTTTTGGTATACAACTCGGGACCTTTCCAGCAATTGCTCTTTGCCCTCTGTGCTTTTGTGTTCCCTTTCTGATGATATGAATTCTGTGCTCACGTTTAAGTTACTGGAAAGAAAATGGAGGTGCAGCAAATACGTGGCTGCTGGCAGGCTACAGCCTCAGTGTAGTATTGAGTGAGGTGCAAGAATGCATTAGAAGTATCAGAACCAGAATCCTGCCTTACCAAAGTGTCTCTTTAAGGGACTCTGGATTCTAGAGATTTTTAAGTCTAGAAAATGTGCATTCAGAAAGCCCCTTTAATCCCTTACTGTACTATTTTAAATCTCTGTGTGTTGAGATAATGTGTGTGAGAAAGAGAAACTGGAACAAAGCCTGCAAATTGCTGTGTTCCCAGAATTCAAAGAAAAGCCAGACTTTTTTCCAAATGTTAACAGGCAGTTTCTATTCTACATTTATGTTGTAAAGGGTTGACACTTCATATCTTTTATGTCGCACATATTCATCTGTCTGTTTTTGTGCACACACATGCCTGTTCCATCTCTTAGCCAAGAAATCAAATCATACTTGATAATGATTTAGGTTGAGGGTTTGGGCGTCTGTCTTTCTTTGCCAGTCTGGCCTTAGCTGCTATCAAGAGGTGCTGTAACTTCAAAAAGGTGCAATATTTACCTCATACAGTGTTTCAAGGACCCCCACCCCCACACACACTTTTAAGGCAAGGAAGTTTCACTTGCCCTTTTTCAAGTAACTATTCTCTAAGCTAAATAAAACCAACCAACTTTTGTTTGTTGAGGTAAAGTGATGGTTTTTTCATGGAGAGCACTTAAGTAAGGGTTTCTAAAATCTTCTTTTTCTAAAAGGTTTTCTTTTTTGGGTAACCACTATGGTGTAAATAATCTAATAACAGTACCACAGTGACTCCCTGCATGTGTGTCCAAAACTCTGTGTAACTGTTGCATATGGCTTTAGGTCAGCAGTGCTGACTTGACTTGTATTTGTACAGAAAACATGGCTTTGATATAATGGAATTTGATACCAGAATCCTGCTTCTTAGAATTTAAAGCATCCCAATCAACAGCTTTTGGGCTCTGAACCAAACAAACACTTCTTAACATATATATTGTTTCATTTGAGAACATCTGTATTGAAATGTGTTGGTAATAAACTATTAATTCTTGAAGCGAACTGCAACCCCTTGGAGCTGTTTTAATTCTCTGCTGATGGACATCCAACAATAGCTAAAGAGTGACACTATTTGGTAGAGAGGAAGAGCTGCACTTCCCATCAACTCCCATTGTATCTCTTAATGTAATTCTATTGTTTTGATATTAGCATTTTTATATTACCATTTGTTTAGCACCAACAGTGTGGTTGTTGCTGAACTAAACAGCTTCCCCCCCCCCCCACAGATACATTTGCCTTCGCCATAACCCAACTATGACCAAACTGTGCAAGTTTACATATCTGAAGTCCTAAGATAAAGGACCTCTTTTTCTCACCCAGCCATTCAGTGGATGACTTATGTTTTCATGTGGTAATTCCTGTTGATAGATTATCTTCGGCAGGTAAGTCATTCTCCCTGAGTAGAGTTTCCAACAATTCCCACAATGTACTGGAGTTGCTGGCATCATTTTCAACATTCATGAAACATCGCCTTTCCTTAATGTTTACGTAGTGTAGAAGTTAGCACTTTTGAGAATCTCAGACGTTGTACTAGCTTACAACTTAGCCTCCATGCACCCATACTGTCCCATGGTCTTGGAGCCCCAATCATCTTCCTCTGCAGGTTGGGGACACCAAGTGAAATAAGCCAGAGACTGCAAATCAAGTGGAAGTCTTGAGACACTGTCTCTTGAGATCAGGCATCAATGAGCCACGACAATGTTGTCTTTCGGGGTTGTCACTGCTTTTGCTTCACGCTCTCTTGAAAACCTGCCTACTTACTTGGTTCTCACACCGGAGTTCCAAATATTTGTCGTTTGGCTGGCTGACTTGTATTCTCACAGGTCCAGCTTCAGTAGATGCCAGGGCCTCAGAACCTTGTGGGAGTCCAACACTCCTGACACTTGCTCTACGGGATTACCTGGAGGTGGCAAACATAGGCAGCCATTTTTAACAATGACCCTGACAGCATGATTCCAGGGCATTGTGGGGAAATTTATATGGCTCTCTGCCACTGCCAGGGAACCACTGACATAGGAGGAGGCCCAACAGAAGATGCTTTGCTGAGAGCCCCCCTCAAACTTGGAGCTGGCTTGGCTTCTTAGTCCAAGCAGCCAGTTTTGTCAGCCAGCCTGTGCTGTTTTACAGCCCCATCCATCTGTGTTAAGGTAAGCATGAATGTGCTTGTGCACACAGGAGCTGGCTCTCAGATTGGTTTTTTGTCCTACAACAGTGGCTGCTTAAAAAGTGACATTTCCAAGTGACACATTCCAGAGGGTAGCTTTGTCATGTTGGCTACAACCAATGAAAAGTTCCTCTTGTACACATGTATTATGGAATATTTTTCCATGGGCTAAAACCTAGCATATGTATGGTCTCACAAACATAGATGTTTATGGGCACAGAGAGACATTTTATTATTATTATTATTTATTTATTTATATAGCACCATCAATGTACATGGTGCTGTACAGATTACACAGTAAATAGCAAGACCCTGCCGCATAGGCTTACAATCTAATAAAGTTGTAGTAAACAATAAGGAGGGAAAGAGAATGCAGACAGGCACAGGGAAGTGTAAACAGGCACCGGGTGGGGTGAAGCTAACAGTATAGAGTCAGAACAAACTCAATATTTAAAAGCTATAGGGAAAAGAAAAGTTTTTAGCTGAGTTTTAAAAGCTGTGATTGAGTTAGTAGTTCTCAAGTGTTCTGGAAGAGCGTTCCAGGCGTAAGGGGCAGCAGAAGAAAAAGGACGAAGCCGAGTAAGGGAAGTGGAGATCCTTGGGCAGGCGAGAAACATGGGGGTGGGGGGAAGAGCCAAAAGATGGCAGTAGGTGTATCCCCTTTCTATGAAGAGAGAAATCTAATACAAGATCCATTAAGGGTGGAGGTGACTATTCCATTTCCAACTGACTCACTGTTAGTACAGGCAAAATCGTGGGTATGAATCAGGATGGATATCACTACCTTACCGAAGACCAATGCTGCTGAAAGTTGGCATGAGCTGACTGAAAAAACTGCCTGTGTTGGGCTCAGCAGATATCCTGGACAAAGCACTAAAACAATGCTATTAGGCTTCCACAGTTGGAACAGAGAGGCACATTTATGTGTCTGGTTGTGATGTATTAGACACTAAAACAGTCCAACTCAGGGATTGTTCTGTTTGTTGCATGTCCTGAGGCTTTTCTGATTTTGGTTATTCTATACTGTGTTCTTACCCGGAAGAAACATACATGATGCTGACAGTATCTTGCCTCAGGCCCCAGTTAATCCTAATCCTTTCTCAAGGCATAAATACTTTATGTATTCCTGGTGCCTAAAGTCTGGTGCTGCTAACTACTTTAGACAATAATCTTTTAATGGAAGCCAGATGTTCATATAAAAATACCTGTTGGAAATAATAATAAAAAAACTATGCTGGAGTTGAGTAACTTCAGCTATAATTACTGCAAGAAGACCGCAAATAGCTTCCCAAAAGTGGGGAAGAAAGAACCAAACTGAGAGACAGAGCAATGTGGGATATTGCAGGGCAAGTGCCCACATCTTCGGTAGGTAAGAGCAACAGCTGAAAAATTAAGAGAACCGGAGGACTCTTTGCCCCCATTCTCTGGAGGGATGCAATCAAAACTCTCACTTAGTCAATCTGTAAATCTGATCTAGTATGTTTGTAATTGTCAACTGTATAGTAAGTTCTGTCTTAGATCCAATGAATTTTAATACATTTGTTATTCAACCTGAGGTTGGTTAATTTATATTAATCAGTTATGGGGGGGAAACAGTCTTTGGATCCATCCCTTTTAAAAGAATTCCTTCTCACTCATGGCTGGACTTTCATTTCTTGGCCAATGTTTTTCATGAGTATTAGCAGACATCGGTAAGTAAAAGATTTGTGTTGGATGCTGGATGCCATTGGGAAGGATATGGGGAAAGCATTTTTTTCTGTGTGTACAGTCATTTGCTGAATTTGTCTAGCAATCTATTTTTGTAAACAGATCACATGTGATAACAGCCAACTGGAGAAAGATGTGTCATGATTAATGGTGTTCCGATCCACTGGGTAAGAAAGGAACTCCAAATTACACACACTACATTCCCAAGATGCACTTCGGTGACATGCACGTGCAAAAATTCAAGGATACTTCAAAAGCTTGAGTAGTATTGGAGACTTTGGTCAGGTTTAGAATGTTGGATTTGTAATTCAGCACTCAAGTTAAGAAATTATGTAACGGGATCCATTCACCCATCACTAATTCTGTGCTATGAGAAAATTTAACTCCTGCCCGACCTTAATGGGAAGTGAAAAGGCATAGTTTTACTTTAATATTGGATTGTGAATACACAGCATTCCCCTAGCAACATCTTTCTTTTCCACCCCAACTAATCCCTCAAACTGAATTCTAAACTCCTGAATTCAATGGATTTTCACTGATCGAGTGAAAATTTTAATTTTATTTTTAGATTAAAACAATGTTTGGCAGCTTGTGGAGAAGAATGGGATGTAAAAGAACTAAAAACAAGTGCTGTGAATGTGTACTTTTCCATTGGTGCCCTTTGTGGCAAAGTAGCTTATTGATTCAACTGCCTTCTCTTCTGCTCTGGGAAATAAACTTTCCTCCACAATATAATTACAGAAGGAGAGGAATGGATTCATATATCACAAGTGATGAGAGAAAAATTCTTGGTGGTGAACACTCCTATCACCTATGATGGGCCTTGCCCAACCTGAAGCCCTCCATATGTTTTGGACATCAACTCCCATCAGCCCCAGCCAGCATGGCCAATGGTCAGGAAGGCTGGTAGTTGGAAGTCCAAAACATCTGGAGAGAACCAGGGATGGTTTTCTTTCTTGGTATAAACCTCCATTTTAAAAAGATTTAAATTGTATCTACATGGAGAGGCTTACTGGAAATTATGAGAGCACTCTAGCAGAGCTATGCACACACACCCAACACATTATCAGTTCTGTTCATCCTTCCATAGTTGTCACCAAAGAATTTAAATGGCTGAATAGATATAATGCACTTCTCCAGCATCTCCACTAGATGGCACTGAATTAAAACCTCTGGATTTCTCTTTAGTTTTAAGAAGTCACCCTGCTGTAATCGGATTGTGCATGGCAGAATGAGGCCTTTTGATGTTTTGAGGCATTTGTCTAGATCGGGTGGTCTGATCTGAAGTACTGAACAGGGACATGGTTTATTGTGTTGCTAGCCTTAATGTGTTTTGCAGCAGGAGTGTTAAATACTGGCACCCTAACTCTCTTGTGACATAATCCCATCCTCTCAAAGCCCAGCATTATGAAGTCAGCAGTGAGGTCACAGCAGTTATTAAGTACTGGATTAAACTCACCACCACCACCACAGTCAGAGCTGGTACTTGACAACATACCCTTGAGGTTCAAAGAAAACCAGTAGAGAAAAGTAAAGGAGACAGAAGATAGAAATGTAGATTTTTACGAAGACCCCGGAAAAGAAATAATTCAAGCAAGCCCACGGAGATCTAAGTTACATTAACCTTCACTTTATTCTTAACTTAAGAGCAGCAATCCCATAGGTGCGTGTGTAGCTTTCCCCCTTTCCCCCTGTGAAGCTGTTTTGGTTCCTGGCAGGGGTGCTGCCAAGTAATGTACATAGTAGGAACTATGTGGAGTAGCAATCCCAAAAGGTGGTTTGTTTACTGAACCAACCAAGCATACCCAAACTTATTGCAGGTGATGTTGCCCTCCCCCTGTCCCCAAGGGTAACTGTCTTGAATAAACCAGTGTTTATAGGGTAGGAAGTCCTGGGGAGGAGGGAGCTAACCACACCACCTTTCTTCCTGCTTGGGGTCATTCTGCGGCCACTATTGACTTACGTCATGATCCAATAATTTATCCTGAGTCAAGAGGAGAGGACTGCTCATCCAAGGCTGCTCTGTTATCAGCATGATATAACCCTCTAGTGAACCTCTTGAATAAACACAATCAGTAAGTGAGGTGCATTAAGTGATTTTAATGTAAAAAAAAAAAAAGCCCTCACACATGGATTTATGTGTGCACGTATGTATACATGTATTTAAAGGAAAGGAGTGGCAATACCCTCAGTACTGTACCATGCCCTTGAGTCTTGTCAATGTAAATGCAGAAGGCTTGAGACGTACCAGTAAGGATTGGTGTTTTCTATCACTGTTGGATGATGGTCAGCCTGACAAAGAAAATCATCCAAAATAATCAGTACTGTGAGGCATTCTGATACTTAAGTGCTTCCCATTGATCTTTGCCTTTTCCCTTGGCCTCTTGCCAGTTTCCTTGCAAGTGGTGAACTGGAGTGGCTTTGTGATGGCGCACAGAGCTATGCAAGGGGGAGTTTATTTTAACAAGCTGCTGTTAGGCTAAACATGATTAATCTCAATTAATATTAGAATAAACAGAGGTGCTGCTGACTAGGTGTTGGTCACCAAAAGAAGGCTAAAGAGGGTAAGCGGGGGAATATTTTTGTTTGTGGAATTAAACTATATAGAGGGAAGTAGATTTAGGTTACAGTTAGGATTTCTTAATCCTCAAAGCAGCTCACAAACAGATATGCTGCCTAAGGAGGTTGTGGATTCTCCAAGGGCTGTAGCTTGCTAGATTTCTAAGTGGGATTTCATAAAAATTAGTGCAAAATCAGTTACTTTTTCACAATCAGCAGAAACATGTCTGTACATTTAGCCCTGTGGAAATTTTTGGCTTAGTGTATCTGAATGATTGGCACCAGAAATGTACAAGTTGAATAAGAACAGGGAGGCATACAAATGAGGAACTATTGTAATAATGGTGATTTCCATAACCCTCACATTGATTGGATAAATGCATGTTCCACTCATGGCAAAGAGGCTAAATTTTTTGACACGCTAAACAACTGTGCTGTAGACCAGTTGGTCATGGAACTGACCAGAAGGGAGATGACCCTGCACTTAATCCTAAATGGTGCTGCCCAAGGCCTAGTGTGAGATGTGGGAGCTGTCAGATTAATTGGAAACAGTGACCACAGTGCTATCAAATTTAATTTATATCTAATTGGAAAATTACCGAAGAAGTTCAATATAGTCACATTGGACTTGAAAAAAAGAACGTTGTTTAAAATAAGGGAATTGGTAATAATAACATAGTGGAATATGCATTGTAGTGTGTAGAACTGATAAGAATTTATTGTATCTTGTAGGTGTGACTAGTTCTTTTTGTATGTGTTGCGAGATAAGTATGAGTAATGAAATGTATTCTTGCAAATGAAGGGAGGCTGCCATGGTCAAGTGGAAGCAGCATGTAGCTTAGTAGGGATATCTTCATCTGGGTGTTACTGGTGTCAGTGGCAGACCTAGCTATGTTAAGAAAAATGGGAATAGTGGTATGCCAAGGTCTGAAACGAAAGATGCAGTCATAGACATCATGGGGGTTTATAAAAGACCAGGGTTGGATTAATTCAGCAGAGTGATCCTGGGAGAACGAAAAACTACCAATACTTACTTAGGCTGGCTTTGCCTACTGTGCCTTCTATTAAGGTAAATATGAAACTTTGATATTGACTGTTCATTGAAAGGAACCTAAAGGAATAATAAGCTTTATCTAAGATGAGGCAGATCACAAACTTCAGTTATAATCACTAAAAGAATTAGGTAGATAGTAGCAAGCATATTATTAACATAGTAAAACCTAGGTATCAGCTTTTGTACTGGAGGACCAGAGAGCAGCCAATGTAATGTCAGTTTTTAAAAAGGTATCTAGGGGGAATGTGGGGAATTTCAGGGCAGTTGCTTTAATGTCTCTTCCAGGTAAGTTGGTGAAAAGCATTATCTCTACCTATAAAGCTGAAAGTATGTGTGTGCAATATATGTCCGGAAATGTTTACCCACTTCCAGATGAGTTAGAAACTTGAAATTTGGCACACTGATGGGTCTGGCTGTACAATGTGCCAGAAAAATCTAAAAACACATTTTTGGGGGTTTTAAGTATTTTTTAAAGAATTCAATAATAAAAAAAACCCTAGGCTTACGCCTTCAAGTTCCAGCATGTCTTGGGTGGGAGGCCAGCCTTACCAGCCTTTGGCAGTTATTGTGAGCGTGTGGGCAGGTGGCCGCTGCATGCCTTTCACAACCCAGACTCTTACGGTTGGTCTCAAGCAGTCTACCCAATTCCACATAAAAGGAAACAACCCGCATTTGTGATGCCTCCTTCCACCTAACATGCATAATTTTAAAATCATAACTAGATACAACAGCGTAACTTTGAGAGGCCAAACTCTGGACATGCTCAAAGGCACCCCTGTCCTGATATCGCTGTTTTCCCAGAATCTGGGGGAAGTGCGTGTGTGGCCTTCACCCTTAGGAGGGAGGAAGGAAAGGGATGCTAATCTTGTATATATGCTGCCCTTGAGTACTGTAGATTCTGAAAGGCCATTTTGCCTAGAGAAAAGCCTTTATTTATTGATTGATTGATTGATTGATTACATTTCTATACCGCCCAATAGCCGGAGCTCTCTGGGCGGTTCACAAAAATTAAAAACATTCAAAGTATAAAACAACAGTATAAAACCATAGTACAAAATACAATATAAAAGCTCAACCAGATAAAAACAGCAGCAATGCAAAATTACAAATTTAAAACACCAAGTTAAAATGTATTTATAGAATGTTAAAATGTTGGGAGAATAAAAAGGTCTTCACCTGGCGTCTAAAAGCATATAATGTAGGTGCCAAGCGAACCTCCTTAGGGAGCTCATTCCACAGCCGGGGTGCCACAGCAGAGAAGGCCCTCCTCCTGGTAGCCACCTGTCTCACTTCCTTTGGCAGGGGCTCATGGAGAAGGACCCCTGAGGATGACCTTAGGGTCCGGGCAGGTACATATGGGAGGAGGCGTTCCTTCAGATAACCTGGCCCCAAGCCGTTTAGGGCTTTAAATGTTAATACCAGCACTTTGAATCGGGCCCGGACCTGGACTGGCAGCCAATGAAGCTGGAGAAGGACTGGCGTAATGTGGTCTCATCGGCCAGTCCCTATTAGTAAACGTGCTGCCCTGTTTTGTACCAGTTGAAGTTTCCGGACTGTTTTCAAAGGCAGCCCCACGTATAACGCATTGCAGTAATCCAAACGAGAGGTCATCAGAGCATGGATAACTGTAGCTAGGCTATCTCTGTCCAGATAAGGGCGCAGCTGGTATATCAGCCTAAGCTGATAAAAGGGTTAGGATATCTTATTGTTGGAACAAGCAACAGCCATTTGTTGCACCTAGTGAATGGAGGGAGAAATAAATGAAAAAGAAGAGAAGAGCTTCTTCACCATTAATAGTTGTGAAGAAAAGGGAATTTCAGCAGATGTAGCATGCATGACAAACTAGACCCAGTGTCTCTCTCACTGCAGCATGCCTGCTTCTATGAGTAGGGATTGTTGCCAAATATTTGTATTCAATTCTGATTGCATGGGTCATTGCTTGTCTTGCTACACATGTATCATGAAGATGCAATTCAGGCTATTACAACATATTATTTTATTTATTTTACTTTAAAAATGTATATCCTGTTTTTCTTCAAAGAGGAGATGCCAAGATTAGCTAAGATGATGATGATGTCAATGTCATAATAACTTGTGATCTACCAAGTAAGAGTCTACCCGCCACATAAAGCAACCCACCAAGTCTTGGTATACTTCTCATTTGTACTGATTTCCTGGATCTGCAGAAACATGGAGTTTGTCAAGTATATGATGGGCTACAATATATTGGAAGCTGCCTTATATGGAGTTTGACAATTAGTCCAAGTAGCTCAGTACTGTCACTACAGGGTTTCAGACAGAGGTCTCCCCCATCCCTGTCTAGAGATCTGGGACGGGTGGGCAGCATTCAGCTTCATAGTTCATAAGATGTACAGCCAGGATAACACAGGTTTGTTATAGTTATGCCATTATATATTGTGACAACTTCAGGATATAAACAATACATCTGAGGTGTTAGGAGGAAGCTCTCAATGCCTTACTAAATTGTAGGTCAAGGAGTTACAGCTTCAGGCTGTGGAGATCAAGAACAATCAACAGATGGTTGCAAAGTTTCTTCCTACAATTCCCATACTGGTGGAGAATGCTGGGACTTGTAGGACTTTTTCCCTGTCCTACAAGTCCCAGAATTCTCAGGATTTGGCACTAATTGTAGTAAATGTTAATAAAATAAAGTTGAATGTTACAAAATGTTTTAAGACATTCCTAGTACTTATCACTTATCGTAGTTCTTCTGCTGTCATAACCAACTCACCGAAGCCCTAATCAAGCATTTCCCCTAATATAATTTCTTCTAATACTGATTCCAGTTTTCCGTGCTTGTGCTGATGTAGGCAAAACCATACCACTCATACACAAGAGGGAGAAAGCAACAGGATCAGGGGAATCCTGAAGTTTGCAGATGTTCAAAAAGCCTTTTGGGGGAATTCTAGGTACCTAACAACTCAATGTCTAATGGTCAGGAGTTGAAGTCTAAGTCATCTTGGCTTGCTGGGAGAGATTCGTCAACTTAACAGTCTTCCAGAATTTAAGAAAGCCATAAAGACTGATCTCTTCCAACAGGCCTACGCAGTTGAATTTTGATGCCTTTTTAATAATGCTTTTAATAATGTATTAGTTTTAAATGTTTTAATTAGTTATATGTATTTTATGGTGTTTGCATTTGTGCTGTACCCCGCCTCAATCCAGAGGGAGAGGCAGCTAACAAATAAATGTATTATTATTATTATTATTATTATTATTATTATTATTATTATTATTGTTGTTATTATTATTATTATCTTTCTGTTCACCCTAATATAGAATGTTGCAAGGCAATGGTTTAATTTGATTTTACCTTTGTATATTTATTGTTTTATACTGTATGCTTTTATCTGTACGCCGCTCTGAGATCTTATAATGATATAGGGCAGGATATAAATGTTTTAAATAAATAAATGAGGGGATGGAGGACCTGACAACAGTATGGGAGGTGGGAAAGGAGTGGTGTGAGTGGAAAAGTAGTAGTAGTAGTAGTAGTACAAGGAGGAGACCCATAGATCTAAAAAGGATAGAGCTAAATCCAAGATTTTAATGTACCTGATTTGGGCACAATGTATCCACTCCCCTACAAATGGAGGAGGGACCTAAATAAAAAATCCAGACCAATGAGTACTGAGCATGCTCAGGGCAGCGATTGTTGTCCTGATTGTTGGGGAGAAACAAAACTAGAGTGGCAGGCAACCTAGAAAGAAGTATTCCATACTGCAACAAATTGTTGCAGGGCCCCGCTTGTATTCTTTTGATGGAAGCTGAACATTCAGAGAAGCCCCCCCCTTTTTTTTTTAGTTGTGGAGAAGGAGCACTGGTAGGGTGGCTAGACATGGATTCCCCAGTGAATGTACAACGTTTCCCAAAGGCACACAGCAACTTCAAACGCTGTAGGTGGCCGCCTGACCACTTCGAATTTGTAACGCGTGAAGGGGTCGCGTAGGTAAGCAAAGAGACTATTTCTCGTTTCAGGCATTTTCATAGGCTGAGGTCCCTCAGTATTGAACGAGAGATGGAATTTGCTATTGATAACTTACTACCCCGCCTTTTTCCCCGGAGCGGGTGGGGAGAGAGAGCGCAACGTGTTGTAGGAAAAGAGCTCAAAGTGCTCTTATTAATATTTCCCTGATGGCTCGAAGGTCGCCTTCGTGCTTTCCCGGAAACAAATCGCGCTGGCTCGTTTCAGGCGGTAAACTCAAGAGGCGTGATTTAAGTTTTGCATTTCATATTTCAAACGATTAATTAGCGCTTTTCTTCGTTGGGGGAAAAGGCAACGTCTGGGTTTGGCCTCGGTTGAGGAAAATTGCTGCAAATTCAAGCTTTGTTCCTTCCCCGGGGGGGGGGGGCGAGAGGGGGGGAGACTGGGGTCAAATGGAGGTTAAAGTAATATCTGAAGTAGCATAAAATACCCGCTCCTAATATTAACCAACTAGACCAACCTTCCTCAGCCTGGTGCCCTCTAGCTGTGTTGGACTACAACTCCCAGCAACCCACACATCTGGAAGGCGCCAAATTGAGGGAAGGCTGCACTGGACCTACATTCACCCTTGCTCCTAGTATTTAGTTGGAACCCCCCAACACACGCAGCTCCTCGCAGTGGTTATGGGACGATCAGAAAGGGAGGCAAACACTTAGGCGTGCGTTGGTTGTTTTATTTCGACGGTGCTGCAGCTCCTCACCCCAGAAGCAGTCGGCAGGAACGTGTTGCTTTACTGGCCCACTCCAGCCTCCTTCGCCCATGTTTCGGCCATAACTTCGAAAGCTTTCCTCTTTTCGGCGTTCAAGCCAAGCCATGGGGATGGATTGGAGGCCGAGATAATCGAGGTAGCTTGGCTTGGACGCGTGGCTTTTGTGGGGCGGGCGTTTTGTTTCCCAGCGCTCTGAGCCAAGCTGTGCTCGTGGCCCTTTAAGAGCCCGGAGAGCGGGGTTGGATCTGAGCGCATAACCACAACGGCCTGTGCCGGAGTGGGATAGGCTGCCTTGGCAGGGATGGACTGGGAGGAGTCATCCCGCATCTGTAAACTCTGGACAGGGAACGAGGGAAGGGGGTAGAACTGGGGGGGGGGGGGGGAGAGAGAGGAAGCAGAAACAGACGCCGAGGGTGCTGTGTGGCTTGAGCTCGCCGATGCTAGTCGCGCAATCGCCGCTCTTTGCAATCGCCGCTCTTAAAAGTTTGTACGTTTCGGCGAGAGCTTTGGCTGTACCGACCTCCTGGAGGAAGGGGGCTCTTCGGTGTCTTCCCACCCCCCACCCTTTCCAGCTCAAAATTTGCACTATTTTTATTTTTGCTTCTGGGGTTCGGGCTGCAGAGGACCAAAGCTATGCCCCGGAAGAGTATCTTAGAGGTGAAGGTGCTGGACGTGCAGAAGAGGCGAATTCCCAACAAACACTATGTGAGTGGTGTGTGTGTAAAACCTGGGTCGGGTGGGTGTAAGAGCTTGGAGCGCTATGAATGCTTTGAAAATCTGTCGTCGTTCCTCTTCCTTAGATGGGAAGCAAACCCTCTGCTCTTCTTGGAGCTACTGTATAGGATCCTGCACAAATGCCTTTCCCCATGGAAAGGGGCGGGGTGGGGGGAGCGAGTTGGCTAAGAAGCGAAAGGATCTCCTCCCTTAGTTCACCTTGACCACTTCTGTGTGGTCCTCTCCTTTCCCTGCTGGATCCACGATGAGTGAATGTTGTAATTGGAATATTCTGCCCATGTATATACTGTAACTTCCTAGCAAGCCTGGCAGGAAGTTCTTACCGCCTGCGCCTTCTTTCTTTTCTCTCACTAGTGCGGACTTTACAAAGGCAGGACTGTGCATGTTGACCAGCCCATCAGCTAAGTCTAGCCAAGTGCTTTGGATGGTCCCATTGTGGGATGGGGAGGGTTCCATCTCGCTTGGCGTTTGTCTTAAAAGTTTGCTTGAAATCTTAAACTGCTGGGAGAGATCTGGAGAGCAGCTGCTCCCCTGGCATAGAAACTGCTACATTGATCTCTTAACTCTCTCGGAAAGGAAAGTACTGGCTTTCCTGCCAGATTCTTGTTCCCAGCTATGAACTCAATAATCTGGTTTCATAGGGAAGGCGGTATGTCTTCTCCCTTATATCTTTGGTGGTGTATATGTGTGCGTGTGAGGGAGAGAAGTTTGCTCAGACGTAGGTATATCCAAGGCAAGAGGTTATTCCTTACTTTTGTGCCCACTCTGCTCTGCAGGCATTGTGGGGTGGTGGGAACCAAGCTGTGATGTGTCAAAACTGTCAGATTCTATCTGGAGTGTGAATCCATTGGGGCTGGTGACTGGCAGGCTCCTGAATGCTGCATCATGTCACTTCAGCTAAAGCAGGGTGTGTCTGCGGAATGGCAAGCACCCCCTTCTTGCAGACAGTCTTCTCCCAGTTATATTATCCTGTCTGTTCCACGATAAATCCCAAAGTTACACTGTTTAACATGAGACACATACATTATGCAAGACGTATTGTGTGAGAATGTATTCTTTACTCCAAAGAGCGAGGCTGGCCACTTTGTTAAAGAATCCAGGGAAATGTTTAATTCATTTACAGGCAGAAAAAAGCCATGGTGTGAAACTGCAAATAGGAGACTTCAGAGAATGAAGATTGCATTTGACATATGGGAAGCTGGTAGTTTCTGAGAATAATGCAATAGCAAGTTGAGTAGGAGGTAGTTAGGATGCAGAGGAGAACAAGGAGTGAATGGTAATATAGGATGAAACGGGAATAGAGAATACAGATCTCTTAACTCCATAGCCTCATATGCTGAAGTAGGTAATTACTGAACACAATAAACACAAATAGATAAGATGATATCTTTTACTGTAGCTACTTTTAGTGGTGTAGATGTATGTATGCATTACACAGAACTCTTAATGATCAAAAATCAGGTCTTTCTTTTTTCCTTTTTGTGATAAAACAACTCTGGGAATCTAGATGCCTGTTATGGTTTTTATTACAATGTACTTATACAGTGCCATTAATATATGCTGGAATGGGCGGACTTCAGGATTGATGGATCTACTTTGTGTGTTTTTTACTAGAACTTCGAAATCTAACAAGACCAGATGTAAAGTGATGGCTTCTGTACACTTAGCATTAAAGAACAAAATGCCACTGAGCACATGCTCTTCCCAAGAATTTGTTTTCAGGACCAGAACTGATCTTCCAGTTCTTTCATGTCCAAATCCACTTCGGTTTTCTCCCTTAGCTTTCTTTGTTTCAGCAAATTAGTTGGGTGTTGGGAAGCCTTTCTGTTGCTGCTTTTGTTAAATTTTGCAAGTCAGAAATTTGTGGATCTACTGCAAATCACCCTAACATCTACCAATAGATCCTCACAACAAACCTGTAAAGTAGGTTAGGCCAGCCTGACAGAGAATGACTAGCCTAAGATCACTCCAGGGCTGAGTGGGGATTTGAACATGGCTCTCCTCACTCCTAGTCCAACACTAACCACTACATACCACACTGATTCTCTCCCACTGGCGGTCTACCACATTTTGATTGTGGAGAAGACATGTAGATGGAGAAAGAGGCAAACAAAGAGTAGCAAGGGATGAATGTGATTAAGAGTGATTAACATCCTGTGCATGTTTACTCACTTCTGAGTAAGCCCTACTGTGTTCAACAGAGCTTGCTCCCTAGTAGGTGTGTTTAGGATTGCAGCCGAAACAGTTATTTGCACTTAAGCTTGAGTACAGTTGGGGAAGAGTTCTGCTTACTGTGAAATGTTTCTTCTTGCACCAACCAGGTTGCTGCTGCTTTTTGTAATTCCTGCTTTGTAAAAAAAAAAGAAATGTTGCTCATGGTATGAGATTTCCTTATGTGTCTTATTAGGCTGGGACAGAGTTATGTCTTGCTGTTCGTTATATATAGTGCTGGACACATCCCTGTTTTAACATTCATGTGCTTCTTGGCTGTAATAGCATCACCATCTTTGGAAGGACCCACCCATGACTATGGGTTCCACTTCTGTCTATAACTTCATAGTATGCAGAAAATTACAGATACGCAAGGGCAGACAGAAGAATGCATGCTTCTCAGTGCTGTTGTTATGCTGCAGATCACATACAGAGAGCTGTAACATATGGAGAAGGGCCAGTCATTTGGAAAAAGATAGATATTTTATCTTCTGTTGCCTACAGTGCAAGACTTCGTTTTCCTTAGGACAGGCTAAATGAATCAACAAGGTAGTATATCTCTTCAGATACTCAGAAGATTTTATTGGCATACCCTAATGACCTGCTGTGGTTAAAATGAGGTAATCCTGTTTTTAACTAAGTATGGGGTTGGGCAGTCTCTGTAGTATTACTTCTATCTCAGGATCACTTCATACCATATGTATTACCAAACCATGGTTTCACATTGCAGGAACAAGCCAAGTAGCTTTGCAGTCTCTCCTCCCTTTGAGAGTCTTGTCGCAAACCATATTCTGTTATATCCAAATTGGCAAACTCTGCATGTCCTGCAGGACATGCACAGACCATAGTTTGCTGGTTGGGGTGTAACAGCATACTGTGGTTTGACACAAAAGACGAGCCAGCTGGGTGCTTAGTTAAATACTAGAGTTTGTCCCCATAGCACCAAACCATGGTTCAGTGTTAAGACTTGAGCTGACTCGCAGGGCATGTCTACCCCAGGGGAGCGGAGAGGGAGGATCTCGCGATATGCTGATCACGAGATCCTCCTCCTGGCTTCACATGCAGTGCACGATGTCCAGGGAGGAAAGAGGATGCTGTGCCACCATTTTTTTTTAAAGAAACAGGAACTGGAGCGCACCTGCACTCCAGCGAAAATGTAAGTTTTTTTTAAAAAAAAGCCCCGACCCCACTCTCCACCCACCCCTGATCGCCCTGGATTCCCCCTGTCTCGTCTCCTTCCCTCTGATGACTCCCACTACTCACTGGGAGGAGAGAAGAAGCCTGGATGGGCAGACACACCACCCGCGGTCCTTGGGATTGTCCTGGGACTGCAGGACAAACCGTGAAAAAAGGGTATGGCAATATTCCAGGGAAACGGAAGGATCATCCTCGGGATATCGCCTGGTGTAGACATGCCCTTAGACTTCAACTTCTTGTATTTGTGATGTCTTTCTTGAGACTGGTTTGCACATGGCCTCAGTATGTAGGCAGTTCATGTGATGGAGCATGGGAACAAACTAATTTGTGGTGGATATTTTCCATTACTGGTATAGGCTGCAAGTTGCCAGGAGGGATGGCAACTTTTGATCCTTTAGTTAGAGCAGTAAGTCAGTGTGGAATTATGACATTCCCAACCCATTTACAGATTAACTCAAAAGAGTGAAAAGTCAATATTGTTTCCATCATAAATAACTTCTTCCTGTATTGCCCTTCCTTCAGTTATCTGAACACAACAGTGACTCTCGGGTTCAATTCGAACAATTACTTTTTTCTCAGTGGAAACAGTCTTAGGTATGCAGTGAAATGGAAAATCATATCTCAACCAGTTCATCAGGAGTACATGGCTAGCAGAAATTCTGCAGCCATGTGTTCAGGTGTTGGAAAAAGTCCAGTTATACTATCATGGGAAATTGCATCTGGCTCTTTGTGTGTACAGTATTGTTGCACTAGACTTGCTCCACATGGCCGTGTACATAAAGTTCCCTGGATGGACTTGGGCCAGTCACTGTCTCTCAGTCTAAACTATCTTACAAGGTTGTGCAGATAAAAGGGGTAAGAACTAACCATGTGGCCTTAGCCGTGTTGGAGAAAAGGTATGATATAAAATGTATTTTTAAAAAATACATGCCCCTGTTTCTGAAATTCTGTGAATTAGATGAGTGCTGGAATGAATGAGAATACTGTTTGTTTCCATCTGAATCAGAATTTAAGAACAAAGATGCCTGAAGAAGTTAATTATATACACTCCAAGCCTATTTTTACAGCAATAAGTGGGGAGGATGAGTCATCTTGCTGTTTGGCGTTTGCTGCCTACAGCAGCCTTCCCCAACTGGGTGTCCTCCAGACATGTTGGACTGCAACTCCAAAGACAGTTAATTATATTTATATTCAGCTGAAGGCACCAGGTTTGGTTAGGTTGACCTACGGGCACCTTGCGCGATATTAGAGCCAGCCACAAATGCGTTTTAAGTCTTCTCAATTACTCAAGCATAATCCTGCTTTTCTATTCCTTACAGGCAATTGCTTTAGTATCCACAAGCTTAGAAAGCTCCCCACTCTCAGTGTACCATAGTCTGATTAGAAATGACCTTAAAATTGAGATATTTCATTTTCTGGATAGATCAAAATTTGTACAACTCTCTTTTTTGGGGGTGGGGGAATTATACTTTCAGCTGTGGTAACGGTTATGGAGGAACTGGATCTCAGAGAAAAGGCTGCTGAACATCCAGCTTTTAGTAACACTTGCTACTCATTTGCAGAGTTCTAGAAAGATCTCCTTCCCTTGAGGTGCCGGTATACGCTCATTTATCTCCATGGAGGCTATAACAGAGAGTGCAGAGTAATAAAGACAGATGGCTCCTATTTCTTGCTCCTTTCCCTGCATTTTGGAGAAAACGTGTGTCAAATTATCCTGTACCCTCTAGTACAGTGCTAGCCAACCTGGTTCCTTCCAAATGGTTTGGACTACAGCTCCCATAACCCCTTATCATTGGCTATGTTGGATGGGGCTGATGGGAGTTGTAGTCCAAAATATCTGGAGAGTGCCAGGTTCCCTACCCCAATTTATGGGACGTATAGCTGGTGGAATTGGAATATAAATTGACCTACTGTCAGCATGTCAATGATTTACACAGAAATGGTCTTTTCTGTCAATTTTGCTTTGCTGGGTTAGCTTCTCATGTTAAACCTTCCAAAGAGTAAAGTCTTGTGTACATCTTGGAACTTATATTTTGTTGACAGTTCTTGGTCTTTCTTCATCTTGGCAACTGTGCTGTTTGAGGCTTGAATGTGTCTCCCATGAAAATAGAGGTCCTCATATGTTGTCCTACTAAATGTCTCTGAGTCAGCAAAAGATCTTGTTTTCCCATCATTAACAGGATAAGCAACAAAGGGTCTTTTAGTATCTTAAAAGTCAGCAAATGTATTAGTGCACAAGCTTTTATGGACTATAGTTCACCTTTTCAGATGCATCTGATGAAATGACAACAGACTAATATGGTGGTTCTCCAAAAATATTCATACAATAGACCTGTTAGAATGGTATGACACCATAACAGCTAGAAACCTTATAGCATATAAGTTCACTATTTTAGATGGCAGAAAAGTATCTCTCTTTACCTTCTCTGCAAGGGCAGTGTTTACTATCTGAACAAATGCAAGTGGTGATAATCTTATTTCCTTCTGCTCCCATTCCAGTCCTGTATGCTTCTGTCATGTTCTGTGTGATTTGGAAAAGAACATTGTTTGCATGGTCAGTTTCCCCAGGTAGTGTTGGTCCCAACAGTTTGAACTGTAGGCATCAGAGTTTAAGATGCCTTTTATTTGTGCATATTGTGTAAGTGACTTTTACTTCTGCATATGCACACATAATATAGAGCTATAAGCCTTACTAAATTTAGTAGGACTTATAAGAGTGTAGCCTAAATCCCCATTCACACAGTCAACTAAAAGAGGTACTTTTGCTTTCTGTGTTTGTTTGTTTGTTTGTTTGCTTTGTTGTGTCCTCTGACTGGGACCCAGTGGTAGGTAATCTCTTCACTTCATTTCTTTGTTGATGACCTTTCTGAATTGCTGTACATTTTTTCTTTGCTGGTTTTATTTTGTAGTGTAATATCTGCATCCCATTTCTTGGGTATTGCATTAGGATTTCTGGAGAAGTTGAAGAACAAGAGAGAAACATGTTGCAAATTAACCTCTTTCCATCAGATGATTTAACCCCCCAAATTGCTTTGCTAACTGTTGGGAATTGTGAGCACAATCTCTCAAGCTTTTTATGTGACTTCCAACTGGGCAGAGACACCCACTTATGTATGGTACTGGAAGGGGCAAATTGTAAATTGAAATAAAAAACACTTCCTTGAATTTCCTTTTTATAAATTGTGATTGCAGGATGTTCTTGTCAAGGAAGCAGTAAGTGGTTTTTTTAACTTCATCAGTTTGTCCTTTTCAAGCTGTTAAGTGTCCTCTTACTCATGTGGCAGAGTGGCAAACCTGTAGTGAGCCTTTTGTTTTAATTGCATTTCACTAGACTTGAGTGCAGTTCCATTATCCTGTTTCATCATTTATTGTGAGATAGTGACAAAGTCTTATAACCTCACTCTTAAAAGGTAAAAGCCAATATTAAAGGAAATAGCACAACTGTGATTAGTTTCAACATTTGTGACCAACAACCTGTTGATTTTCCTTTGCTGGCTATTAATTGGCATGAGGTTGGCTTGCTGAGCAGGGGGCAAGCTGTGCGTGCATCCATCAGAAGGCAGGCCCATGTCTCGGTACACAATGGAAAGTCAAAATCCAGTTTGTAACATGGTAGAGGTGTTTCTGCCTACATGGTTCTAAGCTCTAAATGCAATTGGCTATGGATGTAAATGTGAGTCCAAACATTCTGATCAGAAGATGCTTTTAGCAGCAGCATCTACAAGGTGCAATTTAGAAGGTATATATCTATGACCTGAAATACATTGGGCTGTATTTCTCAGGCACTGGTAAGGTGTGTTTGTTTTCTGCATCATATTCATTGTCTGCCAGATTTTAAGCTCTCGTTAACGATACTGGATGCTCATCTTTAAAAGGGCATTAGATGTCCTGGAAACTTTCCAGAGAATGGCATTATGTACTTGCTGTATGATTGGAATGTCTGGAGAAAAAGCTTAAAGAACTTTCTGTTTAGTCTGAAGAAACAAGTGCTTGTGCAGTGACTTCATGAAATCCATTTGAAAGGGTCAAATAGTGAACCAGAAGCCATTTTTTTGAGTACTTCATATAACAAAACTTCATGTTGTGAAATGGAAATGAGGAAGTGGCTTTTCATGGTTGCGTCCTCTTCTTTGTAAAGGCAAGTTAAAATGGAGTTACGATATCAAGTCTGCATTTTGTCGTGAACGGAACTGTTTTCAGTCACGTCATGGCTGATACTAATACATATCCTGATCAACACATGTTCGGGGATCAAAATGTATGATCAACAGAAAATATGTGGGACCATTCATAAGCTTAGATTTGACTATTTAAAAAAAAATTAAATTTTTATACTGCCCAATAGCCGAGGCTCTCTAGGCAGTTTACTATTAAAACCATAACATACAAAAAAATCAAGATTTAAAACTTTAAAACTATCATATAAAACCAGAATAAGGGAAAGCTTGTCTTTAAAAAAATGTTTTCAGGAGGCATTTAAAGGATGTTACATTTTCTCGCCTCCTGAACCGCGTGAGGGAGGGTTTTCCAGAGGGTGGGTGCCGCTACAGAGAAGGCCTGCCCTCGAGGTTCTTCATGACAACATTCTGTTCGTTTTTGAATGCTGAGCAGGACCTCCTCTGATGATCGTAAATGTCATCTGGGTGTATATAAGGGAAGGCAGCCTGCTGTGTATCCTGATCCCAAGTTGTTATGGGCTTTATAGGGTAATAGCTTATCCTTGTACATTGCTTAGTAGCTAATAGGCAGCCAGTGCAGTTCTTTTAACACAGGTTTTAGATGGGGAGAGGTAGGTGTGTTTGATGAAAAATTAAATTTCCAAAGGTATGATCATCCTTTATTTATTTATTACATTTTTATACCGCCCAATAGCCGAAGCTCTCTGAGCGGTTCACAAAAATTAAAACCATAATAAAACAACCAACATGTTAAAAGCACAATTACAAAATACAGTATAAAAAGCACAACCAGGATAAAACCACACAGCAAAATTGATATAAGATTAAAATACAGAGTTAGAACAGTAAAATTTAAGTTAAAATTAAGGGTTAAAATACTGAGAGAATAAAAAGGTCTTCAGCTGGCGACAAAAGGAGTACAGTGTAGGCGCTAGGCGGACCTCTCTGGGGAGCTCATTCCACAACCGGGGTGCCACAGCGGAGAAAGCCCTCCTTCCATTACTTCAACTTACAGAAAGAATGGCCAACCTAAAGCAAGAAACAAATTGTAGTCACCAGAAGGTATGCTAGAAGCTTGGGGAAGTAAAGCTGTTACTTCTTTTGAAAGAGCTTCCTCCTAATTTGGATTCCTCCTGTAGGGCGTGATCCATGTTGTCTGTTTCTCTTCTTGAATCTGCAGGCATGTGACAACAGCAAATGTGACAAGTTTTGTTCCAGCTTTTCCCCACTCCTTGTTATTTACTCCTTCTAAGAATTTTTGAATACTATTAGGCTTCACATCTGAGTGTTTTCATAAACCCTGCTCTGAGCGCCCCCACCAAATGAAGTGAGGTGGGTAACCATTAAGAAGAAGGACTTTTTCATGGTGGCATCACACTTTTAGATCAGCCTTCCTGATCATTTCAGAACCAGAGGAAGATCTCTTTATTTACCTGGTCCTTTAAAGTACATTATTACGCTATAGAAAGGGCCAGAGATGGGTTATAAATATTTCATATAATAGTTTTGAAGACACAATCTTGAGGTGCAACAGTTCCAACCACTACCAGACAAAAGGCATTGTGCATGGCTCCATCTTTTCCTCTTTAAGGGTTTTTTGTAGAAGAAAAAAAGATGGAAGAAGCAGTGGGAAAACATTGGAGGGTTGCAAGTGAAAGACAACTACTTCTGGACTCTCCTTAAAATTCTGTGTTTGCATAGTAAAAAGCTGTGAGTGGAAGCACCCTTGGATTGATTTAGGGTGTGTGTATGTAGGTGAAGGGCAAAAATTAACAATTTAGTGTTGTGGTTCCATCAGATCTTGATTGGTTCCTGAATTTCTCAGAACAGGAAAAAGAGGATGGTTTTGAACTTATTTGCAGCATACACACAGCTGCTGATACTTAAAGAGACTTTCTGTGATTTTGATACTGTCCAACAGAATACAGTGATGCAATAGCCATTTATTTCTTTACAGAAATATCAGTAAGCTGGTTTCCTTGGTACAAGAACCATTTCACAGGGTAGGAATATGATTAAAAGAGATAGAAGTGGCAAACATATTGCTCCATAGCTTGTGAAAAAGAAGGAGGCTAATTGGGTTCTGTATTCAGAAGTGAATCAGGAGCTTCCGTGAAGGAAGGAGTCAACGTGATTTGGTTGTATAGATGGGCTTGAAGACTGGCTATGTTGGATTTCCAGTGGTATTTGGAACCTTCGCCACCCTACCATTGTAGCTGATAAAGGGCGCCCTTTTTGGTAGCTGTCTAATAATGGAGTTGGCTAGTGATGCCAAGCCAGTCATGAATGATGGATGAGGAAAATAGGTAATTGAAATATTTGTTTTGAATGCATGGGGATAGAGGAACTGATATCTCTTTACAAGGTTATGCATTTGTTGTTCTGAGCTTCAGTAAATAGTGTTAAGTGAGGAGCAGCCAGGGACTGGTCGAGCAGAACATAGGTGATTCTACTATATTGATGATGTATTTCAATTGTGTGTGTCTTGACGTAATCTATGACTGAGCCACAATACAGATTGCAAGTTTGGTATGCCTCTAAAGGAAGTTTTGCTTGTGAATTTATGCTTGTGCAGAATTGTTGTCCTGTTTTGTCTTGATAAAAGATTTTAAGATGAGCCAAGCCTAGCCACATTATTACATAGATGCTTTGTAATGTGGGCCTTGTGTGATTTTGGCAGCAAGCATCAGATTCATATTTGGCAGTAGAGGTGTGAGATATGTGGCCCTGTGCCCATTCTAACAGTACTGGTACTGTGTATGCTCTCATTAGGTTCTGAGACTAGGCATCAGCTATGTGCTACACAGCTGCTACCATGAAAATTCAGAAATGGTGGCACAGCTGCTGCATTACTCTTCTGGCCTTCCAGCCTCTAGGAGAAAATGGAGGCTTCATCTTCCAAAACAGAGCATGAGATCCCAGTTTCACGGCCCACATGGCTTGACCTGGTAAAACTAATGTTGGATTTACCTTCTTACATTGAGATAATGTCACCTCTTAAAGAGAGTGCAGAATCCTACTTGTACACACTTAAATTATTCTAGTAATAAGGACAAACCAAATTGGGGGGGGGGATCAGCTGTAAATATGTTGATGGGATTTTAAGAAGAAATCTTGATTGTGTCCTAGAATATAACTCCAGTTCTTGGTCTCAACAGTCTGTGCTGTGTGTTTTCATCTTATGCTCTGTCATAAATCCATCTGCTCTACTCTTGTTAAAAGATTTAGACAACTGATTCCCCTGCTGATAACACTGGGTGCTATGTGATGCTACATCTCATGAACTGTATTCCCTTGAGGAAGATTTTCCCTGCTCTGGTGTAAGTTGCCATTAGAAATATCCCATGGCTTCAGAAGTTGAGAAAAAGGGTTGTGACTAACCAGTTTACCTCCTCTCCCCATTGAATTGCTTGAGTGACATATTTTTCTGACAGTTCTGTTACAGTTGGACAAATACCATTTGCATTTCACTAGCAGCTTGTCACTTCTGGCAGTTTTCCTTTCAGCTATCCCCACCACCACCCACCACCCCGTCCTATTTCTCTCAATATGTGGTCATTACAGTTTTTCAAGGGGCATGGAAGATTGGGAGGGAATTGTATTATATGGATGAGATCATACAAGGAGGTCTCTGTGAGGAACAATCTTCCAGCCAGGGCTTATTGCCTGAAAGAATATTTTCCTCCTCCATATGCAGTGAGGTTTTAATTAGTCAGAGGCTAAACTTGACATTGCCAAGACCTTCTTAAAATTTATGCTTCTTCTTTAAATATCCATGCTGCTTCCAATTTTATTTTATGCAATTGAATGTACAGTGATATTTTACATGTAATAACTAATTAAACAAATTATTAGTAGGAGACAGCATCTCTTGTCTACATAGTAGCATGCCAACATATTATGTTACAAGTTTTTTTGTTTTTGCATTGACTTATAGCTGTTATACATGGGGCTTTTGCTAAGTTTAATATTCATATTCTTGTATTCTCATGAGACTTTAATATGATAGCAGGGCCTCCAAAGCTCATCTTAAAGGCCAAGGTGGTTCATATGGGAGCAGTTTCCCGGGATAAGCCTAGGCTTTTTAAGGCTTTATTGCTATATGACGGTGGTGATAAAGGGGAAAGGGTTCCCTTTTGTTTTCCTACCCCCTTGAGTAGTGCAGAGAAGGAAGGTTCGTTTGTTGTAGTTGTTTTTTGTTTGTTTTTAAACCTCGTGGTGTACACTCCACCTTTGACTGTAATGCTATTTTTAAAAAAATGATGCTGGATAAAGCTATTTTTAAAAATTCTATTTTATGACAGCAAGCCTTTAATCTTAGCACTCCTATCATATCCTTATCTATAGTATAAATCTTTCCAGGATTAAAATCTGGATCAGCTATTACTAAAGCAATAGGTGAATTGTCAGGACACAAACTATTTCTGTTTCCCTTGCTCTCTTAGTAAATAAACCATGATATACCATTCATCAGCCTTTATTGGTATGTCTCACTGCTTTAACAGTTAAAATTTTACTCATTGCCGTAGTAAAACGTGGAGGGGAAATTGGGATAAAAGCTTGCTTGTCTCCTGAAATAATTTATGAACTGAATTCTTATTATTATACCAGCCAGAAATCTAGTTAAAACAATTTGTACAAGGACTGATCATGGCTTGGATCCAAAAAGCCACTTTAAGGAATGACCAAAAGGGCCAATATGTGCCCAGTGAGTTTTTTAAATTTATACCATATTGCAAACTCCTTTTATGGCTCCCCTCCATTTAAAAAAAAAGTTACTTGCCATGGTGCATGGGGGGAGGCTGCTACTAAACAAACGGAAGCCCAATTTGTGTTGGGTATGAAGAATAACTTGCACAGTTCTTTAGTTCGTGTCCATTATCAACTAAACTCAAGTTTAAGTCTATCATGTTCTTTTGGACAAGCTTATGTGACATGGCTTTATGGGGCTTTGTACTTTTCCTGAAAACATTTTTCTACTACCTCAAAACATGTTTCCACTTCCTCAACCTTTTTTCATGTATATAAATTGTTGCAGGGTAGCGGGAGGAAACAGTTGACCTGAAAAGGATTTTTATTTTTTTTACCATGATTCTAATATAGTTAATATTAATATACAGATTGTCATTTCTGTCATTAACATGACTACAAATTAGCAAATTGATCCCCCCTCTCTCTAGTTAGGAGTCATGGGGCTGATTCACACAAAGACCAGTCACTGGTAATCCAAATATTTGTTAGGATATTGTATTTTGCACAGGGGAGTCAAAACTAAACTAAATAAATGTGCATGTTAATTTTTTGTTCCAAATATTTGACCTGAACTATCCAAGAGGGGAATTAAGGCACATTTAATGTGAGCTAAGAAAAACACTCAAAATACTACTGAAAACTGCCAACACACTAAGGGTTGTTGAGACAGTGTACTGATGCCACACTATTCATATGGAATTAGCAAAATGGTGAGTGTATGAATCATCCTATTATTATTATTATTATTTATTTATTTATTTATTTATTTATATAGCACCATCAATGTACGTATGAGCTATACTGATTACTGAATCACTAGCAAAAAGCTTCATGGAAAAGCTGCCCCCCCCCCCCCCGCCACACACCTTTCTTCTTCCCAGGATGTGAAAGTCAGACACAACCTTCTTCTGATCAAGAATGCAGAGGCTATCCCTGGCTAATAAAGTGTTCCATTTCCACTAGAGGACTCCCAGGATGCAATTGGTTCAGCAAAAGCAAAGCAGCCAGCATGACATCATTTAGGTCTTCGGCCCCTGGAAGTTCTGGCTCGCTAGGCATTCTATAGCATTTCAGTAATGGATCACTTCTGGCAGCCTGCCATGGGGGAGGGAGAGACTTCCATTGGGGCTAGAAAAAACTATATATCTTTGTTGTTGCTTTCCCTTCTTTATGCTGCCTCTATTTTGAGCATATTCTCATGAGATTTTAATCAGATTTGTGGAAACTACTTACAGAGCACTGATTTTATTTAAAGCTCAGAGCAGTTGAAACAAAACCTGTGGAAATAAGGGTCTGCAATACACTTCCATACATTGGAGACAAAACAGAGGAGAGAGAAAAATAGAGATCTTTCTTCCGAAAGTGATAATCATACCTCCCTAATTTGGGTTTCCTAAACAATATCCTCACTAGGGTCAGGAGCAAAGCTCTACCGGTAATCCTGGGAGGCTCTTTCCTTCAAATGGGAATTAATGCATTACCCTGTGTTTGTGTATGTGTGTATACATGCTCTGGCAAGTTATAGTTTAGCATGGAATCACTGATCTCTATCACACTTTGCCTTGTGTATGCAGTGTATATAGAGGGAGAGGTTCTTGTGTCATTACATAGAAAGACTAGAGAGCAGGAGAAGAAAAAGCTGCAGGGACTCGATTACAATTGGACTGATGCAAAATCTGGAGGTGCTACAGCAGAAAGGAGTGGAGAAATGTGGGGTTTTGGCTGGGAGGAAGAATGGCAGTTCCCAAGAAGCAGAAAGGGTGTGTGCACAGGTCAGGAAAAATATAAGTTTCAAGGACTCATGGAGGAGGCAGCCAAAGGTTCCAGGAGGGAAACTCTCATTCTCCAGATGTAAAGAAGTATGAAACCAACTGCTGTTTATTGTTCCAGCATCTAAGCAGATGGTGGTCTTTTTGTAAGTGAAAATACTCCAGAGTTGTTCCTCCAACTCCAAGGAGAGTTTAAAAGAAGAAGAAGAATGAAATAGAGTCTGCATCAGGAATTTCTTGTTTATTTTGTCACCTTGCTTGGGATGGGAGTGACATGTGAAGGTGAGCACATTCAGTGCTGGAGTTGGCAAACACCCTGTGGAAGTTTGAAGTTGGATGAAATTAACTTTGTTCACAAAGAGGACAGACATGCCAATAGCTACCACAGATATCCTTTGAGGAGCTCCTGGATTCTGAGAAGAACAACTCCTGCTGTCCAAGATCAGAGGCTGGTATTAGCAGAACAGAACTTGCCTCACCCAACTAACCATACTCTTGGCCTGCACCATTCTCTCTAAGCCTGCACTGCTATCTATCTTGGATACTACAATTGTGACTTGGATCCCTAGAATTGTCATTCCACCACCCCAGAATGGACTTCCATGCTTTACTACAGGCATGGGCAGAAGATAGATCTCCAAACATTTGGGACTTCAACTCCCAGAAACCCATGCCAGCATGGCCAATGGAAACAGGAATGCTGGGAGGAGGTCCAAAACATCTGGAGATCTACTTCCTGCCCATCCCTGCTTTACTCTGTACAAGTTGTTACTGCTGCCTGCCAAATGCTCTTATGCAAGCACCCACGTTTCATGGGAACAATGTGCACTGCTTTACTGCCTGTACATTGACGTGATATCAAGCATTATCGTAAGAAAAAGATTATTCTATTTTCAGAAAATATGCAGAGAAGCTTTATTAGGGGGAAAGATATGGATGTGTTGAATCGGTGCCTGGTTGCGACAATGGACTGGATGAGGGCTAATAAACTGAGACTCAATCCAGACAAGACTGAGATGCTATTAGTAGGTGATTCCGCTGACAGGATGGGGGGTGTTCTACCGGTTCTGGATGGGATTGCACTCACCCTGAAGGAGCGGGTTCGTAGCTTGGGGGTTATTTTAGACCCATCATTGTCACTTGAGGCTCAGGTGACCTCAGTGGCACGGAGTGCCTTCTACAAACTCCGGTTGGTGGCCCAGCTACGCCCCTATCTAGACAGGGATAACCTGGCTTCAGTTGTCCATGCTCTGGTAACCTCCAAGTTAGATTACTGCAATGCGCTCTATGTAGGGCTGCCTTTGAAGACGGTTCGGAAGCTGTAGCTCGTGCAAAATGCAGCGGCCAGATTGATTTCGGGAACCAGAAGGTTTGACCATATAACACCTGCTCTGGTCCGCTTGCACTGGCTGCCTGTATGTTTCAGAGCCCAATTCAAGGTGCTGGTTTTGGACCTATAAAGCCTTACACGGCTTGGGACCACAATACCTGATGGAACGCCTCTCCCGACGTGAATATACCCGGTCACTACATTCAACATCTAAGGTCCTCCTCCGGGTGCCTACTCCGAGAGAGGCTCGGAGTGTGGCAACAAGGGATAGGGCCTTTTCGGTGGTGGCCCCCAGACTATGGAATGATCTCCCTGACGAGGCTCACCTGGCGCCAACGCTGCTATCCTTCCGGCGCCAGGTTAAGACTTTCCTCTTTGCCCAGGCATATGGCGGCACAGCCTAATTACCCACATGTTAAGTTTTTAATCGGTTTTTAATGCTTTATGTGTGTATGTTCTGTGTTTTAGAGTTTTAAATTTTGTATACTTGTTTTTACCTCAATTTTAGAATTTCTGTAAACCGCCCAGAGAGCCCTGGCTATGGGAGCGGTATATAAGTTAAATAAATAAATAAATAAGATATTGGTACATGCCTTATGAATCATATTGCTGGTTAATAATCCAGAATTATTATTATTATTATTATTATTATTATTATTATTATTATTATTATAGCACCATCAATGTACATGGTGCTGATGATGCCTAGTTGATGATTCATAGTTGATGATTCATCAGTGCCCTTGAGTCTGACTAGGAGTTGGTTCCCAGTCATAAGGAAGCTTCTTTATGTGTTTGGATTAATATACCCATTAGAACTTGGAGATAGTGCTGCCCTTTCACCTGAATGGAGGGGACAGGTAGTTTATTTATTTATACCCCACCTTTTTTCCTCTAAGGAACACAAGGTAGTGTATATAATCCTCCTCTTCTCCATTTTATCTTCACAACAACAACCCTGTGAGGTAGGTTGAGCTGAGAGTCTGTGACTGGCCCAAAGTTATCCAGTGGGTTTCCATGGTCGAGTGGGAACTCGAACCCGGATCTCCTGACTCCCAGTCCAACGCTTTAGCCATTGCACCACACTGGCTCTCAGGTATTTGGAGAGAACTGCAGTTTGTAGTGTAGAAGAGTTGGAGGAAGAAAAGAAAGCGTCGAGCAGAAATTAGCTAGAATGGAGGGTGGGTGGGGTATAGCCTTGACAGTGAGTTGTCCAAGTTGCGCCTTAGGGACTTGCCTTGCAGGAATCTCTGTTTTAGGCACTGTTTCTATTGAAATAAAGCAAATATTTATTTCATGTCCCCAGTAGTGTCTCACCCAGACGATGTTGCACCTAGTAGCCCAGACACTTCTCATCACCCAGGGATGAGAAGGGAAGAGAATTCGTGGTACTGTGGGAATAAGGTTCTTTGCCACAAATATAGTCAGCAAGGCTGGGGCAAAGCTTTTGATACCACAGATCTTGAATGCAAATGTTTCATTTCCCACGAGGTAGTAAACAGCAGGGGAGCAAAGAGCAGAACTCCAGGAGGAGATATGGCCATTATAGGGCATGGCTAACTGCCAAGACTAACAGCCTATGATCTCTAAATATTTACCCTTTTTCCCAGGCTAGCAGATTCTACAAAGTGGGTGGGAACTAGCTAACTCTGAAGAACTTTCCCTAAGCAGCAGATTGCTGATGCTGCTTCTAACACCACCTCACTATTCAATAGAGAATCTGCTCATTGTTACCATTGCATCCGGACCCTTAGGATGATCACATAGTGATAAACATATTCCTAGGGAGTGGAAGCCAAACTGAGATATCGTTTAAGTGGAGTATGTTCTGCCTCTTCCCACGATGAGGATCTGAGACTAGTGTATAAATAGTATAATACTATAAAGTCACAATCCTATGCATGTTTAGACAGAAAAAAAACCTACTAGATATTAAAGTGCTAGTCATAGGTATTGATTGTGTATGAAAGCAACACTTCAGCAATATTTTAAGATACTGTGTTTTTCAAAGTGAAGGTTCTTTTTGCAAGGGCTTTATTTCGCTTAATGGGGCAGCTGGGGTTGAACCAAAACAGCTCCCCAGCTTTGCAATCCTGAGGTTTCAGGATTGCAGGCAAAACTTTCTGCCTTTGCATCTTGTGCAATGATGATAGTGACTGTAAGAAAGATGAGTAAGAAGGCTTTCATCCCGTTTTGAGCCAGAATAGTTTGCTACTGAACTTGGGGCAGTGTTTGTCAATCTCATGCGGAACTTGTAAGTGACAGACACAAAGGGACTGTGTTCTATAGCCCTATTCAGTTGTTATGTCTGAACAGGGTATTTGTACAGGTATAAGAGGGGCGGGGCCTTGCGCATTAGCCCCGCCACCAATATCCCTGACCTCCCCATTGTTGAGCAGGGAGGTCTTCAGGGGGCCTCTAGGCAAATTTGCTTGAACACAAGTAGAACGCTCCATGTGACCTGGAGCCCTACTTTATCTGGGTAGAAGCAGGGTAGTTTTGTGCACTGGTAGTAGTTTGACCCAGAAATTTGCTCTGAATCTTTTAAGCTTGTGTATGTTTTACATTCATTTTGTGTGTTCTTGTGTTCAGATTTTTATAAATTGCTAAGTTCCGAGCAGCCCCAGGGCTCCTGTTAAATGGAAGAAGCACAGCTTACCAAATGCATCCATTTATATGACTGTTACTTTTTGGAAGTGATTCCTGTATGGTGGTGTGCTTTTCAGCTCCTGCAATTGTGTAAATTACTGCCCAAATAAAGGCATCTTCTATGGAATGTGGTGTAGTGGTTAGAGTGTTGGACTGGACTTAGGAAATCTGGGATCTAGCCCCCACTCAGCTATGAAGTTCGCTGGGTGACTTTGGGCCAGTCACTGACTCGGAGACTAACCTACCTCAGAGGAAGAGGACCATGGAAGCAATCTTGGGTTCCTGGCAAGAGAAAAAAAGACAGGATATAAATGTAATAAATGATAGATAGATAAATAAACGCTGGGAATTTGGATGCATCTTATAATGTCAGCTGATATAATCTAACTTCTCAAAACTATCTACCTTTTTCTTACAGGTATACATTATCAAGGTCACCTGGTCCAATGGCTCTACAGAGGCCATTTATCGACGATACAGCAAGTTCTTTGACCTGCAGGTAGGATTCCTCCTGTGTTTCTGTTGTTTTTCTGAGTTTTCTGTTCTGATGGGCTGTAATATTTTACTGAAGTTAGAGTCTGCATTGACTATTTTTGTTAGGCAGGATTTTTTTATTTGTACACAACTGCCCCAAACAATCTGAAAAACTCTACAGCTTCAAGTCACTGAGCCAGAGTACCTAAACTGTCAAACACTTGATTGCTCCCCTGAGTTCTGCATGCTTGTAGGAATTGTCACAACCTTCCTGCTTTCTGAAGTAAAAAGTACCTCATAACCCATCCTCTGTTGGGGAGGATGGTACAGAGCAGCCTTCTCCAAGTTGGTGCCCTCCAAATGTGGTGGGCTACAACTTCCTAGTCCATCACATATATAGGGTGAGTGTGTATGTATGTAATGGGAGGGAGTGTTCTTTGGATGCATGGAGGCTGTCAGACACTATGATTAAGAGCTTCCTCTACAGAAATGCCTTTTTTTTTGTCTAGACAAATGCTCACTGCAGATGTTAACATCAAAGTTTTACTGAAGCTGGGTTGTGTTTTATTGCTCCTGTTGGCTTTTTGTGTTTTGAGTTTGATTTTTAACTGGTGGCTTTACTGCAGGTTTTAATTGATATTTTATGGATAGATTTTAATGTTTTCATCTGCATTGGCCAAAACACAAGAGTAGGAAAGTAGGAAATAAGAGAAGCACCAATGGCTTCTTCACAACTTTGTCAGAATCGCTATGTGTCGTCCATGCTCAGTCTCTGTGTGTGTTCTCTGAATCGCAACCATCTTGTTATGGAGGAAGAGGATTTTCTTTCTCAGAAAACCCCATACAAACCCAACGTTAAGTTAAAGTGCTCCTCTGCTTGAGTACATAGTGTCGGAAATAAGAGGCCCTGCTTCTGCAAGGGCGCAACTGGTTCATTTTGGTCTGCCACAGAGGAGATTCCCACATGCATTCTGTGGGCCTTAGGGCGTTATTTGCTTCTAACGTTAAGGGCAAAGATGGGATTGTATTTGAAGAGCAGGGAAGATAACGGCCCAGTTTGCATATAACGAAAGCCACCATAGGTGAATTGCCTTGGTGGCCATTTTGAATATTCAAGGTGCAGCGGGGCTGCGCCATAGTTTCTCATTACATGCAAACCCAGTGAGGGTGAGTTGTTGGGGTGGTTGACAAGCCACCCACAACCCTAAAACAGCTCACGGATTTGGTGGCTTGTCAGCCACCCCCACAACTCAACCTTGTCAGTTTTGCACGTAACAAGAAGCCATGATGGTGGTAGCTTGGATTGACAACCTGGCGCCCCGGTGCTGCAACCCATCATAGCTAATAAGCCAAATTGGGCTACCGTGATGGTACAAACCAGGTCAGTAAGTTGCCTTTGCCGCACTTGTTATACAGGGTAGTGCAAGCCGTTCTCTGTAGACATACAGTGGATCTGTACAGTTTGGTGAAGGAGCACTTCATGAGACCATCCGGCTTAACCCTATTGCCATCTCTTATGTTGCTGTTTCAGATTTTGATCCAAAAATTCATGCCATTTGTCTTCAGGCTTCATTCAAATCTCCTTTCTAGAAGCTGCAAGGTGTCCTGTCTCCATGTTATGTTAACTTTCTTGTCTTTTCTTCTTTGTAAAACTTATACCCTCTATTTTTTTTAAAAAATGATCTCAAGGTGGCTTACAAAAATAAAAGATCATACAATATATAAGAACATGTGCATCAGCAAGTGGGAAACAACAATAAAACAGCAATCATAAAAGGAACAGCATTAACATAACATAGTCAAATAATACCGAGTTAAATAGGTAAAGCATCAACTGGTAAAGGTGCTCTTTCCAAGTTAATTTGACATACTTGTCTATTTCATAAATGCCATAAAATGCCAGTTTGCAGTAAAATGAAAAAGAGCTGTAAGTTTGGATAAAGGTTTCAGTGTTGTTATTTTTAAAAAAAAACCTATTGTTGTTTCAAATGCTTAGCTTTGCTGTGTTGAGTGATTGTAGGATGAGGAATTTGCTTTCCCAAATAAATTGAGAAGCACCTGTGTTGAATTGTTGATGCCTTATTTCTGGTACTTAACAGTTTTTGACTGTTCGCTGAACATTATCTAAACTTCTTGTATGCTGAATCAGAGTTGTTGGTGCTACCAAATGATTCAACAGTTGCCAACTGCATGGTTATGCTGGACTTGGTTTTCAAAACTAATATTGTATGGAATAAATTTGTTTTCAAATTTGTTTTCAAACTCTTTTTCGCTTCTGCTCATTGTTGATGAAATCCATTTCTGGCATACTGGTGGATGCTACTCAAATGCTTTTGTGACCCTGTGGTGTACTATTTATGAATTGCTCTTTTCTGCAAACCCTTTCATTCAGTTATTCAGTCTCTTTCTCCAGTTTCTCTTTGAACAATGGTTCTAATGAATTCTTTTGTTAGTAGTACATAGTATAGAGTGCATACAATTAATTGCATAGTATATTAGCAGAATTGTGTGCTTATGGAAAGAATATACCGTGATGTTTCAGAGTTGTATTGTTTATCTGCAGTATAAATATGCCCTAATTCTAATTTATTTATATGTGGGGTTCTGATTTTCATTTGTAGTTAGTTTTTTTTTCCAGGAGGATTGCTTGGATTCTCCTTAGGAAGGACAAAATCCCGATGGGTGGACTGGTCTGATGTGAAAATAGGGGGAGGAAGAAAAGAAGAGAATCCAAGTAGTATCTTGTTGGAAAGATGCCAGGATGAAGTAGGTTTTGAGGGTGGTGGCCAAAGTCATACAGAAGAAATCTATTTAGTTCAGGACATATAATGGAGAATGTATTTTCCAAAGGGAGGGGCGCCAAGGGAACTAGCTGTGCTTTATGAGCCGGAACACAAACTTGGCGCAGGACACAGGCAGCTCTGCATGGATCAGAGAGCAAAATTAAGGAAGAGAGCACCTGTTGCAATTGTTTCCAAATCCTCATGGTTGTGGTATCCTCTTGATGTTTCAGAATCTGAGTGGGGTCAGGAAATCCCAGACTTAGGACATGACTGTTTGGTTAGTGTCTTGGAACAGATTTCTTATCAAGAGTACTTGGTAAGTTCCCAGTACAGCTTGAAAATTGAAGATAATACTCTGGGTGATTCTGAACTAGATTTATTTTCTGCTTTCTGACATTAGTTAATATAGATCTTATTCAGTGCTATTAGTTTGTAAAGGGACATCCAGATGTGTCATTTTTTCTGTCCCTCTCACTTCTGAGTTGTTGAGAGAAGCTATGATCTTGGAGATTGATTAAAGCTTGAATTGTTTCTGCAGCCATAGCGTTATCATCCTATTAACCTTAGTGACTGAGTTGTGTAGGGAGGTGGGAGAAATGACATTAGGCATTGTCCTAGCCTGTAGTGGCCTGCATATATAGTAAAACTTCAGTTGGATCAGAATTTAGTTTTGGTCTGGTGAAGGTGTCAGGGTTAAACTGTGTGTTGCTGTTCTTTTGCATAACCATGGGGATATTAAAAATATAAGCAAGAATTGGCTGATGAGCAGCTTTATTCCACCATCTCATCTCTACCTATAAAGCAGAAAGTATGTGTGCGCTACATATGTCTGGAAATGTTTACCCACTTCCAGATGTGTTAGAAACTTGAAATTTGGCACGCTGATAGGTCTGGCTATACAATGTACCAGAAAAATCTAAAAACATTTTTTTGGGGGTTTTAAGTATTTTTAAAGGATTTAATAAAAAGCCTAGGCTTATGCCTACAACTCCCAGTGTGCCTTGGGTGGAACTCCCAGCATGCCTTGGGTGGGAGGCCAGATTTACTGGCTTTTGATGGCCATTGTGAGTGCATGTGTGGGTGGCCGCTGTGTGCCTTTCACAACCCAGACTCCTCAGGTTGGTCTAGAGCAGTCAACCCAATTCCACATAAAAGGAAATAAACCCCACATAAATGGGCTACATCCATTTGCAGTGCTTCCTCCCACCCGCTGTGTGTGGTTTTAAAATCATAACTAGATACAACAGCCTGACTTTGAGAGGCCTAACTCTGAACATGCTCAAAGGCTTCTTGATATTGCTGTTTTCTTTGAATCTGGGGGACGTGCGTGTGCAGACTTTGTCCTTAGAGGGAGGGAGAGGAGTCCAGAAACAGGACTGACAAAGGTGGGCAATTGCCTGGGCCGGCCCCAGCCCTTCAGTACAGGCTCCTGATGGAGCACTCAGTGGGTGAGAAGTGCAGGCCAAGGCAGTCCCGGCAGGACATGGCTAGAGCTAGTGCAGGGCTCCCAATGCAGTATGAAGAAGGGACAATTTATACGCTGTTCCAAGAGCAGGTGTGTAATGTCTTGATCTGCCTGAGTCCACTCACATCCCCTCCTGGTGTTCTTTGTCACAGGGAGGAAGGCACAATCTAGTGAGTGGTCATGTCTTCCTCCCTTCCCCATGAACAGAAATTCTAAATGCTCTTCACGAATAAAAGGTTTAGTTAAACCAGCCTCCCACCACCTGTCCATGTTCTTCTGAGATCTGGGAGGAAGGCCCATGTTATCATGCCACCATTAGGGAAATACATTGGGCAATGACACACTTTTTCTATTCTTGGAAAGAATATTCTTCAATTTTGATTCTTTTCTTTTTCTTGCCCATTGCCCGCTCAAGAAGTAGGCCTAGTGCCAACTTTATTGACATTTCAGCACCAGGATAAAACCCATCCTGTTCACCTAGACATGTAGACATAATTAGTTGCTGCTGTAATCAAGCTTGTTGCTGATTGTTATATATTTTTATTATGTTTATTTACTGTATTTTTTGTATTTTCATTGTTTTAACCTCGTTGTTACCCTCCATGGAATTTACGCAACACTTGAGAGTATTCAAACTACTTCATCATACACATTAACCTCAGTAATTCTTGCAAACACTCTAAGATCCAAACTACACATTATTTTGAAGACAGTATGCATCATAGGGGGGCTTTAATTCTTTGCTCCACAATGTGGTCATGATCACCCCTCCCTCCCTCTCTCCCCTGGAGTACAGCAGTAACTTGGCGAGAATTAGGCTTGAGGCCATCACAGAGTGTCTGCATTTGCACTTCCTGGCTTCTTATTCTCTAAACAGCACCTTTAGGTATTAAACAATATATGTTGTCTGGGAGTGGGACGAAGATTTTAGGTACAGAGCTGGTCAAATCTTTTCCATTGTCAGTTGTCAGCAATTAGAATCCTAATGGTACCATGCTTGATATGTTATTCTTGATATCTGGTCTTGATCCAGATCCCCTATCATTTCCTTCCATTATATTCTGCCTTATACCAATGAGCCATATTTTCTTTGTATAGAAAAACTCTGAATAAATGTGTCATCATAAATTTGAGCTTTCTATTCTCTCTTAGGTTATTTCAGATGGAAGAATAGTTTTCATAGAACAGACCGTTTTCTTATTAGCTCACGTTGTGCTGTGCCAGGCGATACGTTGTAGGTGTCACTCCTTTAGAAGCAAAGTGCTTTTGCCATCAAAATGGAAGTGGATCTATAATGTGCCAGTGGTATTTTGGCCACTGATCAATTTGGCAGATATGGTGGAAATTTTACCTGGCATGAGAACTAGTAATTTTACACCAAGTGGCTGCCTTACATTATGCTAAAGAGTTAAATTAGTGCACAGTTATGTTTGTTGGTTTTTTAAAAAAAAGAAAACCAAAAGGGAAATGGGCCTAGAGTATAATGTTTAATTTCCGTCTCTTCATATGTGGCTAAAAATGGCTTGGAAATCCAACTGCTCCTACGCAGAGCTGTGGGCTGAATTTCCTTTTGACAGGTTCTCCTATCTACAATATCTACTGAGTTTGAGAAAACCATTGATCTGATTCACGCCGGTTATTCTCTCTCTCCCCACCCCCCACCCGGTATTTTAATATGAGGCTTGGATTTTTAATTCCACCTCCTTGGCCATGCCTTGCTTTACATTTTGACAAGTAAGCCATAGCTGATGTGAAACTATATAGCAGTAGCAGCTGGTGGCCAAACTTACTGGTGGGGCAGGAAACAGGTCACTGGAGGAAGAGCCAACTACACCCAACGTTAAGTTTGGAGGAGCATTGAAACATTTACAAAATTGGCAAGGCAGTGCAGCATAGTAGTTTTTAAAAATGTTACATGGGAAAAGCCAGAGTTAAGGGTAGAGGAGCGCTGAAAGCATTGAAGTTGATGAGGCCATGCAGCATAGTAATTTTTTTTGCATGGTGCATACAAGAAACAGAGGTAGAGGAGCCTAGAAACCCAGAAAAGCTTGCCAGCCAAGTGGCATAAAGAACACACATCCCCTGCCCCGATTTAAGTCTTGCAGCCCAGAAACAACAATTTTGTTCTGACTTTATACTGTTAGTTTTACCCTACCCAGTGCCTGTTTGCATTCTCTTCCCCTCCTTATTGTTTTATTATGATTTTAGTAGAATGTAAGCCTATGCGGCAGGGTCTTGTCTGTACAGCACCATGTACATTGATGGTGCTATATAAATAAATAATAATAATAATAATAACAAAGATAGTGGAGCATCAAACAATGGCTATATCTGCCTGTGGGTGCGGAGTCAATTTAAATAAACCTTAATTAATGTATTCCATTGCATGCTTAGAATAAATGCATAAAGATATATTCAACATGAATTCCTGTTTTTTTTAATTGAACCACAGACCCACTAATGAATTTTAAAAGCACACAACTATTTTTCCTTGATCCAAGATCCACCAGTGATTTTTTAAAGGACACCAATTACTGAACCACAGAATCACCACTTTATTTTAAAAACAGGGCTATGTCATCCATTTTAGAGAAAAACACAGAGCCATCTGGGCCATTTTAGAAACAGCTTGAAATTGCATACATACCTTTTTATTTGTAGCATTGTTTACTCTGCCTTTTAGCCAAAACTTCTCCCATGGTGGCTTAAAAAATAAGACAGCCCGTGCCCATAGGCTTACTATCTAAAAGTCATGACACAAAGGAAAGGGGATTGGGAGGGAGGAGGAAACACAGAGCCATGTTGGAAAAGTCATATGGCATAGTAGGTTCTGATTACACATTGAGAAACAAATCAGACATGGCATAAAACCTTTAAGAAACGGGCTCACTTTGGACAAGCCAAGTTTACAGCCCACAAATCATATGTGCATGTTGAAACAGCAAGCCAGACTATTTATTTATTTCATTTCATTTCATTTCATTTCTATACTAACCAATAGCCAAAGCTCTCTGGGTGGTTCACAAATCTTCATTTTAACCACCTCAGGGGATCCCTAGAACAGCAAACAGGCTTCTTAAGCTGCAATCCAATACCTACTTACCTAGGAGTGAAATTCCACTGGGGCTTACTCATATAGGATTGCAGTGTTGAAAACACACAATGAGATTACAAGAGTCTTTATTTTTTTTTTGAATTCATGCTGAATAAAGATAAACCAGCTGCAAGAATAAATTGATTTCTATCTATCTAAAGTAACTATCCTGGTAGGAAAGATGGAATATAATTCATTTTCCTCTGCCACAATTCCCAAGACAATTTAATCAGCCAGGCATTTTCATCAAGATGATTAACCCCAGTCCCCAGCCAGTAGATCACTATATCCCCCCCACACCCACCCACACACCTGCACAACCAGAGGTAGATTTTTTGTGTGGGGAGAAAGCAACATAGCAGATTGCCTGCAAAGCACCCCCTTCTCATAACATTATTTTCCCTCTCCCACAGCAACAACCACCATGTCAATTTAATTTAAGTATTCAGGTGGGAATTTTCATCTACCCCGGCCAGTCTTGATTTAGGTACAGAGGGCGCTCTCACACACGGAATACCTTTTTGTAAAAAAGTAACTTCGCCATCCATACATGGAACGGTAAAGCATAGCATAGTAAAGCACCTAACCCATATTTCTCTTAAATCCCCTTTCTCCCCCCTTCTAGTAGAAATTGTCAGAGTGATTTACATTGGAGTAAAGGAACGAAAGTTTTACTTCTGTGATGCAAAGTGTTCCTGCAAATCCAGTTCTGTGTCATTAGTATGGGGAAAAGGCTTCAAATGTATGAGAGATAGGAAAATGACCTCATTGGGTATACCACAGTCTGCACATTGCCATTTTGCGGCAATATAGAAGTGGGCCTTCTCCCTTCTGGCACCCAACTTGTGGAATGACCTCCCCACTAGTGTTCAGGAGACACCAACTGTAGCATGCTTTAGGTGCCAATTAGAGACCCATCTCTGCTTGCAGGGCTTACCTGAGTGAGTGTGCTACCTAGTTAATTATAATGTTGTATTGGTTTTAATGTTTTTGCTAATGTTTTATATAAATGTTTTAGCAATTATATTTTTGATTGTATGTTAATGTTGTTATTATTATTATTATTAATAATAATAATAATAATATTTATTTATAAAGCGCCATCAATTTTCATGGCGCTGTACAGAATAAAACAAAACAAGACAATCTGCCATATGGCTTACAATCTAAAATCACCTTAACAGACATTAATTAAATACATAATTAATATATTTAATTATCTTGTAAATCCCTTAGGGATATTTTAAATATGGTTAGTAGTATATAAATTAAATAACTAAATAAAAGCAAATTGTTAGTTTGGGCTGAAAGGCCAGTCTAAAGGTTTGAAGAAAGAGAAAATACTGTTTTTGTTGCCTCCAGTCCAAAAAACAAAAGCTCAGAATGCATGGAAGTTAAGAATTTAAGTACTGGTCAAATAGGAATGTTCTCTAAAGGAACTCTTGAGAGCATACAGTGGAAAGCAATTGAGGAGCTACATTACATCACAATAGTCCATAAGTGGCAAAGTTCCAATCTCAGTCTTATGAGGAAGATAACTGTGAAGGGGCAGCTGAAGGCAAGCACTGGACATAGCAACCCAACCCTTCCTATTGGATAGGCTGTCCTTGACTTTGGCTATGGTAGTCTCTGGCTTTGGTAAGTGTGGGAAATCGTTAATATCTGTCCTTCCTCCCCTGCGTTGTGTCTTCGTAGCAATCCTATGAGTAGGCTGTCTACTGGCCCAAGCTTCATAGCTAGCTGGAGATTTGAATGTGGGTCTCGTTGCTTCTAACACATGTTTGTTCCAGAATTTCTGAAGTATTACCTGCCATTATTTTGTAATAGCTATAATACTCTGAGAAGCGTAGCTCTATCTGAGTCCCTTTCACCCAGGCCCAGATATCATTCTCACCTCTGTAGCTGTGCTCAGAGTAAAGCTGGTGTGTGAGGTGTTGAGTTCTCCTCCTCAAGAGGGTGGTAACAGTGTAAGAACAGAGATGGATACCTCTGCACAAAGATTCTTGGTTGGATACCTTTATAACGTAAGTGCAAGATAGCAGGATTTCTCCTTTTTACTGTTTATAAGTGGGTAATAGCTTTAAGTCCTGCTTGCAAGATTAATATTTAAGCTCACATTTGACCCCATTCTCAAGATTTTATTCCTTATCTCTCTGATATTATATGCGAAATAATTGCCTTGTATTGCTTTACAATACCAGATACTATTATTTAAGAAGTCATTACAAAACCTCCAAAAGAAACTTTAAAGCAAAGCGATAATTTGATTGTGGTACTGCTAGCAATAGCAGTGCCTCATTTATAAAGTCTCTTTTGTTATTTATTCAAAACGTAAGAAGATGCATAATATTTATTTATTTATTTCATTTGTATACCACCCCCATAGCTAGAGCTCTCTGGGTGGTTTACAGAAATTCTAAAATTGAGATAGAAACGAGTATACAAAATTTAAAATTCTAAAATGCATACATACATACATACATACAGCATTAAAAACCATTAAAAATAAACATGTGGGTGATTAAGATGTGCTGCCATATGCCTGGGCATACTTGTTCAGGTTTTGGGGGGGCCTTTGGACAAGATGCCCTCAGTGGGCCCCCTCCCTCTGTGAGTTTACCTTCCCATCACCATTGTCATTAGCTGCTATTGCTCCTCTTGTTCTTTCTCACCATTGCCACCACTTGCTTGCTTAACAGGCATAGAGCCAGTGAGCAAGGAGGCAACGGCATCTATTGTTCCTCCCTTTCACAATTTATTTATTTTCTTTATTATTGCATTTATATCCCGCCTTTTTTCCTCCAAGGAACGCAAGGCGGCATACATAATCCTCCTCTCCATTTCTATCTTCACAACAACAACCCTGTGAGGTAGGTTGGGCTGAGAGTCTGTGACTAGCCCAGAGTCACCCAGTGGGTTTACATGGCCAAGTGGGGACTAGAACCCAGATCTCCCGACTCCCAGTCCAGCACTCTAGCCACTACACCACACTGGCTCCACTACACCACAGTCTCTGTTGTCTGGGCCAGATGCAGGCAAGCAACTTCATGAGTGTCTTGTCAATGGGCCTCTACTGGGGTGTGGGCCTTTCGATGCTTACTTTTGATGCTTACCCTGCACTTTTACCCTAAAGTATGAGTAGTCTTCTTGCTATTAGGATAGCCGTGACCGCTATAAAAGCAGGCAATCTCCTAAATTATAAATCTGCAATATTGTTGAAAAACTGGTAATTTATTTGCTTATTCAGTCTCCTTGGAGCAGCTGTATCTTAGAAATCTTTTTTGTGAATTCTTGCTTTTCTAGTCTCCTGTGTTACTATCTTGTTAAAAGCTGGCTCCTTAGCCTTTATCCCATTTATAGCTTTCCTGCATTGGCAGCTAGCAGACAGCTCCTTCTGTCAAGTGTGCTAGTTGCCAAAGTAGGCCAGCCAGGTTTGGAATTGGCGTTGACAGGCACACTCTCTGCTATTTTTTACGTAGTGCTGTGAATGGCATCCCATCTCATTTTTATCTTTTGGAAATTATTTAAGAAATTCCTTCATAAATTATTGTGCTAAACAATGAAAGCATCGTTGAGCTATTTGCACATAAGAGAAATTAATCAGAGGTGCATCACTTTGGGGCACTATGTTTTTTTTTAATACCAAGATCATAAATGATCTTTTTATCACTACTAATTAAGCTTCAACTGAACAGTAATAGAAGCTGAGATCCAGCTCTCAGCACATTACTGGGCACGAGTTCATTTTGGCACACCGTAAGTGTGATGAGCATGATAGGTAGCCTTTGCCACTAGCACTTTTGCTACATTCATATTGACCTAAGCTTAAAAACCTGTTTTATGAGAATGTGGATTACTCTTTAGAAAATAAGGGCACATTGTTCTTCAATTGCACAAGCATTTGAGAGCTGAAGAGTGAGAGCAATTCAGTGAGCATGGGTATGTACTCCTTATGCATAGGAAGCCTGAGGCCAGGGGTTCCCAAATCATGTGCTATTTGGACAGGCAGACACAAAAATAAACCGAAATATGCACATAGCCACATTAGTGGGATTATCTTGGTAAGACTTCCTCAGTTGGGCAACAATGAGCTAAACATATGGATAGGCCCTTAGAACGGGGCTGCAGAACCTCAGGCCTGGGGGCCAAATCTGGCCCTCTGGGGTTCCCCAGCCCTCCTTCTCCTGCCCCCTTTCTCGCAATTACTGATAGTTGGGTGGTTAACTGGCTTTTGTGCAGTTTTTTACCCGTTCTAAAAGGTTGAAATGCCTCTCTTAAGGCTCAGTTACTGCTGGTGAGAGCTTTAAGATAAAATACACTGGTAATTTGGGTATTTTGGCTCTACCCCCTTTTACCTTTGGCCTTATCTGCTCTTGAATATGGCTCCCAAGAGCTTCTTTGAATTGGAATTTGGTCCTTAGATTGAAAGAAGTTCGCCCACCCCCGCCATAGAGCCTTAACATCTGCAACAGCAACCATGGTGAGGTATTAAGACTTAGAGGGGTTTTATTATTTCCATATGCTGGCAAGGACTGCAGGCATGTTCCCACACATAAATAAGTCCCTGACATACATTAAAGATGCAGGGGGAAGCCTGTATCAAAACTTTCTAGTGCTAGTTTTCTCTATGTAGGGGATCACTTATGTGGACAGTAGTCAAATACTGCAGTCCCTGAATGCCAGAAGACCTGTATGCATGGTAATTCTGAATATGTTGTTTTGGTTCCCAGCCCTTTGAAAGATAATGCAGCACTATGTTGTGTTCTCCATGCATTTACTAGTTTAAGTCTTTCAGCCAGGAGAAGGTGTGCCTAAATGTTTGTTCCACAATTCTGTGGGTGATGTGATGGAAGCTCAGCATCACTGTGTGGGTGTGGAAAGAAAACAATGTTGAAACACATGTGCTGTGAGCTGGAAGATAGGATAACTTTAAAAGGCTTTTGATAACTTATAGGCTTCTGACTTTCAAGAGTGAGCTAATATTTCTTCTCCTCCCCCATTCCCTTGGGAAGTGATGTATAGTATATGTTTAAACCATTCAAATCTGCACTGCTTTCAGTAAAATATATTTGTCCCTCTCTGGCCTCAAGTTGAAGGAGAATCTTAAAAGTGTGAGCTAATGTTCCACCACCCCACAATCGCTTAATAAAAACCTGAAGCAGAGAGACACAGCCAATCCATTATTGGTATAGTCTGGCTGAGGCTGCAAGAACTTGTCTTGGGTACAATTGTTGCCATCTCTGACCATGACAAGATGAGGCAATAGCATATTGTCTCATACTGACTGGAGACCTAGTCATTAATTGTGGCCATGGACTGGCTGGGGCTAGGGGTGAAACCTAGTTTATGTGAGTAATTCTCAAATTCTGTCTCCTTTCACTATGGTCTGGTACAAAACTGGTGGCTTACCACATATGCTATTACGCTACACAAGCTTTTCCCCCTGAAGTGGTGGTGGAAAGTTGTCTCGCTGGCTGTATTCCAAAAGTAACTTGCAAAAGGGAGTGATGTTTTTAACCATTTGAGATTTCTTTGTTGATTTAGACAAAGCAGTTATCTCTTAGCCATCAAATGAGAGCTCTGATTTGTTAAAGGCCCTGTATATATGTGGGTTTGCAAAGTACAAAAACCTTGTTTATGTATCAGCCTTCAGAGTTGACTTTAGTAGCATCCTCCGCTGCCTGGTATGCAAGGTGGCGCGTAGAACATGTGTGGACACACTCAATTTTAATTTTTCTTTACTCCACCTATTTTGAGTAACTAAACAGTGTAGAGATGCTTCTTACTTCAAAGAAACGTACATGAAAAAAATCCTTAATGATCTCACTAGGGAAATACTACAAGAGCAAATTCAAGTAAAAGAAGAAGAAAATTCTTTGCTCAGCTCCTGTGACATGTCTGAAGATATTTGGATTTAGATGAAGAGAAAACTGCAAGAAGGCTTTCTGAAAACTTATTAATTACCTAATGCACTCAGCACCATGTTCTTTTTTTTCTGTCATTTTTGCTGATCTAAGCAAGTTGTTTATTCTGCACACTGATGTCAGAACAGAATGTTTGGATGTAATGCTGTGCCAGGAATTTAAAGGAGGGGGGAAGGCATGTGCCTTTCGTTAGCCAAAGATTTACTGTTAGTGAAATCCATTATCCCACAGACAAACTGGAATCTTTAAACAGAAATGGGCCATTCCTGAAAGAGTTTAATGACTACATGGAGCACAAGTGTAGGAATGGACTGACAGATACAACCTACTCACTTTGTGAATTTACAATTGCCACTAATCTCTACTGGGGAGAGATTAGTGGCAAGATGTGGCCAATTATTCTTTTAATGTACATATTAATATGTCAAGGAAATGAAATATAGATGCTGATGTTTTGTGTCTCGGGGCCTTGCTAGACTAGGCCTTAGCCGCCTTCCAACCCGGTTTCCCTGCTGTGCGTCCAGATGACGCACAGGGGAATCCGGCGGCAGGCCGCAGTGAGGCCTGGTCTAGCGCGCCATAAGCTAAGTCGCTTATGGCGCGCTTTTCCCCCAGCTCCGGCCTCAGGCTGGGGCTGGGGGAAGTGTGGCGACTTCTGCGGCTTTTCGCAGCTCCTCGCTTACTCGCGAGGAGCCGCGAAAAGCTGCGGACCTGGCACAGTGCTCATAGGAGCGCTGTGCCCATCGGCGGGGGGGGGGGGGAAGAGAGGGGAGGGCAAAGGATGGGAGGGTGGGTGGCACAGGGGGAGGGCGGGTGCGATCGCGCTGCTCGCCGCATGAGCAAGCAGCCGAGCGGCGCTTGCCCGGGCAATGCCGCCCCATCCCGGGCATTGCCCGGGCAAGCGCCGCTCTGCTGCTTGCTCAGGCGGCGGCAGCGTGATCGCACCCGCCCTCCCCCCGTGCCACCCACCCTCCCATCCTTCCCCCCCCCCCCCGTTTTAAATAATAATAAAAAAAAGCCACTTACCTTCCCGGAGTCTTCGGGCCACCCGCGACCCCTTTAAACAACAACAAAAAAAAATGGCGGACGCCGCAGGGCTTGCGTCCTCCCTGCGGCTCTGCCGTCTGGAAGCGTGGGGGAGGCGCGCTAACGTTAGCACGCCTCGGCCCCGCCTCCCTGCCGGCGTAAGCCAGCAGGTCTAGGAAGGCCCTCAGTTTCTCAGTATTTGGCAAAGGTGCTGATTATCAGCCAAACGGGATATTAGGCAGCATGTGATGGCACTCTGACAGAATTCTTTACTATCAAAATGTGTTCTGGATATATGGAAAAAACTTTTGATTTTTTCCATCAGGAAACATTGTTGTGATATCTTTTTAATTGCATTGCATCAGATCAACCCCCTGTTGAGTTATGGCTTTAAAAGCTGATTAGTTATGGCACAGACTGGGTTTCTGGCACATAACCTTTTGTGCTAAGTCTCTGTCTGGGCCTTCCAGAGACTAGCAGAGATTGCAGCGGTTCTCAGCCAAGTCAGCAAAGATGTGAATTAAGACAGAGATTCATGTAGGTTAAAATAAACCTTTTACTGGCAAATAAATATATAATTTAGTTATGGCAGTACAGATACAAATACAAACGGTCAGTCAATACAGCTCACATTAAGTTGGGTAAGGGACATGGAAGTAAGGGACATGAAAACACATTTACTTTTATAGACAACCTGTACAATGATGCAACTCCTTGCAACCCTTAATTGAAGACAATCAGTTAGACAATTATTCAATTATGACACTCAATGTCCAGGTGTAGAGTTGACCTTTAAGATTCTGCTGAGTCTTCTGTTCTTCCAGATCCTCAGCAATTAACAAATCAATGGAAAACAACTAAGATCCATTCCAGGATCCAACACCCCCAACTTCTCACCTTGGTACTATTGAATAGCATCCAGCATAGAGGCAAGATTTGGAGCTCCATCCTGTACTGCTAGTTAAGATGTCTGAGAGGAAAATAATCAAGGGCGCACAACTCTGTTTAGCTGCAAATATTTACAGTGGTGGCCAAAATTGTGGACACTTTTTGAAATTTTCATGTTTTGCAGCTTTGCAACTTTGTATGCTTATAGAAAATGTTCTGTTTCAAGAAATTCAAATGTTTATATACCAATTGAAAGAGAATTTAATGTTGAATTCAATAAAAAAAACAGAATGCAAATATCTGTGGTACAAAAGGAGTTATGCTTACTTTAGTCTAAAAACAAACTGGTGTGATTGAGTGAAGAAGCGGATTGGAATTGCAAACCCTACTGGCCAATCACAGTCCTTGTTCTGGGGACCAATCACATGGCAGTAGCTACAATACATCATGTTTCAAGTTGGGGAAAGTCAGTTTTGCTGTTTGTTCTGTAACTGAAGCACAATTGGAGATTGTGTGAATATTTGAAGTATTTCTCAAATTAAAAGTGTACGTCCGTACATCATAAATAGAGCAATGGCACCAAAGAAAAGAGTTGATTGGACACCCAGGAAAAGAAGCAGGATTGTTGCATTAAGTGAATCAGGTCTTTCAATTGATATATAAATATTTGAATTTCATGAAACAGAACATTTTCTATAAGCATGCAAAGTTGCAAAACATGAAAATTTCAAAAAGTGTCCACAATTTTGGCTACCACTGAATTTGCTTGAAGTAGTTTTTGCCACTCCTCAGTCAAAAAGGCTCCCAGAGTGGCATATATCATTTCTATACCCCCCACCCCCAATAGCTGAAGCTCTCAAGGTGGTTCACAAAAATTAAAACCACAAGGTACAGCATAAAATATGAAAGCTTAGAACCACAATATAATCAATTAAACAAAGCAGTCCCTGTCCACAGGCCTGGAATCTAAAAAGGTACAACATACAAGGTAAACAGAATGGGAAGAGGGAAGAGGGGAAAACTAATTCTTTCAGCAAGTCTGGTGGAATGACCCTGCTCTCCTTCTCATCTTCCTCAGCTCTGCCTGCTTGAATGGCTGTGCCTAGTGATTGAAGGAGGAGGAGCCTTCATGAGGGAGGCCTTTCATCAGGGCTGAAATACATTGAGAGAGTGGGGGGGGGGAATGAAGGTAATTGAAGTAGTGTTGAAGAAAGAAACAGGTAGCCTTGCTTCAGAAGTACTCTGTGTAGCTTCAGATGATGGCATGGCTCATTTTTTTTTCATTTGACAGAACCTATGAGCTCCTAAGGAAATGATTCTATGTAGGAAAAGAAGTTAACCAGAAATGTGAAATCTCTTGTCTGCTGTTCAGAGGAAGACATTACCTAGCAAAGCAGCTTATTTCAAGACTATTACTACCAGTAGGACTGTGGAGTTGGTCAGCATGGAATGTTGCCAATACTATCCCCAGGCACGTCCAACACATTATCAGAGAGCTAATATTGCAGCTAAGGAGTTATGAGAGAGATGCTTCCCACTCTCTGAGTTCCCTGCACATATCCATGTGGGCAGAAGACAGGATTTTGCATAGGGGCAAGGGATGAGCAGACTTTAAAGTTTTGGGTTCTGCTTGTTTCTTTATTAGTTCCCTGTGATCCACCAACCAGAGTCAGGTACAATAGGCATAGACTTAGAATTAAAGAATGTTAAGCCCAGGAATTAATTTTGAGTATTAGAACTGAATGGAGCTCACAGTTCTTTCTCACAAAAATCCACTCTTGGTTACCCCAAGCGTTCTTCATTTCAGCAGCATTATTTAGGGAGGGGAGAGAGTCTCATTTTGTTCTTGATCTTGTTGAACAATTGGGAATCAAATATATGCCAATCTACTGCAGATGACCCAGAGATCAGCCAGGAGAGTCAGACCTACCATTTGCCCATCATGGATCAAGGTCACTAGTATGTAGATGACACTCAGCTTTTCCATCAGATGCAAGAGAGGCTGTAGATGTCTTGAATTGGTGCTTGGACACAGTGATAGAATAGATTATGGTAAATAAAGTGAGATTCAATTCTGACAAGACAGAGCTACTGTTGGTAGATGTTCGTCCACCTAAGTGAGTGGTACCCAAACACTTTTGGAAGGGGTTACACTCCCCCTAAAGCATCAGGTTTGCAGTCTGGGGTTGCCTATTGATTCATCATAGTCATTAAACCATCAAACAGCTTCTGTGACTTAAAGTGCCCTTTATCAGCTTTGGCTGATATGCCAGTTGCAACTATACCTAGATAGAGCTCGCTTGTCCACAGTTAGCAATGCTCTGGTAACTGCCCATTTAGACAATTACAATGTGTTATATGTGGAGCTGCCTTTAAAAATGGTCCAGAAATTGCAGTTGGTCCAAAATAGAGCGACAACATTACTAACAGGGACTGGGCATTTTGATCCTATTATCAGCTGCACTGGCTCCCAGTCTATTTTCAGTTCTAATTTAAATTGCTGGCTTTAACCTATAAGACGGCTTGGGACGAGCTTACCTGAAAGTTTGCCATTTTCTGAATGTATCTACCCAGACCTTAAGATCCTCTTCGGAGGACTTGCTCTGTGTGCCCCCACCAAGTGAAGTGAGGAAGGTGGCTACTAGAGGGAGGGCCTTCTTGGTGGTGACAGTGTTTCTATGGAATAGCCTCCCAGTCTCAGGAGAGTGCAGGAAATGCGGTCTGTGTGAGCTGAGCAATAATATTCCTGTTTATTTTCTTAGCACTGTTCGAGGCCTAAGGAAACTAAATCTCCCTGTAAAGGGGGATGTCTTTTGGTATGAAACGCAGAAGAAAAGCTGCACTCCCAAGTGGATAGAGACTTTCACTTTCGTGTTGATATTAGTGGGTGCACAGAGAACTTCAGGTTGACATGAAGTGCAAAGCAAAGGGGCAATGCTTCTGCCAATTCACCATGTAAACTGGAGGAACTTCACCAGCCTGGGACTGTGGGGAAAGGTGAGGCATGTTGGAGACCATACACAGAAGATTTTCTTACCAAACATATTGCCGTTACAGTGCAGAACATCTAAGAAAATATACAGGAGTGCTACTGCAAACAAGATCCTATAAGGCAGGCTGACACAAAGATTCTGTGTGTGTCTCTCTCTCTCTCTCTCTCTCTCATACATGCGAGCACCCAAACACACACAGGCACACACACTGTTGTAGAGCAGAAAATGGAATGGTTTTGCTTACATTTAAAGATATTCTTAAGTTACAAGTTGATAGTCTCCTTTGGATGCTGTTTCACCTAATTATCTGTATCAATCAAGATAGTTTGTCCTTCTTTTGCTTAGGACTTGCAGAAGATGGCCCTGTACTGAGAAACTAGCGTAGGTTGACTGATTATCTTTAGGTAATATGAAGACACTGGATACACATGCTGCTTCTGATTCACAAATTCCAGTGAGCTGGTAATATGGGGGCAAGTGAGGGGAAAGCTAAATAAACATGTCAAAGAAAGGAAAACATGATGAGTTTCCATCAGATTGGTTCCAGCAAGCTGCCCTTCCCATCTCTGGAACTATGTTGTCCCTTTTGCAAAACTTGCTGTGGCCTAAGTATAGAGACTCTGTTTTCTTTTGCACTAGAATACCACTGTTCTTTGTAGGAAGGGAGAGAGCACACTAAATATATATGTGAGTTTATATTACTTATTGACTAGCCTTAAAGCTGAAACTTCATATATACACAGCCTTTTAACTAACTTTTAATGGGAGCATTTGCATGACTAGTAGTTAATAGCAATGGCTGTAGTTACTGTGGTGCATGGGAGGCCATTTTGATGTCTAAAGATGCTTTTAAATTCTACTGCTAGTAACAGAACACCAGTCTGTGTAAGACATGGCACAAAAGGTAGTAATTGTCTTCTGTGCACCTTTTGAAGTAACCACATTGGACCCATGGAACAAGAAAAAAGAGAAGAAATGTAAAGATTTGTTCTTCTCTACATGCTGAATTTGAATTCCTGTGGTTTATTACCCACTTTAAAATAAACATTTAATGTTATATCTGCTTTAGATTATTCTCAAATAAATTGTGTCCCCTACAGTTAACCTTTTACTTAAATTAGCCATAGTTAAGAGTAATTGGAGTGTTCTGGGTTCATATGACATGAGAAACTGTAGCTAAGCAAAAGCTTCCAATCTTTTCCTCCTGGCTGCATGTCCTGGCAGCAGGGAGGCCAGGCTTATTCAATGGGTACAACTCCCATTGGTCATGCTGATGGGGGAGTTGCACCAGGTTAGGGAAAGCTGCAGTAATCCATACCTTAATTTGACATCTGAATGCAAACAGTGATTTGATTCTCATGATCTTTACATACTCACCTTTGCTGTTGTATGAGGGCAGTTGCAATCCAGCAACCGTAGCACCTTCTCTTTTAGGTTTTCGGCAGAGAGTATTTAGTGAGGAACCAAAGATGTGTGGCAGCACAGTATTGCATTATTATTTTACAGGATTCAGATAGCGCTGAGACGCTGTGGTTTAAGAAGAGAAGACAACACTTAGCTTTTTAAGATCAAGATTATATTTTCCAGAGTTGGCGTACACTTTGGAAGATGAACTGTTGTCTTGCTTAGATGGCATTCTTTCTTTAAAATAAACCCCACCTTCTCTATCAACATGGAAACAAAGGTGGCAGTTTTGACCACCCACACTGTTGTACACTAGATAGATGAAAAAGGCTTTACTCTTGTAAAGGGACTTTTACTTTGATGAAGGAAGAAGTGGAAAATAGCAATTCATTACCATTCCTCCTAGAGACACCCCTTTCTTCTTCCTCTCTTCTACAACAACAACATGATTTCACTGGCAATCTTAAAATGCCTATTGAGCAAGATATTAAGAATAATTTTTGATCAATCCAATATTGGGAAAGCTCACATTTGGAACAAATGAAAATTGTGTATTAAGGATGCTGCCAAACGTGGTCACACATTCTTTCTTATTGCCACACAAGTTGTGGAGTTTGCTTCATTTGAGGTAGCCAGAGAGGGACTTTCTAGAAAAATAAATACACTAGACTTGTGATCTAAAATAAAGGGCATTATATGCTCTAGGAGTGCATTATTTGAGATGATGTGCTGTGCTGTTTACATACAGGTAAAACACCTGTGAAATTACCCCGATTCAAATTGACCTGTCTATTGAATGCTTCCTAATAGGTTCGCTCATGTAAAGCTTTGTTGCTTGATCAGCCAATGAATGAAAGAAGCCCAAGAGGATTAATACTTCAATTGCTCAAGTGAAATTTAGATAGTAAGGTGTTGAGAGTATAGGAGGAGCTGATAGGAATTGGACTAACAACTGCAGAATGAGAAATGAATGGTGGAACATTCAGGGGAGAATGACAGTAAAAGGTTAGTATCATGGAAAAGTGACTCATTCAGATATGTGTTACAGATCAAATACCAAAATTGTCTTGTAGTGCTTTTAAATGGCGTCTGTTCCCACATTCATCTACATTCAGCACATGTATGACTGAGGCAGCCTGGAATTTCTTGGCGAGAGCAACATGTTGGTTTAAATGTAAAAGAGGAGACTTCCAGAGAGAAAGCAGCCTACATGCCTAAGATGTTAATAATTTTGAAATTCTCCTATACGTTGAATTCTTGCTCTGGAAATCATATTATTTTGGGTTGTGTCCCAGCTGAATAGGGAGACTGCAGGATTTTCCAGTTTAGGTATCAGGGCTCAGCATTGAAAGAAAAGGTTCATTGATTAAAGTAGTATTGTGGGAAGGAAGCAGACGAGACTGGAAGCTTCTACTGATCTACTTTGTTTCATTGCCGTCAGTCACTAAATGTCTCTTACAGTGAGAGTCATTTCCCCACGGTGGGATGAGGTGATGAATTATTCATGGCATATTGATTATTTATCCAGTGTGCAATGTTTTTAATGTCCTGTAACTGGCCTGTTGTGTGTTTGCATTTGATACCCCTTCCTATAACTATAGACCAAAATATAATAGACTGAAGGCTGTGGTTATAATAACAGAACACAATTAGGGTGCTTAGCACTCAACCACAAAAACTCACATTTAAAATGGAAGATAAACGAACATTTTTATATATTTCTACTGTAGGCGAATTATATTTGCATCAACCGTACATATGCTGTCTAAGGATACTATTATATAATGATCATAATCAAGCATACAAAAAGTATGCTCCTCTTGTTGATACACAACCTTTAACACATAGAAATAAAGATGCTAGATCAGCGCTTTAACACAGTGAAACAAAGCCTCCAACAAGGCGGAAGCCTTCAATGCATAGGAAAATCAAAAATAGTTCATACCAGAATAATATACAATTTGTCAGCAATTAAGTAACAATAACAGCATTTTACAGAACAGCATGTGATTTTTTTTAAAGTACAATATTGTACCACCCAACAAGTTCAATGTTCTAGGCGTCTCAGTAAAAAGTAGACAGGTGTCCAGTACAGTGCCCATTTCGAGATATCAGTTGCATCTGGAAAGTGTCATGCAATTACCAGAGGTTAAGTGTAGCATGGATCAGTAAGTTATTGTAAAGAGAATGACTATTCCTAGGACTCATTCTCTGAAACCAAGCATAAAAGCTATAAGTACCAATTGTTCAAGGATGGGAAAACAGAGGACCCTCTGGCTTTCAAAGGAGGCTGTGTCCATGCCCAACACTGTATGTTGCTTGAAACATACTAAACATTATAGTAATATTGTGGAAAGAGTGGTATCCTTTAAGGATTCTATTCTTAAAAGCGGCCTAAATATAATTAATAAACATCACTTTCTGCAAGAAAAGAAGAGGGCACGTCTCTCTCTCTCTCTCTCTCTCTCTCTCTCTCTCTCTCTCTCTCTCTCTCTCTCTCTCACACACACACACACACACACACACACTCACACACACAAGAGAGAGAGAGAGAATACTAAGGACACACACTAAAACCAGCATGATGCTATATCTCTTTATTTAGGCTCTTAATGCTGATCTGTCTTTATGGCCTCTCTTTTTTGTCCATTACTTGTAATACTTTGGGTCTTCTTCACTCCAATCCAAATTGTGTGCTTCTGTCTGAAGTGTGAGAAAGTTGCAAGGCTTTGAGATACTGCGACAAAGCATCAGCAGTAAAAACAAACCTTTACTCTCCCAAAGATTTCACACATACACTGATGGAGTTTGAAGAGGTAGCGATTAGCCAGGTCATAGTGGATAGCTCAGTCAAAACATCAATTTGGTATATAACGGCTGTGAGAAAGATAAATTCCATGCTAGGGATCATGAAATGGAACCTTCAGGTTCAGAGGGAGTAGGTCACTGAGTTCCAGGTGATGTGGTGCAGGTGGTGGAGGCAACATAGCTTTTCTATACAATACTGAACCAATGTGTTATTGTCATCCACTGTGTCTTCTTTTCATTTTGTCACAGTATTGAGATCCGCGCACTACATGAAGAGTGTTTCATTTCCTGCCTTTCCGCTACATAACCTTTAGGTGGCACTGTGATATAGCAGAATAACACAATTGCATTAGTGAAAAGTAGCTTCTTTCACTTTAACAATTAAATGCCACATTTTGCATACTCTAAAATGTTTTCACTGAAGGACACTGAAGCGAAACTGTAAGTTCAAGTTGTCTAACAATTGTAAGGAATGACAAGCGCACAATAAATGCCTCTTGTAGAAAGGCCCAGAAGGAGAAGGCTATTGCCATCTGGCCCTGCTTACGTTCTTCCCAGAAGCATCTGTTTGGCCACTATGGGAAACAGGATGCTGAACTAGGTGGACCATTGATATGATTCATTGTACTCCCCCATAAAATGTCACCTGCTATGCTAAATAATGCCACAAGGAGAAACTGCACATTATTTTCTGGCAGTGTTAGTAGCTTTTTGTGAGTATTTTTTTTTTAGAGTTAGGGAACACATGATAAGATGGTTATGAATGCAATGTGTGCAATGAATGCACTAAGGGGGGGAGGCATGCCTTCTTCATGTTTGCTTGGACCCTAACCCTGATTTCTGTGTCTGTATGCTCTCTCCCTTGGGCTCTAGTGGGATTTTTGTATTTAAGAAGTACTTTATACTTGGCTCCACAGACATATCAGAACCAGTTAGGAGAAAGAAACCTAAATCTCTTGAGTTTTCAGGTGTAAATATTATAGATGTTGTAAGAGTCCCAACCACTTATTTTGGAGTTGTTTTATCCAGGAAAAGAGGGAGAGATTACTGAAGCCGAAGTCTGTAAAATATTTAGGCATTTCATTGTTGTTATAAACAGGGATGAGTAGCCAAAAATGGGTCAGGAGCTAAATGACTCCCCACCCAGCCCATGACAGGTCGAACTATGTCATTTGGTTCCTGGCGGGTGTGCAAGGTGTGTGATCCCTATGCCTGAGGGATACTACAAGGTGGATGTTCCATCCATTGTGTCTGCTGGGAACCGGCTTTGTTGTTCATGGGGCGTCTCTCATCGGAGAAGTCCTGCACACAGTGAAGCCCCTTCACCTGTCCTATGCCTTCTCCCATTGGAGAGAGGACAAGTGTGCCACTGCCCCAATCCCCTTGTTTTCTATGATCTGTGATTGGAGATAACAAGGGGATTCTATTGGGAGGGGGAGTAGTGTGCAGGTGAATCCCTTTGTTATCTCCAATTACAGATTGAAGATAACAAATAGTTTCCTCTCCCCTTCTTGCCTCTTTCCAAAGCCCCCAATAACCTCCAGGCTAAGGGGCAGACCTTGGGGTAGGGAGGGGCCCATGGAGGGAGCTCAAGCCTCTGTGAGGAAGAGGAGCAATCTCTCTGGGCTGGATTCATCCCATGGTCTGGAGGTTACCCTCCCCTCTTACAAAGAATGGTTATTGCTATTTTTTTCTTTGGCCCCTTCTCTTCTGAGTGAGCTTCCTTGCTAAAGTTGCTCAACAAGAAATTGTGGCAATGCCTTTTTGTGTCTGGCAGTTTTGATTTCCATTGAGAAATAGTCTGAGATCTTCTTGCCCTCTAACAAGACTTCACTTTTCTAATAATGTTATCCTGCCTGAGTTGAACAATTCCTAATATCCTTTTGTGGCAAGCTTAGCGTACTCTTGGCAATTGCTGGCTTACACAGTACTGAACGTTTATCTCTGGTTTTTATAAGATGAAGCATAGTTGAAGCAGTCAGACATTTTTGATGACTCTGCTAAAGAAATTGGCTTGGTCTTTTTTTTTTTTTAACTGTCTGTGTCTCTAATGCCATAAAACAGAAACTAACTGCCTGTCTGCTTTTAGTCATAAAGTTAAATATTCACAATTTGCTGAAGGGGAGTGAGGGGAGAGGCTTGTCTAACTTTCTCCTATAACAGCCTTTGGGATATGGAATTAGCTATAGAATTTACTCTTTCCATTGGCATTTTAATGGCCATAGTAGACATGTGTGAATATTTCTAACCCACTTTTTTGTTATTGTTTATAAGCAAATCTCAATCTTACAAATGCTTCAAGTATGAATACAGGTATATATGGTTAAACAAAAACTGCATTATTTAATAACTTGTTGATAGTATACAGTCTTCATTACACACTATCATGTCAAAATCTAATATCAATGAAATGCTATGATTATAGCATACATTCCAGAAGTTAACAAAGAAATTCCAAAATTTACCATATGTCTTGAACTTACTTATATATTTCCGATTATCCTACCAGATGTGTTAATGTCACTATAGATAAAACATTCTATAGAAATATTCAGGGCAGCACGATTATTAGCTATTGCCATTGCTACCCATGAATCCTTTTCATTGTAATGGTAACATAGTAAGGGGAGTAGGACACACACACTCAGAACAACTTTGCATGCTTTTTTCATCTTCAGAATAACCAAAAGACATCTTCTTTTAAAACTTCTACCAAGGCTTCCTTAGCTAGCTAGTGATTTGAGAATTCCTGGAGTGAACGCCTGAGTAGTGCTGGCAAGGTCTACTTTATGCAATGCTCTACCCCCACTTACTGTGACATTTACTTCTCCAATTCAAATAACAAAGCCAGGGAAAAAAATAACTGCCAAATGGTGAGAGGCTAAGAGGAGAGCAAATTCAGCAAAAGGATCATAAGCCCATTCAGAGCATCCATACGTAATTATAAACATGGGTTTAAAGGAGGAACTCCCAAGAACTTCCTAGAATTGCTATTAAAGTTGGTGCGTCTGTTGTGTGCTGATTTTTCTTCACACACTATAGTTTCATACGTTATAGCAAAACTCTCTCAAGCTGATTTTCTTCCATTTCTATTAAAACTTCTGAGCCTTGGTTTTTATAATATTTTTTATAGTAAAAAAAAAAAAGGTGTGGCTCTGTGGAAATGAACAACGGTCTGATAATTTGCATCACTTCTCGTCTACCTTTTGGAATGTAATTGGTTTCTGCCGGTAGAAGCACATGGATATATGCTTTCAGGCATGCATTAGCCATGAAGATTGTAACCGGGGTAGGGCTGGCTCTGCGTTTTGTGGAACTCAGGTGAGAGTTCTCCTGTAGTTTCCCTCCTTACATACAAACACAGCTGTGTCATTGCTGCTGCTGAGGAAGAAGTGGCTTGGCTCTGCACAGAGGAGGAGGAAGACAGGTGATGCTGCTGCTGCTCCTTGCAGGCTGTCAGCCCTTTTCCTTTGGCCCCAATCCTCTGGAGGAGATAGGTAGCAGAGAAGAGGAACATAAGAAGTTCCATGCTGGAGCAGACCAAGGGTCCATCTAGTCCAGCACCCTGTTCACACAGTGGCCAACCAGCCATCGGCCAGGGACCAACAAGCAAGACATGGTGCAACAGCACCCTCCCACCCATGCTCCCCAGCAACTGGTGCACACAGGCTTACTGCCTCGAATACTGGAGATAGCACACAACCAACAGGGCTAGTAGGCATTGATAGCCTGTGCCTCCAGGAATTTATCCAATTCCCTTTTAAAGCCATCTAGATTGGTGGCCATCACTACATCTTGTGGTAATTAATTCCATAATTTAACTATGTGTTGGGTGAAGAAGTACTTCCTTTTATTTGCTGCAACACTGGCCTAACCAGGGTCTTTTTCCTTTCCCACCACGGTGGTGGTGGTGGTGATATATTTGCAGCCAAGAGTAATGTAGGCTGTGATTGGATGCCACAGTAGTCAATAGTGGGTTAATAGCCAACTCACAGTTGGTTGTTTTGTGGGTACTCCCCACACAATCAGAGAAATAGCCAACCATGAGTTGGTTATAAAACCACTATGAGTAGGTTATTAATCCACGATGCCTTGACTAACTTGTCCCCTGCCATCCCTCCTCCTCTCAGTCCTCCCGCTTATAACCCATCATCACTTGCTGCTGAAGATCTATCCCCCTAACATGATGCATCAAAATTCTGATGGGAAAACCCGTGCAGCCCCAGCCACACAATGGCAACGATGTTTGACAGTTGGGAAGCCTGCCATCGGAAGAGTTAGGGCAGGATTGAGCTATGTGCGTAATCAGTTGCTAGGCGGGACTTGGAATAGACTTCTGCCAGCTTGACTAGACCGCCAGCTGCCACTTTGACCTCTCTTGCCTAGCAACTCTGTAGCTGACGAAAATAACCAATAGTACCCACCACATGGCATGATAACCAACGGCGGTTAAAATAACTCACTCTGCACATTGTTGGTTATTTAGGTGGGTTATTTCAGCAAAATAGCCCACTGTGGGTTTAAAACCCCCCACCACACAACATGGTAACTCACGGTGGGCTAAATAACCCACCGCAGATTATTTAACCCACAGTGAGTTATCATGTCATCCAAACCCAGTCACAGTTTTGCTCAAGTGGCCAAAGGCCACAATGGCGGCTGCTCTGTCACACAATTACCAGACAGGCCTAGCATCTGTGTTGGATTTCAGAGCCCCCAAATAGTGGCATGATAGGACATCTGCTGGGCCCTCCCAACTGCTCATGCCTCACAAGAGGAACAACAACAAGTAATATGGATGGATGAAAGACTTTTTTTTAAGAGAGAGAGAGAGAGAACATAAAAAGAAACATACCAAGAAATCCATCCTATAGCTGCCCTAAGAGTGCTCATCTATTCTCACTGGTGATTATAACAGCTGCAGGCTGGTTTACTTCTCTTTTTATTACATTTAATTGGGAAGGTGTCAGAGTTGAGGTCGGCACGGCATAGTACTTGAAGTTGGTTCTAATGTGTTGCCAGTGCATTTCTTGGGACAGCCTTTCTACTATTTATTTTTGCTGTTTCCAGCTGCGGACCTTGTACGTTTTTCTAATTCTTAAGCTAGTTAGAGCAGTTTATAGCTAAATGTATAAGATTTCCAGTGACTTCATAGGAAATTCCGTGCAGCGTGCATGCTGTTGCCATCCTTTATAGCTTCTATTTCTGGCTTGTGTTACCTCTTATGCATCTACTAGGCTACCAATACGGTCATTAATTTAGACTTGCAACCTAAGATATCTTATTTATGTGGCTGAAGCAATGAACGTCTCTTCGTGTACGATGTTACTAACAATTTTTACAAAAGTTAATTATGGTTTATGAAAAATAGACCTGGAGAGAACACACACACACACTTTATTAGAACTAGTAAATTATATTACTGTTCTTTTGGACTCCATGTAGCAATTGATTTCTGATTCTGTTACACTTGAATGCCACTTTTCCTTCCCGAGCCATTTCAGGAAACTTTGGGTCCTTATTGCTTTTATGCCATATGTCTTCACCCCATATTTGACTTAAATTGTAAAGAGATGGTGCCTGTAAAGGAACAGAGATGGAAAGGCAAAGTCCTGTAAATACGCATTTTCTTTATTTGTTAGAGTAACCTTTTTACCCAACTGTGTGCCTGATGGAGAAGCCAGGCTTACATGATCAGGGGGTTGTTAACAAGCTTGTTAGCCACCCGGCATGTGCTGGTCATCTGCTGGCTGATTTGCATAATTACCCTTGCCAGGCGTGGCTTCTCATGTCATCCAAACCTGGCGAGGGTGGCTTGTTGGAGTGGTTAACATGTCCTGTTGTAGGGTTTATTTATTTATTTATTTATTTATTACATTTTTATACCGCCCAATAGCCGAAGCTCTCTGGGCGGTTCACAAAAATTAAAACCACAGTAAAACACCCAACAGGTTAAAACACAATTACGAAATACAGTATAAAAAGCGCAACCAGGATAAAACCACACAGCAAAGTTGATATAGGATTAAAATACAGAGTTAAAACAGTAAAATTTAAATTTAAGTTAAAATTAAGTGTTAAAATACTGAGTGAATAAAAAGGTCTTCAGCTGGCGACGAAAGGAGTACAGTGTAGGCGCCAGGCGGACCTCTCTGGGGAGCTCGTTCCACAACCGGGGTGCCACAGCGGAGAAAGCCCTCCTCCTAGTAGCCACCTGCCTCACTTCCTTTGGCAGGGGCTCACAGAGAAGGCCCCCTGTAGATGATCTTAAGGTCCGGGTTAACCATCCAACAAGCCACCCCTGCTGTGTTCAGGTGACATGAGAAATCACAGTGGTGGCTTGAATCAAAAACCTGGTGCTTGTAAGTGCTGCAACAACAGCTAAAAGGCCTAAATATGCATTTAAGGGATTGGTCAGCATTTAAGCAAATCAAATAACAAACATATATTTAAACTAAATAACTTCCTAGTATTTATTACCACCTGGTTTGGGTCTTGCGTAGTTCAAGTGCTAGGCTTTGTAGTAAATTTTATGTTTCAGCTATCCATTTTGGGTCATTTTTGAGTTTACATTTAATTGGAAGTGTTTATTCTAACTCAGGGGGTGATTTTTTTTGGTTATGACGCAAAGCTTAGTGGTCACCATGAGACTAGTCTTGGAATTCCTCCAGGCTCTGTATAGGCTAAAATATGTGGTTTAGGTGCAGCAAGTTCTCTAAATAGTACTCAGAGCCCTTCCTGAGGCTTTTATAACACTGTAAACTTTCTGAAATCTAAATCTCTATCCTAAAAAAAACCATGATAGTTCTGATCTGACACCAAAAATGGTGCAATAGTTATCACAGATGTTCTTATCTTCTTATAGAGGTGAATTTGGGTGATGATAGTGCAAGAATATGAGAGAGAGAGAGAGCAAGTGCAAAGTATTATTACCTTATTAGAGATGTACCTTAGAAACACATTTTTGAAAAGGTTGAAGAGAAGCCGTGCTTGCCTCCCACACTTTTATTTCTCTTCACTGCTGTCATTTATTATCTGGAAGATAACTGGACTGCTGTACAAAGAGTTTCCTGTGGTTCCACTGCCACTTACTAGTCTGACCACGGAGAGTTTCAAATAGTGATCACTCTGATTAATGTGTCTGTGCCATTTTCCCTGTTTTGTTATGAATAGTGAGAGGGACTTCCTTTTATCTTTGAAATAAATTCCACACTTGCAGTTGGTTTGCTGAAGGAACAATGTAAATCTCTGTGTAATGCTGGATATCAGCTTTCTTCCCCTAAAATTTATTTTCAGTATAGGTGAAACTTCTTTGTTATGTCTTTGTAAAAGTCAGGCTACAGTAGTTGCACCCTCCTCAACAGTGGTCATTCCTCAAGTGGCATTATTGTGGGTAGTTCATGCATAGCACCTGTAGCTATAGCCTGAGTTACAGAAAATGCTAAGGAAATAATTTCAAGTCCGTCAAACAATCTCTGAGTGTTCAAATTCAAGTAGATTTTGCCATGTGAATGTGCAGAATGTGCACCGCTGCATAATCTGGCGGTGACCTTTTCACAATCTTGGAGTTACCATTGCCTGTATCCGTCTAATACATACAAAGTTGCTATTTTGATACCATGTACATAATCTTGCACCTTATGGTATTTATATAATGAGTTTGGGGGTTCTCTAGGGGTAGTTTAATCTGCATTAAGTAACCCAAGAGTTAATGCAGATAAAACAAAAGTGCAGAAGCCTATAAAACAAGAGTAACCTCAGGCCCCCATTCAAAATCTGCCCCTCTGAACTTCTTCAGGTGGTCATGCTCCCCTTTTCCCTCCGCCAGTTGTTTGGTGGTTCCCAGCTTTTGCATAGTTCCTACATCCCCCCTTCTAAAAGGTTGGAGTGCCTCTTCTAAGGCTCAGTTACCGGCATTTAAGCCATTTTTTTTTTTAGTATTTTGGCTCTTCTCCTTTGCCTTTGGTCCCACCCAGCACTGGTATGCGCCCCCTCCCCACCAAGAGCTTCTCCAATTTATTTATTTTTTAAGAACTGGGAAGCAAGCAAATAAATCAGACAGGAAGACCCACAAATTCAGCTTGTCTCCCAACAGTGTCCTGCCACATCACACAGCTGGATGGCGGTGGGAGCAGCAATCTACCCATTCAGCAGTTTAAAACATAAGCTTGTGGCTGAAGAAAAGCTAACCTTCTATTCCAAGCAAAACAATCTCTCAGCTGGCTTTAGCCGCCACAGGTGTTTTGTGTTATAAAGAAACAAGGGTGAATGTCTGGAGGCTCCAGGCTTTTGGTCGCAGATTGATCGGTTGTCCTCGATGACACAATCTGCTAACTCCAAAATCTGAATGGAGGAGGATTTGAAATTATGTAAAAATTAAACTGCACAGCTGCCAGGGGAGGAGTTTCTTTTTGCTCCAGTCTTTGGGGTCAACTGTTTGTCAGTCTAGAAATCAGGAAACACATGAATTAAAATTGATTTTTTTTTTAGCTTGCTGGGGAGCAGAGGGGTGGGCTGCATTTTGTTTAGGCAGTGAGTAGGTGAAGGATCAAAAACTTCTGCAGTTTTAAGAACTACAATCTTATTCTTGAGCATATGTAAAGCTGATGTGTTAACCACTATGTTTTAATGGCTACGTCTCACCACTATGTTTCTGTGGCAGTTCTTGCTTGCCATAGCAGCTACCAGTTTCTGTTATGGGCCCACCATCCTGGTATATATTAGTAAAGAGCAGAATTCAATCCAACATCAGGTATGCTGTTATTCCTACATTCAGATTCCTAAGTACTGATTATTCAGAATGGCAGAAGTCCATATCCCATCTTGTTCCTTTGCAAAGACCAAGGCCATGGCTAGACCAGGCCTATATCTCGGGATTGTCCCGGGATCATCCCTGTACAACCAAATGGCACACGGGATCGTGGGAGCAAGCAGGGACGACCCCTCCATTTGCTTGGGATAATCCTTAGGTCTAGCTAAGGCCCAAGTCTTTTCTCCCTCTTCCCTCCCCAACCCCTTTCCTTGTGTGTCATGTCTTTTTTAGATTGTAAGCCTGAGGGCAGGGACTGTCTTTAGTGATCAATTGTAAGCTGCTCTGGGACCCTTTTTGGCTGAGGTGCAGGATAAAAATACTTTAAATAAATAAATGGAGCTGCAACCAGTTGAGAATGAAAGAAGTTTTCTCAGGGGAGAGACAAGCCACAGGTCCAGGTTGGACACAATGCCAGTCAACCCAGGCACAGAGCACCCCTGGTTGCTTAGCTGCTCCTGCTTAAAGCAGGAGCAATTGTGTTGCATACTGTCTTGTGCACAAAGATCCAGGGTTTAAAGACTAACAACTTGGTTGTCCTGTGTGAACCAGGCCATTATCTGCTCTACATGTTCTATTGTAAGAAAAACAATTCAGGGAAGAAGCAGGATTGTTGCCTATGGTACATGGAGTAATTGTCTTTTTTTCCCGACAAAAAATCTTAGTGCGTTGTGTAGTCATGAATTGAATAGCTGTATAGTTCATTTTCTTCTCCCCTTCCGTTCAGGAGACATGTGAATGCCTCATTTCTGTCTTAGGTAAATGTGGACTATATTGATGAGTGATACTGCATCATCTCTGCCATAAATGTTCATAGTTTTCCCAAACAGGAAGCATGTTACTAGTCATTCACATCTGCTACATAAAATTATGGCACTGTAAGGGTTCAGCGTCAATACTGTTGCATAATCCATTATTTTTACATGAAAATTGAGCAACGGGCATACTACAAAGCCAGTAACTCTGAAAAGATGGCATTGGGCCTGACAGTTGTGTGGTCAAGCAATCAACAATGCACTTTTGATGTGGACTGCAGTGGTAAACACATAGTCATTATCCTTTGATGCTTGCTGTGTACAATTGTCCTCAGTTAATAATTACTTGAATAGGGAATTTAGGCAGCATTTATGCTTCCACAGCTAGCAAGGGGAGCATACTGTCTGAGAAAAAATACATTTGTTTAGAAAGACTAGTTGGTGAATTTCATCAGAAATAGTTTGGAAATCCAGGATTGCCCAATTTAATCTAGTAGATGAATCACTAATGTGTGCTACGCAATGGCAGGCTTTCATTCAGTTTACACAGCATGTTGTATCACCATCTTGAGAGTAACAGAGTAAAAATAAAGAAAAAACACAGTAAAAATAAATGTGGACTTATTTTTGCCCTCAAGGCAACTGTGATCTAATGTCATGGGACATTGATTTGCTCCTGCCTGTCTCTACTTCTTAATTTTATGGTATTTCATGCTTTCTGATTGTGTTATAGTTGTAGCCTGGGCTGATATTGTGTGTGGATGGCAGGGGACTTGTGCAACTGCTGCATAAGAACATAAGAAGAGCCATGCTGGATCAGACCAAGGCTTCATCTAGTCCAACACTCTGTTCACACAGTGGCCAACCAGCCATCAGCCAGGGATGAACAAGCAGGACATGGTGCAACAGCACCCTCCCACCCATCTTCCCCAGCAACTGGTGCACACAGGCTTACTGCCTCGAATACTGGAGATAGCATGTTACGCCATAGATGAAGAGAGTGTTTTCTGTGGGCTTTACATCATGACATGGACATGTAGCACTCCCATTTCTTAGAGGCACTAGTTGCCTGCAGGTCACAGCTAGTGATACATGTTTTTATTCTAGTCTAAGGCAAACATGTCAGGCTGACTTTCAAGGTGAATTATATTACTGGGCTAATCAGTGTTTGCTTGACTGTAGGGTGAACTAAAAGAAAACAAACAAAAACACTTTGAATTAACCGTTGCAGGATTTGCTTACCTTTCCTGTTGGGGAAAGGAAAGGGGCCTGATCACATTTATAAGATAGACTCAGGTAGCTTGAGTAATGCAGACTTTGCCTGCTTCAGCTTTACTATAACATCTATTTGAGGTGTGTTTGCGAATCTATGTTATAGACAATCTGTGGCCCTCCAGATGTTTTGGGCTACAACTTCTATTATTCCAAAGGCTGATGAGAGCTGTAGGACAAAACATTTGGAAGGCCATAAGTTGCCCATCCCTGTTGTAGAAGAAGTGGTAGCCTGCTGGAAAATTGCTGTGGCTTGAATGACCATTTGTCTCACTATATTGATGGTTCCCTAGCTGTGGAACTCCCTGCCCCAGGAAGCTAGTCTGGCATCTTTTCTACAGAGTTCTAGAAAGACAGTTGTTTCCAAGATAGGGCTAAAAGTGGACACCCAAACAAGTGTTCTTGGCTTTTAATTCTTGCCTTTCGTTATGCATTAGAATGATTTTTATTCCTACCTTGTGTTGTATTGTTGGAATTGTTTGTATTGTGAATGGCTTGAGATCAATGATATGAAGCAATATACAAATTTAATTGACATTTCAGTAAAGATATGTGTGGGCAGAGAGCCTGAAATCGTGACACTGCTGATGGCATTTGCCAGTTTTGGCTCCTGCCAAGTAAATGAGGTAACATGGGAGAGAACGGGCTTTGCATTGAGATGTCTCCTCCTGTGATGGTGCTTGGTTCACAGTGGACTTGGCACCTTCAAAAACCCACGGTGTTCTTACCTTGCTTGTATCCTGCTCTGTTTATACTCCTCCCAAAAGATGACACATCAACCCTGCCACAAGTTTGTTAGGTAAATCACCATAGTGCCAGTTGGTGTTAGTTTGAGCATAAAAAGCTGCCTTTTATAGTGATGCAGACCATTGGTCCATCTAGCCATACCGACACTGACTGATACTGACATAGTGCAGGAGTGGGGAGCTGCAGGCTCAGGGGGCAAATCTGTCCGTCCCCCCCGCAGGGTTCCCCAGGTGGCCCTGCTTCCTTCCCCTGGCTCTACCCTCTTTCCTCCTGGCTTTTGTGCATCTCTTTCCTCGTGTGAAAAGGCTGAAATGCCTCTCCTAAGACTTAGCTACTGTCAGTAAGAGCTTTAAGTTACAATATGCTGGTGTTTTTTCCCCTATTTTTGACCCTATGCTCCTTGCCCCTGCTGTCTTTACCTTTGGCCCCATCTACCACTGGAAGGAGCCTCCCAAGAGCTTCTCTGAAATTGGGCTGAAACAGGTTCCCCACCCATGCTTGGCCCTAGGATGTTTCTGGCTGCAAAAGTCTGGCTCCTTGGAGTTGCTGGAACCTGAACCCTGGACTTCCTGTGTGCCGTCATAAACCCATGCCCTCTCCCCTAATTTGAAATCCTTAATCTCCTAGTTTGTGTAACTGTTCCAAAAAGTTTAAGGCCCGGATTCTATCAGCAGTAGAAGGAGAACATAATGTATTCACAATTACAGACTCATTGAGTGAGTCAAGGGTTGTCAAATATTGGATTTCCTTGGTGGCCAGCCAAAAATGTGTGGTTACCAGGACAATGCCGCTGACCCAAGGGGTGCAATCCTGTCCCTAACCTGGAGCTGCACTTCTGAAACACAGCACAAGGTCAGGAACAAGCCTCCACTGTTTCCCTCTAGTTTGGAGCTGGTGAGGGGATATGGAGGCATAACAAGCTCTGCTTCTACCTGCGAACTCCAAACACTCAGCAGGTTTCCTCCCTCTACGTGGAAGTCAAAGATGGGAGGTTGAGATTTGTTCTTGGTCTCTTCTTGCATCCAGTAATTGCAGAGCTTAAACAAATTATACTTATTTGCCTACCTTTGAGAGCCTTTTTTGGCTGAATGGCGGCATAAAAATCCTTAAATAAATAAATAAATAAATAAATACCTTTTAGGTTGTGGGTTTGGGCAGGGATCTCCCTCCGCATCTCTAGATTCTGTGCTGAGAGGAAACCTTGGACTTATTCCACTCACAGAGGATGGTTGAACAGTCGCCATGATAGTGAGGCAAGCAGGATAGTTGAGTTTTGTGTGAGATCAAAGAAAAAAGTAAACGCTAGTATTGGTACCATAGAGGAGCTTGTTAACAACTCAAATATTACCAGAACATCAATATAATTCTGGCTTGCTGTTTTGTTTTGTAAAATCCTGCTTGACCTTCTCCCCTTACTACCATTCTCTTTTAAAGTGATGGTAGTCAGTCTTAAATTATATTGTCTGCTGTTCTCCTAATTTCTCTGCTTAATCAGGGGGTGGGAGATTGCATGTATTAGGTTTTTTTTTTCTTTTTCCTCTGTTGGCTATTCTAATTTTATGTCTTCCCCCCTTTTTAAAGATGCAAATGTTGGACAAATTCCCAATGGAAGGAGGACAGAAGGACCCTAAACAAAGGATCATCCCTTTTCTTCCAGGTTTGTAAAGTGAACACCACAGCTGTCAAATGGGACATTTACTCCCCCGCCCTTTTCTTTGCATAATACATTAAAGCTAATCTGAACTGAGAGTTTTTCTGGACTAGAAAGAGAGACCAGGATTGTCAATATATGTTTAGGGAATTTTAAATGTGGTTGGTGAATTCAGTATAAGTGCAGGTTCTTGTCAGGCTTGTGCCCTTTGCTGAGGCAGGTACAGCCTTTCAAGAACACTTCAAAGGCACAGCAATGTTACGATGAGGGGAATACTCAGATAGCCAAGAGCATGAGACAATGCAGAAAACATATGCAGGCACAAGGGTCAGTATCTGAGAGTAAGTTGGCTGGGAAACCAGTTCAAGAGTTATTGTGGTCTGTGATCCAGTAAAAAAATTATTATTATTATTATTATTATTATTATTAATAATAATAATAATAATAATAATAATAATAATAATATATTTATTGATATAGCGCCATCAATTTTCATGGTGCTGTACAGAACAAATAGGGTTGTCCTTTTTTATTGAAGGGTTTAGAAACTATCAAGCCTTGTTGACGTTGGTCATCTAACTACGGCCTCTCCTGAACAGGGATAGCTTGGCCACGGTGGTACAGGCATTGGTAACCTCAAGATTGGATTACGGCAACGTGCTCTTTGTGGGCCTGCCCTTGAAGCTGCTCCAGAAGCTGGAGCTAGTGCAGAATGCTGCAGCTCGGCTGTTGGCTGGAGCTGCCCCTTTCCAGCATGTAACTCCTCTGCTGAGGGAACTGCACTGGCTGCCTATTCGCTACCGAATAGGCAGCCAGTGCACAAAGCCCTAAACAACTTGGGACCAGGATACCTGAGAGAGCGCCTTGTTCCCTTACCAACCTGCCCGGTCACTGAGGTCATCCGAGGGCCTGCTCCTGGTGGTTCCACATAGATCCATCCTCCAATTGGAGTCCACCAGGGGAAGAGCCTTCAGCGTGGTGGCGCCCCTCCTGTGGAATTCCTTGCCTCTGGAGGTCAGGCAGGTGCCAACCTTGTACTCCTTTCGGCGCCTCCTGAAAACATCTTTATTCCAAGAAGCCTTTCCTTAATATGCAGCCCTGAATCTCTGTTTTTGCTTCTTTTAAATTTTGTTTTAACTGTTTTATTCTGTTTTTATTGTTCATTTTATCTTGTACACCGCTCCGAAATTTTTCAATGGGGAGCAGTATATAAATATTCTAAATAAATAAATAAATAAATCTGCTCTGGTCTCTAAGAACCTCCTGCTCTTTCCTACTCTTCTTTGATTTCTTCCATTTGGCTTTTCTCCAGTCATTAAACCAGGGGTGCAGTGGCACCCATGAATGGTCTCCAATGTAGTGTCCGAGGGCACCCATCATCATCATCATAATTCCAATTTTTTTAGTATGCATACATGGATTTGTATAAAATGCATACAACTTTCTAATGATTATATATGGGCTTCAACAAGTATTCATTTCAAGGTGGTGCCTAAATGCTGCCTGTTCCAATATTGAAAGTGTTGTAAGGTCCTCAATTCATTGCATTATAGGAGGTGAGTGTTTATCCTTCCAGTTTTGTAATATCAGTCTTTTAGCTGTCAAAAGTGTGCAGAGAATCCATTTATGTTGGCCATTTGTTAATTTCAATGAAACATAAATTCAGAAGAGCATGTATGTCAGTGAATATTAAAGACTGTTTCAGTACATTTTTTTTGTATTATAAACTTCCTGCAAAAAGAAGCAAATATGGACATTGCCAAAACATATGTTTAAAGGAAGCATTAGCTGTATTGCACTGCCAGCAATGAGCTGAATTGACAATCCCTTATTAAGGAGACCTTGCAGTGTCCAATAGACACAAAGCAAATGTTTTGCTGAAGACACAGCCTAAGATCCATGGATGCGAAAGATAGATGCCAAAGTGGCAATCCACTGATTAGACATTTTTGTGATGGTGCCCACAACAGTTTCTCAAATTCCCAAATGGATCCACAGGTCCAAAAAGGTTGGGGACCCCTACATTAAACTGTTATAGCAGCAGGCAAGAGGGAGAGACCAGTGGAACGGTGCACAGTTAGCTTTGCTGTATGCCAGTAGAGTAGAAGTATTTAACATTGATAGAAGTGTGTGTTTATAGTAAATACAAAATAAATAAATAGGCATTATTGAGAATTCCAGTACAAAAGTTCATAACTTAACAGGCGCAGCCACTGGAGAGACTTCGAGGCATATGGAGTTTGGGAAGACCTAAGTAAGAGCGTAGATACTGCAGGAGGGATTTTGATTTTTGTTTACTTGATCCTTAAGTGTTCCAGCTCTCTGGCAAAATTAGATTGGAACTTAGGTTTTCAGACACATCACCTGTTTCAGGTATGTGCATCACATTCACTGGTGTGTGTTGTCTTTTTGTTATTTGGTTATTTGGGTGTGGAGCTTCCATGACTGTTGCTTTGACTTATGATTCCCTCCACTCTTTCCAAAGCTGCATAACCCATCTGCATGTGCTAGATAATATCTCACCCACTTAAGTAAGCAATCTTAATCAAGGTATATTAATTGATTCCATGGTGACTGCATGTTTTTAGAGCTAGTAGTTTTCCAGAGGAATTAAGGCCTAACTATGGTCCATGTAGACAAGGTACTAGACTTGGAAACATGTTAAGGAGGTTCTTGTCCTTTCTGGCTGGGCAGATCCAGAATGTAGTGTTGGGACACTTCTGTTCCACTGTATGGCTATTCTCCTTTGTGGGGGGCTCAGGCTTTCATCTTGTCCCCCATGGCTTGTTAATTTCTCTACAAAATCACTAGGAGAAGTCATCTTAAGGATTGGGCTTAAGGAAAAGACAGCTATACATCTGTTTTCTATGTGCTAGTCTGAGATAGGTAGTGGAGACCCTGAACAATGTCTGGAGATAGTTCTGGATGGGTGACGGCTGAAGCTTAATCCTGATAAGATGGGCATACTGCGAATTGAGAAGCCTGCTGTTTTGGATAGAGGAAGAATCTGTTTTGGAGGTGAGATGTATTGTGATTTAGACTTTAGGAGAGAGTTAGTGAGCTAGAACCCCACACCCCGCCCTAAACCTTCAAACTGGGCCACCTTTTTAATATAGCACCACACTTTTTCAAGCATTCTTATAGTGTTTAAGAAGAAACAAGAAATATTTCAGCCATAGGTCTGGTTAAGCCTTTTAAAAGATTCAGTTTTGCAGCTGTGCCTTTCCTCAGACATGGGCATAATTGCAGCTTAGTAGCCATCATAGTTACGTCCAGGACGTGCATTCTGGTTCCAGCTGTTCCCTGGATTGTGGTATCAGCAAAACCAGACTACCTCTGGCATAAATACAAAGAAAAAGAGCCTGCTGTGCATTTTTTCATGCCAGCGGAGTGGGATGGGAGGAACATAGAATCAGACCCAATTGCCAGTATCTACTACATGGACAAACAGGAACTACAGTTTGGCTGCATTCTGTTTCTGGAGTGTTGTAACCTAGTTTTGGAAGGCAGAGGAAGGTTCACTGCCAGAAAGGTTGCCCTGACCGGTGCATTTTGCTTGCTAAATGCCTTCCCCTTTCTTCCAGAAGCTAAACTGAACACTTTGCTTTTGGTGAAAATTGGAAAGCAGGGATAATGGCAAAGTTCTTCCAAGCTGAATTCAGAGGAGAAGTAGACTTTACAAGCCTTTCTCTGGTTCGCATTTTAATCCGTGCTGGAGAAGTAGTACCATATTTCCTGGGTAGCAAGTGCTTTGCATCACTAGGAGAAATCTCTCTAAACTGAGCAAAGCCTTTGTCAGCCAGAGATTGAAGAGGTTTTGGCAGCTGAATGTCAAGCGCACTGATAGCTCTGACTACTAAAGCAATGTCTAACCAGCTTTGGGGACTGTCTGTGAGGGTCTCCTAGGCTAAACCCGTTGCTTTCGCAATACTACATGGTGCAAAAGCTGAGGGTGTGTCAAACACCCGCTCATGACAGAAGACCGTTTTGTCCCTGCAGCCTCTTAAATCTCCCCCTCTTCATCCAGTGGAACAACCTCCATTGTTTCCATGCTCAAATGACTTAGAAATTCATGAGAGCAGGGAGGAACAGAAGAGCTTATGAACAACAGACGTCTCTTTGTCAGATGTCCCTCTGACTTTGCCTTTTCGCAAGCAAGAAGCTTGGGTTGGCAACTGGGGGAGAGGCGTGGGGAGTCATACAGTACTTTTGGGGGACCAGGTTAGAGGTACGGGCTGCAAGTTGCTAAGCCCTTCTATAGGTGAATTATGCCTGTCTGTATTCCACCTTTTTCGTATGGTATACTTTGCTCTTTCTTCAACTCGCTCACAATAGCATGCTAACACTTGAATTTCATTACCAGTGTGGGGATTTGGCTTCTGCTTTCCGTTTCAAGTATGCTGCTTTCTGGGAAAACCTGATTTGTAACATTATACGTTGTGGTTTCTGACGTCTAAAAAATGTTTCCAGTTACCCTGTCCATCCAACTGCCTGTATTATTCTTCACAAACCTCTAGCACAGTCAGACTTAAGGCTGCTAATAGGAATTAAGGAGGGATGTTTGATTCAGTTCTCCAGATAGTTTTCTATCTAAAACAAATACTTTTGGAAAAAAGCTTGTTTTTTACAGCACCAGCCCAATGCGTTCTTTCCCCTCTGTTTTTTTAAATGAAGTTTTTGTTTCTGTGTGGAACCGTCTCTGAAGCAGCACAGATTTTGGTCTTAAAACAGATTTTTTAAATCCTACCAGGGAAAAAATATATATTTCTGCAATGAAAATCATTCTCCATTCCATCCTCATTGCATGTATTTACAAATGTGAATTTAAAAACACTGAACAGCACTAGGATTTAAGATATGGTGAAGGGGTAAGTGAGGGATTATTAATATCCAGCTAGTCAATTGGCCAGCACTCTGGGGTAGCAGGGATTTGTGTCTTTTAAACATATTTACCTTGGTGGGGATCTCCTTGTGTCTTGTTATAGGAAGGTTTAGAGATGTAAAATTTCTGGAAATGTTTAAGCCATGGAAACATTTTTGAAGACCTTTTTTTTCAGGGAGGAATGAAAATTTGAGGAGAAATGGAAAAATAATCAATAATTATATTTTTTAGTGCTCTTTACAGATCTAAAGTGACTTTGTTGCCTTAGGACAGCCTTCCCCAACTTGGTGCACTCCAAATATTTTGGACTTCAGCTCCCATTAGCCTCAGGCAGCAGGGCCAATGGTCAGGAATGCTGGCATTGTAGTCCAAAACGTCTGTTGGGTACCATAGTGGAGACGGCTGTTTGATTTATTTATTTATTTATTTATTTATTTATTTATTATTATGTTTGTATCCTACCCTTTTTCCTCCTGCAATTAACCCAAGGTGTCTTACATGATTTTCTGCCTCCTCCTCTCCATTTTATGCTCACAACAACCCTGTGCAGTAGGTTAGGTTGAGAGTCACTAACTGGCCTAAAGTCACCCAGTGAGCTTCAGAGTGAGGTGGGGACTAGAACCTTAATCTCCCGAGTAACAGTCCTACACTCTGACCACACTATCTCTTGGGCTCACTGGTTTTAGGAACATGAAAGCACCCTTTATGTTCTTTAAGTTCTACTATGTATAACTTGATTGGCTAATAAAATTATTCTATTTAAAAACTTTTAAAAGTAAACTCAGTAAATTTGTAATTATTGTTTGAATAAACTATACTTTTAAATTTAATATATCAACTACTATAATTTTATAAGCAAACCAAGTTATACATAACATATTTTAGGTTCCTATTTTATGTCTGACCAGAGGGAACTTCAGTAAATAGTCCCTAAAACATCTGATTACCCTAGAAGCCAGAAGAAGTAGGAAAAACTAGATGCAGAGGAATACTGATAGAGAGCATCTCTTCCTGTTTGTAAGAAAGTTTAGGGAAATTCCTAAACCTATTCCTTTTTGTGGGATGGAGCTTAGGGAAATCCTATCTGAAAGGAAAGTTATTGAGATTTTTATTTAGCTGGGAAAGATTCAGCTTCGGAATGGCAAGCAATCCTATTTAATTAAAGAACCTTTCAGAAACCTGAACCTAGTATTCACTTTTGTAAATAATTTCCATTCATGAACATCTTATATTTTGTTCATTTTGAAAGGTTGTCTTGTCTCTACTGGTCATGTCAGTTCCATGCCTATGCCATAGGAATCAAGCTATTGAGTTTCTTTTAGGTGGAGAGGGTTTATTCTAATGGCAGCAGTTAAAAGGTTTGATAGCTGAGGCAGTATTACCTAGTGGTGAGGTCTAATTGAGAACTTTATTAAAAATTGTGGAGGTGAGCTCTATAGATCCAAGCCTCAAAGTTAATTTTAAAAAAAGAAACATAGGTGAGATAACCCACATGCTATTCTCTTGCATCTGATGACAGTGGCGAAATAAACATCAGTGCTTTTTTCGCATGTGAATTTTAGATTAGAATTACATTAATTTACTGCAACATCATCTAACCAGAACAACCCCCAAAACCCAGGACTCTGTGGAACTAAACCCCAACTGTCAAGAATGCACTTTTTGTTCCATATTATGATGTGGTGACTCTACTCACATGTTGGGAAACTGAGCATGACTTGGAGCATCCCTAAATGTCTGTCAGGAAAAGATACATTAAATCAATAGTTTTAATAAGGAATGGAAGAAATAACTGCTGGAAATCTTAAAAAGAGGATTTGGAAAAAAAATTCCCCCATGGCTTGATTATTTCCATAAATTTTTACACGTTTTGTCTTTCTATAAAAGTCTTCTTATTGACTTGTTTTAGAAATATTTGTGGGTGGGGGGAGAGAAAAGGCTGGGAATATATGGACACCTTGTCATTCTAAAAGATCTCATAATCCAAAGCTGTTTGGATTTTTTTTGGGGGGGGACAGTCCTTGGGGAAAAAAGATGGACACCCCCCATTTTTCCAGTTTTTTTCATACCATATCTTTAGGAAGGGTCCAAGAGTGGAGTCCATCAGAGCCTGTGTTTGACCTTGTAGAGCTTGTGAGATTGGAAGCTTTCTATTTCTGGTCGAGAGTTTAGAATTGGCCTCTGTTGCTTCCAGCCAACTCTATAGTCAGTAGATTCAGGTCAGACTCCTTTGATTTTAATTTTGAGGGCAGAAAATGTGGTCTCACAGATGGCGACTTGCACAGTTAACATCTGACTGGACTGAGCTCTCTAGGACTATCTGAAAGTTGTTTTCATGAATCATGAGAACGGCTCATGTAGTTGAACACCTCAGACTAGCAGAGTCTTGATAAAGCAGAATGTCTGAATAAGGCTAGTGCAAATAGGCAACAACCTAACATAAACGTAAATCAACATAAACACATTTCTACCATTGTTTCTCGAGGAGCTGAATTTGTCAATTCGGCTGATAATTTGTATTGTCATTGGTATGCATATGTTTGTACACTACGAACATGCAAAACATATGACTGTGATTAAAACACATCCTGTATCTACAGAATGACGTAAAAGAAAAGCTGAGTGATTGTCTGAAATCCTCTGAGGATGAAGAGTGGGCTGGAAGAGGAAAGCAAAGGTGGAGACCCCAAGAAAGAAAGAGCTGAAAAAATAGACAAGATTTTTTAGATTAGCTATGTATAGGTCCTGCCAAAGCTTTCAGGAAACAGCTGAGTCTTCCAAACTCTCTATAACCATGGTGATCTAGAGCCTATTCCCACCAGTGTTTCTGTGGATGGGCTAGATAGAACTGTATGGAAAGAAAAGTTTGCCAAAGCTGAAGTTTTTAATTTTGGCTGTGAAATTGCTATTGTGGAGGCTTAAACTGGAGACCATGGCAGTATCCCAAGGAAGGAGGGGATTTAACAGGATAAAAATTTATGTTAGTTTGTTGTCTGCTTTCTGTTTCCATTACAAGTTGTACTGCTTGTGATCCAGTTAGTCTTTTTAGTCAAATCTCTGAAACCTTCTCCATAAAATTTTGGCAATTAAGGTTGGGTGTGTACTTGCATGCCTATTTTGCTCGGGCAGAGCCTCTGATACAGCTCAAATGCCTCTCTAAGATCAGTGAAAGAGATTGAGCCATCACTAGGAGAATGAGGCACTCAATTCTCTCTCATATTAAGCTTGCTTTTCACTTCATTATATTTGGTGGGTTGGATCCAGGGGGTCCTTCCGCAAAGGTAATCTGAATCCCAATGGTGTGCTTCTGTTAGCGTAAGGTGCTGTGCATGCTCTTGCCACAAGATTTTGCACAACATCTCAAGATTCACGTTTGCATGAATTCCATGCTGTGCAGAGTCTTCTGCTAGTTCCTGTGCAACAGCTGCAGAACGCTGCCACTACCAGCTGTTTCCTTACTGGTGTGTTGTCTCTGCATGCAAACTGATATGTCCAAGAAATCTAGTGATTTTGTTGCTCTTTATTAGTGATAGCAGTGATAAGAATTGGCATTTGTAGAACGTTTTGGAGTATTCTTCACACATGTTGTTATCCTTATAACAACCTGTAGTATTGTTCCCATATTGCATATAGGGGGTGGGGTAGAGATAAGTTTTCCTAGTCAGTGCATGGAAGAGGTAAAATTTGAATTGTGGACTTGGTAGTTCATAACCTGGTTTCTTAACCAGTGCAATACACTAACTTTATTGGTGTGAGAGAATGATCAGCAAGGTTGCTGGTAAGGCCTAGATTTTTCATTTCTGATAGTTGCTTGGGTTGTCCATACCTTTGTTTTTGGTTAACAACCCACGGGGTAGAAATCCACAGGCATGCAAGCATATTTGTGTGAGCATCTTTGCAAGGCTTTGGCTTTGAACTCTGTCCTAGATGTTGATCTGCCCATTTCACTGTTTCCTTCTTTAAAGTTGCATTGAACATGTGGCTATTATGCAGAAATACATTTGACTTTTTAAAAAGCATGTGGTCTGTTCACATGTACAAAAATGTGGCATAAATAGTTGGAGGGTGTCCCTTCTTTCAAGTTGGCCTCTTACCTTTATGTCTACAGAAGTTTATTGTTTGTAAAAGTAAAAAAGGATGTGTGTCTGCCAGTAGCATAGTTCCAAGTCCTTGAAACCCAGATACTTTCAACTTCCCATGCATACTAAGGGGGCCCCAGGGGTGTGCAGCTCAGGATTCTTTGATTTTTAAAGCATACATTTTTCTTTTTTAGTTAGCAAACTAATTAATTGTAATGTGTCCATGTGTTTGAAAGCTGCACTACCTTCTTCAGTCACTAGGTGGCAGACTTCCCTAACCTGTACATAGCTCTGAAGCTCAGGGGATGGGGGAATAGTCAGAGGGACAGAATTATACTCTGGGTTGTTTAAACCATGGGTTGTAGTTAAATATGAACCCAAAACTATGGGTTGTTCATGGGCTGTTTTGCCAGGCCATAGAGGCAGTGAGCACTCTACATACCAGTAATACAGAGGAATTACAAAGGCATGTGGGATACAAGGAGGGAGTGGACAATGAGGGCAGAAATCAAACAACCCAGGAACTGCAAAACATTCTGTGGTTTGCTTGATGGTCTAGCAGCCAAATCATGGGTTAACTCTCGGAAAGGCAAGGACACATGGATTAATTAAACCAATATGTGATCCAGTATATAAAAAATAGGTACTTTGTAGCTTTTTCTATAGGAGATTTGGGAATCATTTCTACATTTTATGATGCTGCCAGAGCTTCTGTATCTACCACTTACACTGACAGCCAAGAAGGGGAGATATCTTCTACAACTGGTTGGCTATTTGGCTTCCTGCCAACTCCGCTATGTACCTTAATTTATCAAGTTAAAATATGAAATAGTTTAGTACTGCCTTGAATATGCATGAATTGATCAAAGTGTTCATATAAGACTATAAAACTGCAGCAGCCTTTAAAGATTATTTCTTGGAAATTAGAAACATTCATGTTTGTAAAACTACCTTAAAGATTTTCTGTACAAGTACTGAACAAAGCAAGTAAACTAATCTTGATCTTACCTGACATACAGCAGTGATATATGTGGCACCAATGCTGTTTAAACTGTCCAAGTTCCGATAAATTGGCACAGGAAGCAGCATCAGCATGTCTGTCACCTGCTGAAAATATGAGGAAAAAATATGAGAGCTGTGTTCTACTTCCTATGAACCCTTGAAGAGTTCTTTTGCTTTTATATTCTTTTGTCTGCGTCTTTAAAAATCACGTAAGTTTAAAAGAATGCAATATTTCTGGATCACAAAGAAAAGCCCTAATGTTCATAAATGTGGTGGAAAAATGAGCATGCATTACTGTGATTGCGTGTGCAAATGGCAAGAGAGATTAACTGGCCATTTATTTTGATTGATTGCATGTTTTATGTGCACATCAATAAGAAAATGTGGGCTATAAATTGTCTTTTAACTCTAGTGGCTGAGTGAATCTCGGAAATAAGCGAACCCATGTGCTGTCTGAGTTCTAAATATAGAAACATGCCATGCTGACCCTAGTTACTGGAATATCCAGTTGCTAACAACTGGGAAAATAAAATGAAAATTCCTTGATGGTTTTATTTGATATAAAGACACATTTCAAATTTACAATGGTGACCACAGAGAGTCTGAACCAAAATTCTTATCAATAAAGGAAGCCGATACCCCACCCACCTCCATTCCAGTTTTCAAATGTGTTACATTTAGGAGAGGGGAAGAAAGTAAACATCTTAAAGTTTTCTATGGAGGAATTGTTCACAGTCATGTCCTACTCAATGGCAGTTTTGTTGAAATGTGTGTGATCTTTGCCTGAGAACTTCCAAGTTGAGGGGTGCAGACTCCAAAGGGCTTGGTGAACTTGGAAGCAAAAGATGTGCACAGTTTCTGCTATATCTTATCTTTGGAAAAGTGCTCCCTTCCTGAATGTGTGGTCAGCCCTCCTGCTCTGCTCTCTCCTTTGCCCCTCCCCCAAACCAGGACATTTCCCCCATGTAACAATCAAGACACCGGACTACACATCTGCCATGGCATCTCCTTTCAGTCAGATCTAATAATCCATGTTGGTGTCGTGTCTAAGCCTACTGCCCCTGTTTTGGGAGAAGATGTTTCAGGTAATCAATCAGAATCAGATTCAGAACTAGAAGACACAGTGCCAGCCTGTACCAATGGCGGAGGAAGCTCTCACGGGCGATTCCCCAGCTGGGAGTCAGCCCTCTCCAGAGCTTATCTCCTCAAGGCCAAATCCTACACACTCAGTGGGAAGTGAGCCTTCTTTCGGAGGTCAGCGTCCCAACAAGCTAGCTGATGCTAGGGTCCGCTGGAAGCTCAAACGCACAGGGCGGAAGGAAGGCGTGAGAAAGTCGGTTCGATTAATCCAGAACCTGGCTCCGCACCAAGGGCTCTGAAGTTACAGGCATTTGAGAAGGGGCTTCCTATTCTTCTTGAGCAGACAATTGTCTTGCTTAGTTTGCCTAGTTTTGCCTAGTGGGACATTTCCAAGAGGTTAGACTCTATTCAGGTAGAAGAGATGTTTGTATGTTACTTAATAAAAGCTTTGTGGATTACTTAGCAAGCCTCGTCATTTGTCTCCCATCGAAAGCAGGAGTGCTTTGAGAAACACGACAGCTGCTAGTTCCCTGCTTCTGCTCCCCACCACTTCCTGGACTTCCTAGAGATGGAGGTGGGGAAAGAGAGAGTTCCTCAGTGCTCTGCTCCTCGGTGGTGTTTTCATCATCCACCCCAATTTTCATCGTCAAAAAGTCTGCTAGTCAGGGCTAGATTTTTATAACCCGCAAACTAACAGAAAATTGATCAAGAAAGGCAGGAGAGACACGCACAATGGCAGTCCAATTCCTTCCACTGAAATGACTTCATCTTGATCACCTTAAGGGCTTAACAAGATTTTCGAGCCTGCCAGCTGACAATAGAGCTTTCAAAAAAGTCACAAAGTGCCATAAGTAATTATTTCAACAAGTACAGGCGGATCTGAAGAGATTAAAGTCATAGATGGGGAATGTTTCTTCAATCAAAATGAATGTTCCACCAAAAGTTATTTTCTGTTGGCTAACATTTCATTGAAGGCTTTAAACCTTCCAGATTGAAAGAATGGCAAAATGTGTGCGATAGATTTATTTCGTTAAATAATCGTCCTAAGATTACACTAACCACTTTGAGTTATCCTTGGAAGTTGGGAGGAAATAATAATAAAATAATAATAATAGCTGGACTTGACTGTGTCTTACTTTATATTTCAGAATTACACTCCCAGGTTTTGTATATCACCATGTATTTAACCAGTAGACAGACTTGGTAGCATTCAATACCTTGATCAATAAATGAATGAATCCCAGTTCCCTTATTCCTAAACCTTGCAAATATATGAGGGGCTTCTACTAGATGAGCCTGCAATGTTAATCTAAGATTAAAACAAAAAACAAAAAAACCAAAGCTATTTCTGCAGCATTGCAATCTGTGAAGTGAAGTGTGTCCTTGCCTGAGGGTGGAAAGAGGAGAAGTTATGTGACTTCTATAACTGTGCCTTTTCTTTTGTAGCTCGAAATAGCAGGCCTTCTGTTACTGTCTCTGGCATGAATGCTTGGTTTTAATAACTGCTTCTAGCTGCCTGGAGACATGATGAATTTTTACTAATTAGGTATTGGATGTAATAAGCATTTATTACCAGATGATAAACTTCCTGTTTGGATCACAAAAAAGTATGGGAAGGGAGCTGTTTGTTGTCAGCTTGGGTGCTGAGTTGTTGTAATTGCTTAATCTTTTCATACTGGGGTATATGGGTCGTATAATTATACTTCATTAGCATCTGTTGGCTTGGTCTAAACAATGTATGGTTCCTCCAGATAACTGTTTGTATCTGTAAACCATCTATGATGAGCCCATTAGCACTTTAAATTTTGGTATACCAAGAAGGTGGCAGTAACAAAACTCTGCTTTCCATTGATTGGTTCCTTTTTTCGGGGGGGGGGCATTCATCTCCTTCCTGTGTTTCTGGTATACTAGCTGATATGCCTGGTGTTGCTCGGGTCCATGAATAATGTTTATAACATTTATTTGATAAATCATAAATTTCTCTGCAACTTACTCATCTTTAGGTTGGTTGGCTTTTTTAGTTTGGTTGAGTTAGTAAATTGTTTAGTTAGAATAAATGGGGAATTGCGTTACTAAGAACTGTATTTTAAATTAGAGCTTTGTGATAACCCACATTTTTTGTTTTACCTGAAAAGCCTACACCTCCCATCATGCCTTCTAAACTCAGCAGCCGTCTAAACTTCAAAAACAATCAGGACATACAACACCCTTTCTACCAGCTATAAAAGATGCAAACCCAAGAATATGTTTTCAAAATATACCCGGCATTGCCCAGATATCTGAATATTGTATTTTGTATTTGGGTTTTTAGATAGTTGGTTGTTTTATTATGTTCCTCATGGTTTTAATTTTTGTGAACTGCCCAGAGAGCTTCAGCTATTGGGTGGTATAAAAATGTAATAAATAATAAATAATAATAAATAACATATTGTAGGGAAACAGATCTCAGTGACTTGGGCCTTTTATCTGACATACCTGCACTCTGAAGAAACACCATGGCACTTCTAAATTTAATTTTTTTTTTGGTTACATGGACAACCCATCACCTTATGGTGCTGGTGGCATTATGGCACTGCTGTGGAGGCACATAGAGGATAAAGCAATTTTCAATATCTCCCACTGAAGGAATTTTATTTATGGAATGTCCTGAAGGAATAATAGCATGGTCATGACCATGAGCCATAGTTTGCTGGCAAGAGAAGACTCTTGGGAGTTCCACCTAAGGCATGCTGGAGTTGCAGGCATAAGCCCTGGATTTTTATTAAATTCTTTTTTTAAAAAAATTAAATTTTATTGTGAATATCAACAAACAAAACAGAAAATACATCGTGAAAACGGGGAAAAACCCATAGATTGTGTATACCCTAATTCCTTCACTGTTTCTGTTCTTGCAAACATTGCAGTTGTACAGCTACCTATCCCTAACCCAGGATGCACTGTAGGAAGGCAAAGCCAAGAGGTACCCTGGGACATTCCCACATGATGGGTCCTCTGGGGTAGGAGGGGAATAATAGCCTGATGGGCTCCTGTTATTGAAATATTGGGCAGTACAAGTAAGGCAAGCTTTCTGAATAGCTCTCACCAGAGTTCATAACACTGTTTACTTCTTTTGAATGTTGCCTCTTTTTAAGAAAGCTGTGCATACCTAATTTTAAAAATCAACTTAGAAAGAAAAAAGTATTCATCAAATGAGATACTGAAGAACCTGAAGACTAACATGCATCCCAGTACATGTGATTCCTAATGAAACGAGCAGCCAGGAATTTAATCATAGAGTGACTGAGCGAGGCTGTGGCTCAGTGACTTTGTTCCTTCCTCACCTTCCCTGCATAGGGAAGGCAGTGGGAGGGTAAACTTGTTGCGCACTCAGCTGGCGCTTTGAGGATGAGTGTGCAGGGACTGGGGCCCCTTCCTCTCCTTGCGTGTCATCCAGCTGGGGGCCCTCCCTCCCCCTGGTGCCGTCTGACCCACAGGAGGAATCAGGGGAGAGAATGTAGTCATCAGACCCTAAAAGATTCCCTGGCTTATGGGATCACTTCAAAGTCTATGCATGAGCAACTGACTGAAGATTACTATCAACCTTCAGTGTACTTTCGGGAGTGAGTTTGTGATGAACCCAACTATTACCCAAACAACCAATGACTAGCATTGCTCTTTCTTTTTTCTTCTACCATAGGCAAGATCCTCTTCCGCCGAAGTCACATCCGTGATGTTGCTATCAAGCGTCTTATACCCATTGATGAGTACTGTAAGGTGAGTGATACTTTCTTCCTAGTTTTGTGCTGATCATTAAGATATAGGTGGTTCCTACGCACAGTCAATAGGTGCCCCTGTGTGTTGATATGTCTTACTTGTATACCCCAGCAGTGGCTTGTGCTAATGCATTTCTATTTGAGCAGGGATCTCCATAGCTCTGGCCTTGACCGTAGCTTTCTCTGTAGACCGCTTAAAGAGAGTAGTTTGTTGAAATAGTGAAGCACTTGGGATACTTGCAACACATTCTATAAACACTGAAGTATTGTTAATTATTTGTGCTAGAATATTTGTGCTAGATTATATTTGTGCTAGATTACTCTAGAGTACCTGTTGGAATAGCATTCCAGTTGAAAATAATCCAGTCTGCCTCCTTCAGTTCCCAGACTTTTTAACAAAGCTGCTGCTCAGTTTAGTATGGCTATCTCTAAGTAGAAAGAAGTTACAAACATATGGCTGGGGAGTACTATTGAGGACTCTAGCAGCTTTCACATGGCAGGCACAATGTGTCTTTGTTGGTAGTGGGGTGGGGACTAGCTTTATACAGCACATCATGTGTGATTAAAATGTTGTAGTTGAGGTATGGAACCAACACTGCATGGAGAAGTGGAAACTGGCCTGCAGGGTTGAATTCTTGAGGTATATTGACTTCAGCGATGGATGGGTTTAAGGGAGAGTGTTTAAAGTGGGCTGAAATGTATGGCCAGAGGAAAGAGATGTTCAGATGGTACCTGCTTGGTTCTAACATTTGCTCTCAGACCATCCCTTTCAGGAATAGTACGTTGAAACAGCCAGCCATATTTTGTGACCGTTTTGCTCTATTCTTATGGCTTAAATTCAATAAACATCCATAGGCCAAACTAAGCTTAAAGTTCTTAACCCCCATCTGTTACCATGGAGACAGAGAGGATCTTAACACTACAGCAGAGGTGGCTCAGAACACGAGCTGGCAAAGGGACTTCGCAAAGGTCAGAAGTTGTGCCGTTGGTGCACACACGCATACATATGAATTTAATTTAAAAAAAGAAAGGAAGCCCCTAATTGATAAGAGGCTGCAGAACAATGCTCTTAATGGCATTAAATATAAAGAATCAATTTGACTTAATATTATCCATAACGTTGTAGATGTTACATGGCTACTTCTCTCTTCTAATTAATGATTACCAAGTAATAAAGCTTGCACTCTTCCTGGCCTTCCAGCTACTGGTACTTCATTGTGCATTTGCTAAGAGGCAAGGGTAGATATGGGATAGAATCGCTATGAAGCCTTTAGATAGGCAAGCCCAGCTAGTCATGTTTTTTTCCTTCTTGCAGTGGTTTCTGTTACGAAAAGCCTGGGAAAGTCATATTCCAACTAAGCAAAAAACAACCCCTAACAAAAACAAACGACAAATCATGGAGATTGCTGTGGTTTGTGGCTATATAGCAAATGCTAAGCATTACAGGAATTAGTTATAACCACGTCCTCTTCAGAAGCTGCCTAAGCAACAATTGCTTCTCTTTTTTGCTCTCCCAGGAAAGAGCAAGAAGCGTCATTTCCAAAGATAGTCCTAGAACCTCTGTTTTCAAGGTTGCATGAAGGGCAGCAAAAAGCTCTTCCAGTCAAGCAACATCATATTCCAATAGCCCACGCTGAGATAATTGCCTCATAAGGAACAGAAGAATTGGCTATTTAAGTATCTGCAGTGGCAGCTGGTGCCCATTGGGGCTGGTGGGGTGGAGGGTAGGGCAGCGAACAGTAGGCAGAGCCAAGGGCAGCATTCTCTTGCACAGAATAGGGGAATGCAAGCAAATTAACTCTGAGATCATGCCTGCAAAACAGAGGGGGGAGGGGGAGAAGGCAAAACGTAGGAATCATAATTACCTACTGGCTGCTGTGGTGTCTTGAATCCAGACTTGATGGGCCTAGAACAGTAGCTGTCTGTTTGCTTCCTCTGTGCCCATTCAAGAATAGATGTTTAAAATATTAACTCCCACTGATTGGCTATGGGTGGCAGTTTCTGAAACATTTCTCTCAGTCCTGTCATATATGGTCATGCTCAAATTATCGAGCATGACCATATATGACAAACAGCCAGAATAGTCCTCTGAGACACCTGGCCTGATATATCTGTTGCTGGTGTTTCTACTGCTACGTCTGCATCAAGAGGTGGAGAAGAAGAAAGGTGTGTGTACATGGCTCTGCTCCCCTGTTTTGCGCATGCGCAACCTGGAAGGAGAGTTGTTATTGAAAAACTGTGCATGGTGACGCACCTGTGGAATAATTTTCCTTCCTTCGTGGATTTTTAGCTTGCTTCTGCCCTGGGGAGTTGGGCAGGGGTGCCCACTGTGAATGGGACAGGATCAGGGACACAGGTGGAAGTATCCCCACACACTCCTGAATATCTTACAAAAGTTGCAGTATCACCAATTTTTAAAAACTTGAAATATAGGTATAATTTAGATTAGTTCTTTTTTCTTTTTTAAAAAAACATGCTTCTATAATCCAGAAACATTGAAATTAGAAGAAGAGAATGTATATTATGTGCACACTGTGTGGATGGAGAAATCTAAAGATGAAGTTGAAGTTGTAGTTCTCTGTCAACTTACTCAAGATTAGTTGCTTCTCTTCAGCAAGGTCCTTAGGAATGTTTGGTGCTTAATAGGTCAAACTCACCTCATTGCTTTGCTTAGGAAACATAGCTTGAGAAATAACATGTGGTGCTTCCAGAAGGGCCCACATCAGGCACTGGAGCAGGAAAAGCGGCAAATTGCTCTGCTCTCCCCATCTTGCCCCTGCCAGGAGAGCCCACCACTTTTTTCTATTGTGGCGGCTAGAGCTGTAGCCTCTGCCACCCGCCCACTGACTTGGTAGCTTCTGCCTTGTGCTCCAGCCACCCGTGGTAGGGCTCCTACAAGCTATCCTGAAAGTCTGATCCTGGCCAACCTCTCCCGGGAGTTTACTGGACTTCTTGCAATAGTTGGGTCACAAGACAGGAGCAGCATCCACACTGACAGGAACAAGCGACCGGCTGAGATGGCTGGCCAAGCAAGTGAGCATGAGGGCAACCAGTGGGGAGGAAGGAACACATACTGGAGTGGGGCGGCAGCACCCCAAGAACAGCGGTAAGCTAGCCTAGTGGGTCGGAGAGGCACTGCCCCCTCGCCTGAGGTGGAAAGGTACATTGGGCTGGGCCTGTTTCCACTTGTGACTCTCCCATGCATGACCACCACTTCTTCCGCCATTTTTCATTCCAGACAAAAAATCTGTTAAGGAGGAAAAGATGGAATAGCTTCTCAGTGTCTTTTCATTGGTAGTTCTAGGAGCTGAAGTATCCATGGACTATTGTGAGGCGAAGGGGATAATGTATCACAGCATAACTGATGGATTGGTTTGTTAATGGACCTTTAGCCAGGAGTGTTACAGAAATGCCTGTTTTTCTTATAAGGAAGAACCAGGATTTCTGGAGTTGCTTCTCTTCCCAGTTCTGCTGCTGATTATTACAGATGTGGTGGAATGCTGAGGGAAAGTAATTTAGGCTGGGGAAGGTTCTTCTGTTTTTGAAAACAAACTGTGTTTTAGAGATGATTTTGCTTATACAAAACTTTGCATTCCGTACTTTTACCCTTCAAAACTCTTTAATCTGAATATCCTCCTCAAACATCCCAAAAAAATGTAGTGGCTGAAGGACTGAATCAGGGAAGTTCTTGATTTCATTCTCAACTCTGTCATGATCTCACAAGGTCACAATCTTCACATCATTTTCATAGTTTTAAGAATTAGGAGATGAGTTATGTCACTTCATCCTAATCCCATCCCAAAAATGTCTAGCAGCAGATGATGGAACTTGTATCATAAAATTTCACCCAGTAATTGCAATTGCAGCCACAATCACAAAAAGTATTGTGCATTAAGTATTTGGATATATCCTTGGCAATACCCTCAGATTAACTGGAGTGCTGTTTTGAGGAAGGTTGTGTGGAATGTTAGCAAAACACGAGAAATAAATGTGCATTTATTTTGCTAAAAACTGATTGTACAGAAAATCTTTGATTTGTGCTGTTAACTTTTTTACATGCAGGCAGCATATTGTAGTAGTGATGGACCTGAACTGCCCACACGCCGGTACAACTGTTTGCACCCTGAATGATTGGTACATCAGCTCTTCATTTTCCAAATGTGTGTGTGGTTTTATTTTTCAGGCTCTGATCCAGCTGCCGCCATACATCTCTCAGTGTGATGAGGTCCTTCGGTTCTTTGAGACGAGACCAGAAGACTTAAATCCCCCCAAAGAGTAAGTTGGCTATAAGCAGCTTACACAGCTGCACTTGGGAGATAGAGAAAGTAACATATGCAGTAAATGAAAACCCTATTCTTAACAACCTCTTCCCACGCATACATTCTGTTTAGAAAAATTAAACAAAGTACAAAAACCACACACATCAAGCATGTGGTCATATAATATCCATTGTATGTAGAAAACAGACATCAAATAAAACACCGTAATGAAAATAAATAAATAAAACAATTTGAGGATCAGTTAACAAAAACCACATAACTAGAAGATCAAACAAAATGCAACCTATAGTACATATTAAATTTACAAAAACAAACTATTAACTTTCAAAGAGCCTATTCTTGAAAATCAAGTTATACATACAGCAACATCATAAAGATAACAGATTGTGAGAGGGTAGTATTATGTCTGGCCTCAATATGTGGACATGTATTTAAATCTTTAGGGAATATTTTGCTTTTCTTCAGGGGATTCTGTGGGTAGCATCCAGTGCTGCCCACATGTTAGCGTGAGCCACAGCAAGTGCAACAGGAAGGTATGGAATCCTGAAACAAATAGAAACAAGAGGGACAGGTCAGCAGAGCTTGCAGAAAGAACCTACACTGACCTGTCCCATTCTGGAAACTAGTGTTTTTGTTCATTTCTAGGATTGATTTAGGAAGTGCTACCTTCCTGTTAGCCATCGGTCCTGCTGGTGCAACAGGAATAGCAGGAGTGCAGCTATATGGGTTAGCCATCGAACAACCAACCCACTCTAGCTTATTTTCAGGGTGGCTTATGATGTTCAAACTGGCCTACTATGTCAAGAAATGAAGTGTCGCTATCTTTTTTCATCCCTTGTGCTTCATGCACTTAGCATTTCACTTGGGCTTCCCATTCAAAGTTTTACCTGGTATATCAATAGCAGAGATGGGTCTTTTAATTATTTTGTCACTGCCCTACCCCATTCCTTCATATTACTTTTTGTATGGGCTCTGTAATACCAACTAGCAAAATGTAGTTTTCAGTGCCTTACAGCCTATAACAGATTTACTCCAGAAGTAATCAAGAGCAAAAGGCACTTTCCTGTTGCCAATTTCTTAAGAAATTTATACTGATAGACAGCAACCACATGCTTGTGTTTTCCATTCAAAACAAGAAATGCCTGCAGTCTATCTCTTTTCCTTGCATGATGCAACACTTGCCTTGTGACTATGAGCTGCTTGTGGCTAGAAGCCCTCTTCTTCAGCTCTTGGAGTGTAAATATAAAACATTAGTACCATCTCACTGGAACATGCAATTATGCAAAGAGATAGATTGTGCAAGTTGAAATTAAGAAATATTGATATTTTTAGGGGGATGAGAACAGGGTTATTTTGTTCTCTATGCCAGAACATGGGGCCTTTCAACACCCAAGTTGTCTGCAAAAAAAATCAGCTGCTCTCTATCATAGGAGGGAGAAGTATGGTTTAGGAGAGGCCTTATATCAGAGCCTGCTCAGACTTTATTTTTAATATGGGAGGGTCAATACAGTTATAGTAGGTGTCAGTCTCAGGTATACACATCCCTGCCCCTAACCATGGAGCTGGACTGGAGAACCCTCATGAACATAAATGCTTGCGTGCTCCAGCCCAGAGTGTTCCTTTCTCTTCATTTTCTGGCATCTGTGTGTCCTCTAGCTCTTCACATTCTTTGTGGGGACTTAATACTTGGCCCTTCCTGGATTAAACTTCTGATCTGTTCTCTTTGATTCCAAATGGCCTGCATTTGCTACAGCCTCGGCTCAGACTCAACTCCCCCCCACCCACCCACCCACACTGATCTTGCTCTTGTTTCATCTATTCCTTCAAAAAACTAATATCTCTCCAAAATCCTATGAGTCCAATCTTCTGAAGTGCTACTGCAGTGCCCTTGTATGGGGATATGCCTCCTCGAAACACTTCAAAGGCCCCTACAGGTGACTGTTTTCTGACTTTCTTGCGATCAGCCTCCCCTTTAGATTTACTCTCCCCTTCTTCTGTTGGTAACAGAATTGTTACGAGGATAAAATGAGAGAATTTTGTATACTCTGTCCTGTGGTTGATGGAAGTAGGACAAATAAAAATGCAATAAACACTTTCTCATGGCACCCATTGCAATAATGATTTTACAAGTTTTCTTTGAAATGATGAAGTCTGTTGGAAACTCAAAATCAAGATGAGCTTCTTAGACTGTAATCCTATCCCCACTTACCTGAGAGTATGCTCCATTGCACTCTGTGGGATTTACTTCTGAGTAGATAGGTATGGGATTGTGCAGTTAGTGTCCTAAGAAAACTCTTGTCCACACGAATAATTTTTATATTCCTGAGCAAGCAGGTTGTATATGTACGTGCTTGTGTCTATAATCATGTTAGGGTGAAGCTTAATTTGTATATCTTGACATTAAGATAATATTAATGGGGGGAGCTCTTCTCTCTGTGCTTTACCCTTTGGCTAGAAAGAAATTAGGAAAGAAGGGATTTACCATTCTAAGAGTGGCTTAATAGATTTCTCTTGGATGCCAGAAGTAATCTGCAGTTGTGTCTCAAGGACATCTCTGTTGTGTTTCATGGCCCAGCTGGAATGCTCGAGGGGTATTTATTATCTACAATTCAAAATGTTAATTAATAAAAGTCCTTGATGCTCCTCTGGAGGGACTGGTGAACAGTTTGCCCAGTGCTGTGCCGCTTGATACAGGGCCAGCCTACCAATCACAGTATGAAACCTGCGATTATGCAGCTTGTGGTGTTGCATCTGGGGCTTGGCCGGATGTCCTAATTCATGGACGCGATAAATAAACACTTCCTTTGGGGACCTTGAAAGGGAGCCAGGTCTTGCAGTAATGGGATGCTGCCTTTCCATAAATTATCAAATATATGGAGGGGGAGGTACAGATTACCATGCTGAAAGCCAAAAGTAGCAATCATTCTGACAATACAGTCCATAATATTACTGTACTATATCTATACTTTGGCCAGCATGAATTACGCTCACTGCTTTATTCATACACTTTAGATTATTATACATTTAGCATCCAGTCCCGATCTTATTACACTTTTTGGATAAAGTTTGCATCCGTTCCAAAGGGTTAGTTGTGTTAGTCTGTTGTTGAAAAAAAAAACACCAAAGATGCTAAAGGATCTAAAGCTAAATGATGTAAGCTTTCGGGGGCTAGGGCTACGTCATGCAATGCATCTGAGGACGTGGGATTAGCCATAAAAGGTTATGCCATTTATTGCATTGGTGGTCAATGCTAACAATTTTTAGAAAGTTCATTATTTTAAGTTTTGCTCATCAGTAAACTCAGTACAAAACACTCCAAAGACCTAAGCACAGATATTGTTGCTGTAATAAGTAGACCCAATTCTACTTTACTGTACGTATAGGTACTATGAGAGGTAGGCTTGAATCAGGATAAAGGATTTTTTATTGCACTACATGTGTTAATACACTTACCTAGTTCCAAGATATAGGTGTCATCATCAGCAACTGTACTATGAATGGCCACTGTTAATGACATGATGGTCACTGTCAGTACGTTTTGCATTTTTTTTCTTCTGACTTCACTGTTTATAATTCTCTCTTCCCCACTATTATTATTATTATTATTATTATTTATTTATATAGCACCATCAATGTACATGTGTACCTGAAACTCTCAACATTTCACACATCTGATATAGTGAACTATTATAGTCCACAAAAACTTATGCCAGAATAAATGTATTAGTATTTAAGGTGCCACAAAACTCATTGTTTTTATCAGGTATCTCTCTCTGGTGGGGGAGGGAACTTAGTAGAAAGAAGGAGCTTCTGCACTTATCAGGACAAAAGGCCATTGCTGAGTCAAGGCATTCAGCTGCTAACGGTCCTCAGCCAAGAGCCTTGAGCCTTCATTGCACAAGTTCTAAGTGGTTATTAAAACAATCTGTTCTATTCGACCAGAGAGAAGCAACAGACAGAACAGATTAGTCTCCTTGCTGGCTTCTTGTTCATTCCAGGAAACGTGTCTCGCAGACACCCATATATCATAGTCATCTGTGCCCTGGTAATGTTAAAGAGGGCAGAGCTATTGCTCTTAAAAGATCACTATAATTGTAATACGCTGTGAGTTACGCCATGGCGAGGGAGGGAGATGAGGATTTTTTAAAAAAATTATTATTATCTACAACTGCATCCCTTTCAAGAGGGGAAGCAAGGACTGAGATGGAATGTTCCTGACAAACATATTTAGTGGCTTATCTTGTCCTTGGTGCCTTATCTATAGATCTGCAGTATCACTGAGTAGGAGGCCTCTGGGAGTTGTGCACTTTGATTACACAGCACCAGACCCTGCCTCTGGAATGGATGTTCAGAATTTCAAACATCACCAGCGTTTAAACTTGAAATATGCACAGTGGGTTGACTTATTAGTTGATTAAGAATCAGTGTTTACTTATGCAATAAGTTAATTAGCTACATTGTTCTCCTAGGTATATATGTATCTTTTAATCGGCATTACATTATAATAAAACATGTCCTATTCCCGCCCCCCTGCAAAGAAGTCCTTTCAAAATGAGGATTTAGAGAGAGATGCCTTGTTTTAAATAGTCTCAAGTCCAAATGTAAAAGATGCAGAGAACATTAGGTGCAGTGGTGTGGGTAGGGGGGCTGGAAATCTTAAGAGGTACAGTTGGTCATCCTCTTGCAACCACACTGATTTAAGACCAAGTTAATCCCTGTTTAAAAGAAATAGATATTGATGAATATTATATAATTCAGTACATCAGAGCATGCACACAGCATCTGATCCTTAGCAGTAAGCTATTGTAGCCTGTTGCCAAACACTTAGAATTAAGGAGCAGAGTTTCCTTCTAGGACAATTAGCAGGGCTCTCACACAAGCGACCCCTCTTCCCTCTCAGAATTACGCAGGTTCCTCATTTCTCTTGACACTAAGGGAAGTACTCCAAATGTGTTAAGTTGTTTTAAAAATCATTTAAAGCTAATAGGAGTACTTTTGTACCATGCTGGTGCTCCATACCTGTTCACTTTTCACCACTGATTAGTTGTAATGGTAGGAACTGAAACATTAACTGGTTTTCATTTAAATTAACTCTATGTTCTGCTAGGCAAGTTCCGAAGAACATAACTGCTACCATTTTTTCTTGGGAGACACATGTCTATGCATGTCTGAAACCTACTTTCAGGGAGTAAGCTCTTACGTTATGGATTGTGAGTGTTTGGGGAGAATCTCATGCTAGTACCAGAGGAACTTTTTTCCGCTATGGCCCTGGCTTTTTCCTGTGGGATCACATGCTGTTGTCACTTAAGTGGAGCTGGCTGAGAAACTAGCATGTTTTACTGTCCTCGTTTCAGCAGTATAATAGGTTGGGGGACATTTTGTGGTTACTATTGTTAAACAATTGGTGGCCAAATATGTGCAGATTGCCTGGAGATCTACTCATAGATCCAGAATTGCCTTCTGCCCACCCCTATTATATAGGATACTTGGAGATACATGGTTAGATGAGGGCTGGAATTGCTTCCTGCAGCCATCATGTGTGCTCAGAGCACTGCCAGGAAATCTGAAAGAGAGAGCCAGCTGGGACAGAAAAAGTGTTTAGCTAATGCAATTAAAAGGCCTTTCTTTAGGGATACTTTAAATGTGACAGCACTCATGTGAAGGCTGCCAAAAAGTATTTACCCATCTAAGTGCTCTCCGTGCAACTGGCATTATGTCTAAACGACTGTGATCACACACAAGCCCATACATGCACAGCCTCTCTGCAGGGTACCATGAAGGCTAGGAAATGTATAACTATTATGCCAGTGGGAGACATACTTTTTAGTGGCCTCTGTATGGCCGCCACCAAGTCTAAATTGTTCCTTTAGTGTGCTAAATTTGAAGCATCTGACTAATAATGTCAAATCACTTTAGGGAACAATTCTCTGCATGTTTGCACAGGAAAAAGTCCCACAATTTTCAGCATTGCCCAGTCAGCATGATTGACTTGGGAATTCTGGGAGTTGTAGGACTTTTTTTATGTCTAACCATGCATAGGATTGCACCTTCAGTCATTTTCAAAGCAGTACAAATACGGACTATATTATATGTTTTCACTATCAATAACAGAGAACATAATTGTATTCTTAAGGCTCTATTTATTCAGCACGTTTGGAAATCTGCTTAATGAGAGAGGCTATGCCAGATGTGGCTTTTGCAGACTGCAGGGTTCAGTTACAGGCCTTTTATGGACAATGCCTCTCTTTTCTTGATAAATGTTCTCCAAATATCCTGGGGTGCCTAGAAGCCCAAAGATGGTACCGGCATATCTGTACTGAGTAAACTTTAAAAGTCCCTTGTTAGTACCAGCTAGGCTAGCACTGACTTTGTTATGGGATCACTCCTTCCTCTATATCCCATTTTTCTAAGCATAATGAGATGCATGGGGAAATGTTGGTTTTGTTGCAGGGTTTTCCTATTTAGGGTAAATGGCTAGATTCTGTAATTCTTTTATGGCTGCAAGTCAACAGAGAGCATTCTTGGATTTATCCCGTACCCCCACCGAAATGTCTCCTGAAACATCCAAATTCATGTAACATCCTCATGTTCTTTCACTTGTTAGCCTTCCTCAGGGCTCCTTATGGGCTCATTCCACATTGCTTCCTCCAGTTGCAGAGTGGGATGATAGGCAGAGGGGAGGAAGCCTCAGGCTGCTGCCTTGTCTGTGTTCTTGTTCTTGGTGGTCTGCTCAAGCCAGGAAGGTCCCAGTAACAAAATAAAAGTACAGTGTTGCTTCCCCCTATCCTTTCAGATAGGAGGGATATAGTGGGAAAGAGATGGAGGGTGATGTGTTGCACTTGATACATTTAGCAGGTAAGGATAAAAAGGCACCAGCCTTCAAGGCTTTGCAGTTGTTCCCCGAACTCCAGGAACTCCCCCCCTTTTAAAGGTAGGTTCTGCAATTTGTGCAAATTATGTCCAAAATTGTGCAAATTTGCCTGTAATTTGTGCAAATTGATAAAATTCTGAAAACCCAACTATTTGGGACTGAATACAGGAGAAGACTCTGTCATGTACATCCTCTTCCAGGACTATCTGGCACATTTGGAATATACATTCACCTCTTTGCCATGTGTGTTTTCTCACAGAAAATTGATAAAGACCACCAATTCTGTATTCTTTGTGATTAAAAAAGTCTTGTGAAGCGAACATTTGTTACTAGACTAAGGCGCAATCCTTTGTATGTTTAGACAGAAAAAAGTCCTACACTCGCAGTTTTCCTCAGCCAGCGTGGGTGGCTGGGGAGTGCTGGGAGTTGTAGGACTTTCTTCTGTTTAAACATACAAAGGATTGTGCCCTTCACTGCCTTCCTCTGGAAGGTGACTCAATAGACAACACCTTCAAAATGTCATCTCCAAGAGTTCAAACATGTAAGGCGGAAATCAGATGACCATGCAAGTAATGGTCGCCTGCGTTTTCCCTGAAGCTACTGGAAACCCAAGTCAGTGGGGAAAAAACAAAGGAGGTGGGGAGGTCCTTAGCAAAATGCCCTCTGATGGACCCCTTCTCCATTGATTGGCCCTGGTAGGTTTATCTGGTGGTGGTGGGCAGAAGTGGTGGCAGCAATGCTCTGAGTAGTGTCAGCTGACTGGATCTAGTTGCTCCTTTGATTTCCCACAATGCCTTCAATGGTGGTGATGCTCTAGACCAGGGATTTTTATAGGGACAGGGCACTAGCATCAGCAGTTGAACCTGTTGGGATTCTGGGGTCCCAGCAGCTACCCAAAGTATTGGCAACAGTCCTGAGAACAGATACTTGCCCTGTTGTAGCAACTTGTAACAAGTGCTTTGTGGCTCCCCCTCACCTCTGTACCATTGCCACCTTAATCCTCTTTGGTCTCTTTCCTCCATAACTAATTTTCTTAAATTAAGGCAACTTTTGTTTTGTAGAAGTTATTCTCCCTGCTTAAGATCTAAAGCTCCCAGAAAAAAAATGCAAGCAATCTTTAAAACAAACAAACGACTACATCATATAGATGTGAGTAGTAACCATGTGCAGGTGAGCAAAGGAACATGATTATGAGGCAGAAGAAAGGGAGGTGAGAGCAAGGGTAACAATGGACTCATTCTGTAGGGTTTGTACTGTTGCAGAAGGAAGGGAAGATTCTCTGAAAAGGTGAATTCGCATCAATTATTGTATTGTCAAGCTAGTTTCATAACATAATGCAGAAAGTGAGTGGCTAGATCACAAATTACCCAAAGTCTGCAGTCCGGTTTCCTCATTCTAACAACTTTCAGCCAGATAGACTGGGCTATTACATTGTCTTGCTCATCAGTTTTTTTTCCTTCTTTTCCTCCTCAGGGAACCAATTGGAAAGAAGAGATCAGGTAATGTGATTGCTTGTATTCTCTCTCTCTTCTTATTTCTGCTTTTTTGATCTGTTATGAAATTATTGGAATTTGCCCACAATCATTGACCCAGTACAAAGCTTGCGTGAAGCGTGTGCTTCGACAGACCATCTATAGGGAAGGAGATTAGAGGAGTCTGTCTTGACGTGCTGCACTTTGAATTTTGTACTTCTATTGTCCCATATTTCGTTTCTGCTACATTGTGTAGGCTAATGCAAGACTGAGGTACAAGTGTCAAAAATATATTTTGTGTGTGTATGTATTGCATTATTATATGTTTGTTGCATACAGTGGAGGCCTTTATTCCAAACTCTTATGAGTATCTTATCTGGAAGACCTACATACTTATTACAGGATATCATAGTAGGAGACACTAGGCTGACAGGTATTACCCAGAGGACCTTTTCTTCTGCCGCCCCCAGACTGTGGAATGGCCTGCCGGAGGAGAATCATCAGCTTAATAGTCTTTTAGCATTTAAGAAAGTTATAAAGACTGATCTCTTCCGGCAGGCCTATCCAGAGGCATTTTAGGATGCTTTTAGGATGCTTTTAGGAAGTTTTAACAACGTATACTATGTTTTTAATCAGTATTTTATGTACTTTATACTTACTGTTGTTCCCCGCCTCGATCAAAATGGAGAGGCGGGTAAGAAATAAATGGCTACAGTGCTACAATGGAAGATTATTGTTCCAATCTGTTTGCAGCTAAGGTTGTCATTCAGCCAGAATCTTATTATTCATGCTTGAATCTGGCTTTGGGTCATGAAGCCTGGTAAAACACAGCACTTGAAGATTTTTTGAGAGAGAGGGTGTCAAGAGTTACAGCAAATCAGTGATGCACATGTAGCACAAAAGCGCATGCTAGCATCTCTTCGTAGGAGTGGACCCTCGACTGTATTGTTTTCTAAGTTTTGACATGCAGAGCAGGTAGATTATGTAGTACGCTGCAGATGTGTTTCTGCCTCATTGCTGCATTGGTCCCCAGCTCCGTTACAGCACAGCTGGAGCTGAATCCTGCCCATGCTGCCTGTCATCTTCCAGTGCACCATCTAACCCAGTTGTAACATGTATGGTGAGCCTGTGTTTTTTTGCTTGCAGCCTGTTTGCCTCTGCCTGTTTAATGATAGTTGGGGCCTGCAATAGAGGTGCTGTAAGGCAGCCTTCTGCAACCTATTGCTTTCCAGATGTATTGGGCTGCAATGGCCGTTCTGACTGGAGTTGATGGGAGCAGTAGGTCTGGAGGTTCCCATGTTAGGGAAGGTGGAAAGGAGAGAGTGGGAGGAGGAGAGCCTATTGGTGGAAGCGGAAAGAGAAAAATACCTTCTTAAAAGGCTTTTTATTTTGATCAGCAACCCAAAGTCTGGCATTCATCATTGTAAACATTAGTACGAGACTGTGTTCTGGGCTACTCTCTTTCCCTTGCATTTTATTGCAAAGCCAGCCAGCTAAATGTGCCTTGAGTTGATTGCTGCAAACCAAGTTACTTCCCAGGGCAATACTTCCTGGAATAATTTCACAGCAAGTTCACCTTTAAGTTTTGGTCAAAGGAATATAACCATGCTTGTTTTCTGTAGCAGGTTGTCGCTAAACATGCAAATCTTTCTGTTTTGGCTCTAGCTGGTTGCACTCCAGAACACCAATTCATCAGGAATCCAGTCTTGTACAGCATTTTAAAAATCTTTTCCCTAGACCTGTCTGCTTGCTTCAGTTTTCTTATTGTTGCAAGTGCTACTATTTTAACTCCTGGCAGCCTGACGAGATAAATAAACTTTAGAATAGGTTTGTTTATTCCTGGTGTAGAAATACCATTCAGCTTAGTTTCTTCAAAGCTCAGATGGATCAGTCTCTCTGAACATATTCCAGTTCGTAAATACATCAAACACATGAAGTAGTGATGAATAGAAATATTGCTAGTGATACCAAGTGGCTGCTTCACAAGTATTTACAAATAACATAAGAAGAAGAAGTAGATAAAACATTGGGTTTTCTACCTCTTTTTATAACTGGTTGTGATTTTTATCTACTTGTTCATGTGGGCCATCTAACGGGCCCTACTTCATCCTATTTTCTTCTTAACTTACCACTCATGTCTTGAGATTTTGGAGTTCATAGGGGGCCTGGAGATGTATACTTCCACCCTTACAATAATGTAGCTTATTTAGAATAAAGTTTTGGGTGCAGTACCTGTTGGGATGTCTCCCTTTGTTTCCACCATGGGAAAAGATTCAGAAAATGTGTTCATGTTTTGTGTGCTCAACAGATAAACAAGGACCCTTGAGGAGATGAAGGGGCAGTTGCCCCAGGTCATATAAATAGCCAAGCTCTCTAACAAGTTACAGCAGGGAAAATAGAACCAGTTATCTATTTGTTTGCACAAAGCTTCCCCTCCCACTCCCCCCCTTCAAACTTTATTTTGTACTGCAGTCCTTAGAGTTTCCCAAAGCTTGCTGATTCCACCGTCTTGAGCGTGCATAGTGCTGTTGTGGCTATGTAAGAGTCTACACTTGGAGAATGAGCTCACTGTTGCTATATATGATATCTTCCCTCAACTTGAGGAAGCGAAATGAGACATTTTTCTTTGGTTAATTATCCCATTACCTTCACATCTTTGTGTTTCTATTCTTAAACCGCCCTCATTGCCTTTCTCCACCATTTTTGTTCCTTCATTAGGATTTATCCAGAGAACGGCTTCTTTTCTCCTGAGAGGTAGTAAAAGCAGCTCATTGCTTGGACCTTGCTTTCACATTTCCTTTCTGTTGGGTGACACATGCAGTTCCTCTTGGGCAGTCCAGGCACCGCTACCTTGCTACTGCTTTGTAGGGTTGCTGCTGCCCTCTGGATAGGGGATGGTGTGTGTGTGTGTGTGTGTGTGTGTGTGTGTGTGTGTGTGTGTATGTGTAAGTTGATTTTAAAAATTCCCATTCAATAGCGCTGTGAATGAGCTAGCAAAACCCACACTGGGCTGGTTTATGTCTAGCTAGGTGGCAACTCTGCTGCTTTGCTGGTGGTGGCCTTAAGCTTTGATGATAGACTGGGAAGAAAACATACAGTGGGATTAATGAAAAATAAGTTGAGATGTCTAGTGGCTGGTTGTATTGCCACATCTGTCATGAATGAGTAACCATTGCTCATTTGCACGCATTCATTTAAATATATGCAAAATTTAAAACTTCACATTTACTAATGTTGATTGTGAACATTTTTTTAGCAAATAAAAGACTAAACATTTAAATGGTGTAAAAAAACTCTTTCTGATCATTAGCTTACTTTCATATACTTCAATAAATGGGCTAGTTTAAAGGTGAATAAACTACTACAAATATTGTGGAGGGTGTATTTATAGTGGCCAGTGGCCATAGCAAATGGTAAAGATCATGGGCCTATAAACCATGTACAGTTATTACAAATAATGAAACTTAATGATGTGTCAATCCTACTCAAGCTTCTTAATGGAATCAGGAATTATACAAAAATTATATACAAATTGGCTTCTTTGAAGGGCAGATTTAGGGGTTCGTTTTTTAAAAAAGATTGTGTTTTAGTGTCTAAATCTTAAGTGTCTAAATCCTCCACTACCGCCACCTTCCGTCAACTATACATATATTAATATTTTCATATACGTGCCCTTCCCACCCACCCCGCCAAATTCTGAACTGGATAATAATTTAGGCTTGTTTGCAAATAATTGAAGACTATTTTAAAACTTTCCTGTAAAAACATCTAATTACATTTCTTTCCACAGAAGTTAAAGGTAATATGAATTGGTGCACAGGACTTCTTTAGTGAGGGTCATAGTTACAAAGCTTGTGAAGGAGTTATTAACATATTCTTGTGCAGACCTATTGTTCTCAGCAGCCCCTTCCCTAAATATATCAGATGATACGTTGATGAACAGCAGTTAGGTTAAATATAACTTTCCCACTCTAACAAAGCTTATCAGTAAATGAGATTCATATTAACGTTCCTCATAGGACTTCTATTTCAGTTCATAAGTTCTGTCTTCCATGGTTTCATGGGATATTTTTCATAGGAAGATTGAGGGGAGGGAGATCAAAGCTTGCTTCAGAAGCCAAATTGGGCGTAAATCTTCACTCAGACTAGACTTGACCTTCTGGAGAGAACATGATCAAATAATTCATGAAATTAAGTAATCAAAGTGAAAAATAACGCTGTCCTTGCCTTTTTGAGTGGATTCTCTCTCTTTCTCTCTCTCATTCTCTCTCTCTCTCTCTCTCTCCATTTTCTCCCCTGTACTTATTCGTTTCTGAAAGAAGTGATAGAAAGTATTGTGTCTGAGTCAGCGTACTAGGTTTTATGACTGTGCAGGACAATCTTATGAACAAGCTTAATCAGAGGAGATCCCAAGCCTAGCTTAGCAGTTTTAAGTTGGGGCATTTTCTAGTTTTAGTTAGACCTCAGTCATGTGCTGGACCCTTGCTCTTGCACTCAATGGGGCTATTGTATCTCTTTTCTGGTGTCAGGTCACCAACTCTCAGATCTATTTAGCACTTTTATGTCCAGTAGCTATAGTTGTACATTAATATTGGACTTTAAATTAGAGTTTTGTGAGCATCTTGTACAAAGACACTTTCTGTCTGACTCTGATGTTTATGTGGGGTGCTGTTCTTCTCAGTAGTGCCTTACAGCACTTTTGATTAACTTTAATAGATATTTTGAACCTATTCAAAAGATTAAGGGAAAATTCATTAGAATAATAAATTGTTTATTGCTTCAAGTGAGCTAGGGGCTTTCAGGGGAATGTGGCATCTCTTTATGTTCTGTTTATGTTTATTGGTCACCTTCATGCATGTATGCATGTTCATTGTTTAGTATTTAATCACTTGCTGGTTCCCAAACGTGTGTCGATTCACTCCAGTGAATTGTGATTGTGACAACATGGGGTAATATGAAAGCCCCATTTGTTGTGATTAATTTGCTGTAATCTATGGTGGCTGATGGACCCAGGCAAGTCACCCTTTCATCTAGGTCATAATATGCATGTGTGAACCGCTTTCAGATTTCCTTTCTACACTGAATCCTGTTTCCTGTTGCCTTCCTTGGGAGGTAAAAATGCTGTGAAGCCTCACACTTATCTCAGAGAAAGCCATTTTTCTTGTTAATGCAACCTCACAGTTTAGCCGTTGGGAATCATTGTCCTGAGAGAAAGAGCTGCTGAAAACAATTCCCAGCTTTTCCGCTCAGTGCTGTTTACTGCTTTGTGTTGCTGGTTTAATAGGTACTTTGGAGGTGCCAGAGCTGCATGTTGAATCTGCAAATAGCCCCAGAGCGCTATGAGTAATTATGTGGGGAGTTTGGGGCAGGAAAAAGGTTTTCTTCCACTTTCCTGTAGTTGTTTGCCTTCTGTTGGCTTGATGACTCCACTCTTTGGTCTTGTCAGAGTGGCAGTTGGCATCGAACAGGAGATGGGGCCTACAATTCTAAGGCACAAACATTCTTTTGAGTTATATTTGTCTCATCCTGGTAGCTCTCTCCAGTCATCTTCTCTGGATGGGATGCTGTAATTAGAAGTAACTACGCCTCTGCACTGCTCACCTGGAACATTGGGAAGAGTTGTTTATGGTATAATATAATGGAAAAATGTCTTTTGTTCTAAGAAAAAAATGTATCTTACAGAAATGATGTTCCCAGAGATTGAATTGTTTAGCAAGCTTACAATCCAATACACTAAAAGCTATTAAAACCTACCCAAGCTCTTTGATCTTCTGGTTGTGCCACACTACCACAAGATTTATTTATTTAGCATATACCAGATCTCTCAGAGTACGGTATCCATAAGCTGCCTCCACAAACAGCAGCCAGGATGCTGTTTTGGAATGCAGAGGAAGAACCATGTGTTAAAACTGCAAAGATCAGCTGAATTTTTCAGGGTTGCTGTCCCGGAGGCTTAAAACCACATCCACCGGAACTACAGGCCTAGATTTCTTGCTGGGCCAGATGGAGTGACCACAGGAAATTACTCCAGATAGTAGCCTTTGGCAAAGAGCCATGCAAGACCTTTAATGTAAGATGAGAGTTATGCTCCCTTGTAATTAATATAGATTTTCCCAATGAAATGTAGTTCCCTAGATAGAGCAGCTGTGCTTAATTGGAAATATCGTAATTGCTGCATAAATGTGAAAAAGACTTGAATTATCACACTCCTTTTTAAGCATTTTCATTATTATTCTTTTACCTTGCTAGCTAAGTTAGATGTTTTGCACATTTGTAAGGTTAATAGAATTTCTTTCCCAGGAGCCGTATACTGAAGCTTAATCCTGCAAAGCCTTGAGTCAGTGGAAATATTTCAGAAAGGTCTGCTCATGGCTCTGCTTTTAAAGTTACAATTCTTAGTCCGTACCTCATTTTGCCTGCTCAGTCCAGTCTTTCTCGAGTCGCTTTCCTTGCACGTCCTGCCAGCTAGGTTTTAATGATGAAAATGTCAATAAAATACATTGGTGGAAGGAGTGATGTCAGGGAGCCATTAAGAACCCTAGAAAGGTGATGTTTATCCTATAGCTTCTCGCCAGTCTATAGTTTCAATATCATTCTTTGCCAGTTCAAGGTAGGCCTGGGTTTTCGATTCTATTAGTGTTTAAGTTGATTAATGAAGTCTGGTTGAGGGACACCAAACACCTACTCATTGTCATTAATTGACTTAAATCTGAGAAAGACCCCAAATGTCAGAAAGAACGAAGAGATTTGTGACAGAGAAATATTGGCAAGCCTTAGTACACAACTTCAGCCACGAGTTGTCACAAAATTCTCCAGAGCAGGAGTCCCTCATCTTCCAGTAATGTCTAGTGTACTGAAATGCATAACATTGGCCTGGTTTACACATAACGCCAACTCCGGAGTATAGGTTTTCATTGAATCATGGGTTGTTGTTATGTGTGAACCCTGCATTGCGGTATAATTATGGGTTGTTAATCATGAATAATCCAGGAAGAGAACCCATGTTTTGTTGTTGGGTTGTGAACTCTGGGTTGTTTGAGGTTAACAATCCATAGATAAATCATCGTGCGGGGTTTGCACGTAATGACAACCCACAATTCACCAACAACCCACAATTCAATGACATCCCATGCTCAACCCGTATTCTGGATTGTTGTTATGTATGAACCAAACCATTATATTATCACTAGGAAAATTCACAAACAGCAGGCAGTGAAGTGGAGTGGGAGAAGAAACTTGCAATGTGAAGATGTCAGTTTAGTTTACTACTTATTGATGAGGTGTATCTGGTAAAGGAGTTGTTCTACTACTCAGAACATGGATAGTGCACAAGTATCAAGTTAGAAGGACCTAGCTCAGGAGTGTGGAACCTCTGTCGGCCTGATGGCTGAATTCAATTTTGGAGAAGCTCTCAGGGGCCGCATTCTAAGGGTGGGCCAAAGGCAAACAGGGTTGGACCATAATGCCCCAAATTCCAGCATATTAAAGCACTTACTGTCAGTAACTAAGGCCTTAGAAGATGCACTTCAACCTTTTAGAATGGGAAAAAATGTGTAAAAGTTTGACTGGCAGACAGGGGTAAGGGGGCAGGGTTGGCCAAGAAAAGGGAGCATGGCAGTCTGGGGAACCCCATAGGGTCAAATTTGGCTCATGGGCCTGAGGTTCTCAACTTCTGACCTAAGCTGCACAAATCTTAGTTGTTGCCTATTCCCATCTCCCTATCACTCTGCCTCTTGTAGTTCTAACCTCTAAGGCTCTAAGATGTGCCTTTTCTTAAAGCCATGGTCATGAGAAAACTAGGGTGCACTGCATGTGGTGACCAAGTGTGTGTCTTTCCCCCAATAATACAGGTGGCGATTTGGCATCTGCCGATCCTATGGTCCTGGAACAGTATGTGGTGGTAGCAGATTACCAGAAGCAAGAGAGCTCTGAGATTAGTTTGTGTGCAGGCCAAGTGGTGGACATAATTGAGAAGAATGAATCTGGTAAGGAGAGCTCAGCTGGAACACGACATGAAGTTAGAACTTGTAAAAAGGATCTTTTCATCCCCCTAGGGTTCCTTATAAGTTTTGAAATCAAGTGCTGTTCTAAAGTGTAATGTGCTATATTCATGTATCTAGAAGGACTATGCAAGGGTCAGCTTGTGAGAACTGACCACTGCAAGTAATGCCAGGTTTAAGGGCTACTTAGCTTTGATCACAAATCACTTGCCTATGTGCTTCATGCTGCATGCTGCAAGCTACCTAGGCCCAAGGGTCCCGTTTCAGAGCCTCCATATTAGATTAAGGAGGATGCCATTCATAGTTGCCTTTCCAGCTTCTTTGATTGGCAAGTAATTCACTTGCATTCCTACAGTTATCCTAATTCATTTAGTAATCTGACCCATCTACAGGAAACAATGCTTAGAATTGAATTAAACTTTGTTTTTCAAAGAAAATAATATGTAGTATGTTTTTGTCATGCTTATTTAAGTAAAATAAGAAATAGGCTCTGAAAATAGCTTTGGATTTGCATTTTGATTTACAGGGAAACTTACTTGTGTGATTATGCTAAGCAGGCAATTCATTTTTCCCCCCAGCGAAATGAAGAAAATTAGTTGCTGCTGTTGATGTGATTTTAAATTAAAGAAAAGACCCTGCTCCATTTTCTATCCACATGCTACCCATTGTGAAGCGGGGATGTAAACACCATTGCTGTTCCAAAGCATGATGTGATGGATTTTTATGGATAGTTTTAAACTTTTTATTATTCTCTACTTGAATAGCTTTTATATAAATTACCCATTGTGATTTGCTTTGGTGTCATACACAGGTCAAATCATTTTGTAGCTGTTCACTGAATAGCTTCGGTTTCCATTTAAAATAGCCTTCTTATGAATTATGAAGTCACATAAAAAGCAATAAATGGAATGATGGTATTAATTATGCTGGGTTTAATGTTCAAGCTCAAGGGAGTACTGGAAAAGTCTAAAGAAGTAACATTATCTATATATGTAAAAGTCACCTCCCAACATATCATTAATCTTCTGTCATGCTTTAGTGTGGCCAAGTTAGACTCCAAGGCAGGGCTATGCAAATAGGATCTGGCTTAATTCTCTATTGCTCTTATGTGGGGCATCATGGGCTGCTCTTTGGGACTCAGTTGAGAGGGGGCAGAACCTGCTTCACGCTCCAGAAGGGAGTATCTCCAAGAGCAGCAGCAGGTTTAGCCCTCTTCCTATGGGTGCCTCTCCAAGTGTATAGCTTTATTTTCAGCCATACGAGCAAATCATTGCCATTCGTTCCTATAGCGAAAAGCACTTACTCACTTGAGGACAACATTGTGATGGAGGTAAAACTTCCTAATCACCCTTGATACTGGGTGGCACAAGGATGTCCTTCCTCTTCCTCGCAAAGGCTCCTCCAGCGCTCTGATTAATTGCAGATTTCAAGGAGGGGGCTGGAAAAAGATTTTTGGAAACTTGCAAAGTCTTAAGTATATATAGTAGCACGAGGGCAGTTGAAATGTGGCACGTGATAACCCTGTCTTCAGTGCTTTAGGTGTGGCAATGGGTGGTGATTTGCTTTGAAGGGTTCTTTTTCTCCACAGAGCCTAAATAAAAAAGGATCTGATTCCTTGGAAGCCAGTGGATGGATGATTACCCCAAACTGGAACTAGATGTGACTTTCCAGCTAACAACGCTTCCTCTTGTCTTTAGGCTGGTGGTTTGTGAGCACCTTGGATGAACAAGGATGGGTCCCGGCTACATGTCTAGAGGTCCAGGATGGAATTCAGGATGAATTTTCAATGGAACCTGAAGAAGGTGAGAAAATAGCTTGAGACACCCCTAAAATAGCCCAAATTGGTTCCCAGGGTTTATTCTTTGAACCATTTTCGACCAGTTTAAATTTTTCAGGGTTGTATCCAGGGAGAAAAAAAATCCAAGCAGCTTTGGAGGCAAGAGGACATTTTTAAGTGAGTCCTGGTATTATTTTCCTGCGATTAGCAAGCTCTCTTGGAGACTGAGAACACCTGATTTGATATAATTGTTAGAGAAGGTGATGCTAATGAGCTTGCTTGTGGGTGTTGCATCCTTCCTCAACCTCCAGCACCCAAGTGATCCTCCATCCACAAGCCACAAGCAAAGTATTCATCCCATCTATGACCCTCAACCCACAACAGCACAGGCTCTGAATTAAGACTACCGCCAATACCAGGGTGGGTAACTTGCGGCCCTATACAGATGCTTAAGTGGTTTGTCTTGGATAGATACAAACAGCTGCTCTTTGTCCCAGTGCATTGCACAGGGGCAGGAGACGTAAACTTCAAGACAACAATGGATGCAAAGAACAGCTCCAATAGCACCTAAAAATAGTGTTCACAACAATGTAGGAATGAAGTCAGGCTACAAAGCACATGGTCTTCGATGTCTATATACTAATGCCCAGAGTATGGGCATTAAACAGAATGAACTTGAACTCTTATTACATGAAGGCAAATACGACTTCATAGGTATAACTGAAACTTGTTGGGATGACTCCCATGACTGGAATATAGCAATTGAGGAATATAACTTGTTCAAAAAGAATAGAAGAAATAGAAAGGGAGGCAGAATAGCCCTATGAGGAGAGACTGAAAGAACTGGCAATGTTTAGCCTGGATAAGAGAAGATTGAGGGGACACATGGTAGCACTCTTCAAGTACTTGAAAGGTTGTCATACAGAGGAGAGCCAGGATCTCTTCTCGATCCTCCCAGAGTGCAGGACAAGGAATAACGGGCTCAAGTTACAGGGAGCCAGATTCTGGCTGGACATCAGAAAAAACTTCCTGACTGTTAGAGCAGTACGGCAATGGAACCAGTTACCTAGGGAGGTTGTGGGCTCTCCAACTTTAGGCAGGTAGACAACCATCTTTCAGGGATGCTTTAAGGTGGATTCCTGCATGGACTCTATGGCATTATAGGCCCCTTCCAACTCTACTATTCTATGATTCTATGGTTGTATGATTCGATACCTGAGCAATATTCATTATAGCGATTAACACTGGAAAGTAAGAATAGTTGAAATGGAGCCCACAATGGTCTCCCATCCCAGTATTGATCAGGTTCTTGCCCACTTAGCTGTAACAATACTTCAACGTTATGTACTCTCAGGACCAGCACTGGCACAAAACCTCCTGCCACAGGAGATTGTGCTGCCGCCCTCTGTTCTTTCCCAGGACGTTCGTTAGGCCCTTCCCATGGTAGCCTCTTGGATTGTGGCAGAAGGAGAAATATAGAGACAAACATTATCAGAACAGGTCTAAGTGCTCTTAAAACAATGTCAGTAGTGCCCCACATTTTTATGAGGCAGTTTTCTGTGTGTGTGTGTTGTGGAGTCATTGTTTTAGAAAGTGGAGATGGATACCGTAATTTTCATGTAACTCCTTTGTTAAGCAAGACATTCATGTCTTTGACATGGACTAGTGAGGGAGACATGTTACCTCGTCTCATTGTGCAATTCACCATTTTAAACAAGACTGTTGCTTCAAGACATGAAGAGTTGCTTCCTTACACCCTGTTTTGTCCCTTTCCTGCTTCCGCAACATGCTCCGCCTAGTCCCATGGAGATACTGGTCTCTCCCCAGACACGTGGGCCGCCGTCGGACTCTTGGGGACTTGTACAGCAGTGGATGGGGTCAAGGTGGATGCTGTGGAGATTTCTTCTATTGCTCTTCTTTTGTGCTTTGGACATTTGTCTGCCCGTTTCTGCATGTGCTACCCATTGTGGTGTTTTGCATGCCTTCTTGCATGTGATATGCAATTTATTCACTGTGCTCCACCCTCTGTATTTCCTTGTATGCACTGTTGATCATACATGTTAAACTGACTTACACTTGTGATTCTCCCCCCCCCCCCTCTTCCCAGTCCTGCCTCTGATGCAGGGTAAATACCTTGTGGTTGCAAGTTCTGCTCTTCAGTGCATTGGGCCAAACCAGATGTGACTTTTCATTTAACATGCAAGCCTTTTCGACATGCAAATTACATCAGCTGAGAGGTCCAAAAAGATCCCACAGCTGCAGCAGAAGAGCAAAAAACTTAATTCTCCTGCTGCTAACTCAGTAATTATAAGTGTACACACACATGCACACACACAGAAAGAGTTTATTCAGTTTGCATTTTTTTAAACTTTCACATTAAGCGCAAATTCAAGAGAATTTGTCTATTGCAGCAAAAACATAAGAGAGTTTTGTGTCATCTTAAAGATTAACAAATTTATTTTGGCTGAAGATTTTGTGGACTGCATTTCATCAGATGCAAGAAGTAGTATCGACAGTTTCATGTATATATACAGTACACATAATGGGGGTATCATGGAGAATTGTAAGCAAGTCAGAAGGAGGCTGAAGTATTCTTCCACTGGATTTTGAATATTGCCATTTTTATGTCATTTATGATTTTCTGTAAAGACTGGCCTGTTTGCCCTGTGTAGAATGTAGAAGGGCAATTTGCTAAGAGAAGATGGCATATATCTGATTGGAAAATGAACAAGTAAAGGAGTCCTAATTTTGTGGGTGACTATTAGGTCCTGTAATAGCGTTTCCAGAGTAGATATGGGGACAGAACTGGCAACTGGGTTTGTTGCAGGGTTAGTATCCTTGTTAAGTGGACTATTGTTACTATTGAATAGCTGTTTTAGGTTGGTGTGGGGGCTGTCTATAAGCAAGTACAGTCCTACCACCCAAGGCCATGAGCAGGAAGTGTCATTATCCACGACAGGGGTGGGCAGAAGGTAGATCTCCAGATGTGTTGCACTAGAAGCCCCTGCCAACATGACCAATGATTAGGAATGCTGGGAATTGAATATCTACTTTCTGTCTACCCCTGGTCCAGGATGGGCTATAGATCATTGATGATGCATTTAACGTCAATCTTGATTGGCCATCAGTGTGTGATTAACTTGGGCATTGGGCTTTTTGCATTATGTTTAGAACTTACTTCATGGCAAATCTAGAAAGGAAAGAAAGGTCAGCAGAAAGTTCTTGAGTACAATGGGTGTGCTTTGGAGCTTTCATGCTTCTGTTGGATTCCATGTAATTCTTACTGCATCCAGATGTCATAACATCTGTTTGATATGTTCAGTGCTGCTGACACTCTACCAGTGTCATGCTGACTTGTTATAAGCCTGCAGTGAAAATAGTTGTCGTGGCTAATGTTTCAGAAGGACAATGAAAAACTTGCTGGTTGTGTGGTCAATCATTTGAACATATTTCTAACTTATGAACTTGCATTTCTGTTGCACCTGCAAATCCACCTAGGGATTGTGACCATCCCTATTGCTTTTGCTCTTCCTGCCAGGGAGATCGTTAATCAGCTAAATAAATAATTTCAATATAATTTATTTCATGTTCTGCACAGGGCTTGTCTAGAAATAGGAAAGCAATAGGGAATACAGATGGATATAAGCTGCTGATGACTAACTGTGGGGAAGGGTCCTAGCTGTTAGCGGTTCTAGTTGGCTCTGCATGGGGAGAGCAGGCAACAAGAGCATTATTTGTTCCATGTCAGCCATGCAGCTGTTCAGTGTGTATATATGTGATTTTCTTCTTCTCTTTTCATATAGTAAAGCTGTCACCCTTCTACTGACACTGGCATGATGTTGGTAGCATAGGGGTCAATCCTTAAGGGCAGGAACTCATCGTGACAGTCTCCATAGAGCCATGTCCCCAAGGAGAGAGACCCAAAATTCAGGCAGCTGTATTGATCCTTATCCACAAACCAATTCTAGCAGTTTTCATCACCACCTGGAGCAGAACTTTTGTAAAGCTAGTGGGACTTAATGGCCCATTCAAGACCAGGCTACCCCAATACTTTGCATTATAATAGGGATACCTCATAACTATGCATTATTCCTGAGAAAAGTCATTCCCCAGACTCAGCTGCTGTGAGGATTGCAGCTAAACTCAGAGGGAACAAGGGATTTTGAAGGTGTGGTTGGCAGAAGGGGTCAGCATGCTTGCTAATCAAAAAGTCCTGCTGTTGTGTCCCTGTGGACTCTTGACTTCACTACACTACTGCATGATGTTCTTCCACTTAGGGATAGCTGGTGCTTCTTTGGAGAGATATTTTAATACATGCCAGTCTGTGTAGCATGGATGGAAATCTTTTAAAAGCTTTGTGTTTCTGGTTTGGCATAATGTGTATTCTGTGCTAAGTTACCCCCAGAGTAACCCAGTATTTTCAGGACATGTGGGATGGGAAATGGTTGGCAAGGTGGTAGGTTCTTGAATTGGTTGATCCTGGTTTATGATGCACCCAACTGCAAATCTTCCTCTGCCATGCAGCCCATTTCAGAGTGCCGAGTAAATAACATTCAAATTATTTTCAAAATATGACTGTCTTTATAATGAGAGGTAATTTCTCCCCAATTATTGCTTACCTATTTTTGTTGTATTTTGCTTTGAACAGAAGAGAAGTATATGGTAATTTATCCTTACACTGCTCGGGACCAAGATGAAATGAACCTGGACAAAGGGGCTGTAGTGGAGGTGATCCAGAAAAACCTGGAAGGATGGTGGAAAATCAGGTATGTTTTCCATCATTGCTCAGGAACAATTAATTGGAGGCAGGCACTTCAGAGTGAAAGGGGCAAGCTGTATTTTTTGACTGCAGTCATTTGTACCAAACCCATGATTTCATTTTTTCTCTTGCAAAGGACCCGTTAGGAGGGAGGGCAATTTGGATCAGGGCTGGTACAGGAAGAAAGATGTCCAGATTAGGAGACCCAAGGCTACATCAGTATTTGGATGTAGAGCAGGAGTATAGATCCTCTTTCAGCCCAGGGGGCGAATTTAATTTTTGAGACGCTGTCAAGGGCTACATTCTAGTGATGGACGGAAGCAAAGGGGAAGGACCGAAATGCCTTCATCTGTTTAGCTTACACCTCTGACTGCCAGTAACTAAGCTTAGGAGAGTCATGGGAACGGGGTGGGGGGACACAAAAGCTGGGAAGCCACCAAACATTTGTGGGGAAAGGGTGTGGGCATCTGGGGAATCCTGGAAGTATAGATTCAGATCCCAGGCATGCTGGATTTGGCCCACAGGCCTGAGATTTGACTTCCCTGATGTAGAGGAATGCACACACTGCTGTTTCATCCTCTTTTCTGAGAGATAAAAATTAGACACAGACTGGGTTTGGATGACACGATAACCAGTGGTGGCTTAAATACTCAGTGGTTGGTTATGGTGTCATCTCTTGTGGGGGTTTCACACCATGGTTGGTTATTCAACCGAAATAACCAACACTGTGGAGAGTTGATTATTTGAACAACCGTTGGTAATCATGTCATGTGTCAGGCACCGTTTGACTGTTTTGTCACACACAGTTGGCTATTTTTGGCAACTACAGAGTCCCCTGGCAAGAGTGACTAAAGCGGTGGCTGCTGCTCTATTCCATCTGGCAGAACTTGCAATGGCTGGTGGGATACCAGAGGGAGGACTGGGAGGGGAGAGAGGGCGGGGATGTATCAATCAAACACACCATTGACTAATAGTCAACTCAACACTGGCCTTAAGTCACACCACAGTTGATTATAATCATGTTGTGTGGTGAGTACCCCCTCGATAATCAACTGTGTGGTTGACTATTAACCTACCATTGACTATTGAGTTGTCTGAATGCAGCCACAAACTCTAGGGTGGGTTCCTGCATTGAGCAGGGGGTTGGGCTCGATGGCCTTATAGGTCCCTTCCAACTCTACTATTCTATGATTCTATGATTCTTAAGGAAGAGAAGTGGACACATAGAGGCAGGTTATTTTGACCATGTTGCTCTTTAAGTGCCTTGTTAAAAGGAGTTGCTCATAGAACTATGAACTGTTACAGCAGTACAAATTCATTACATTTGTAAAAGGAACAATTGCTGTGTGGATTGCATGAAAAAGGTATAGTTTGCAAGTACGGTGGTCCTGCCAACACATTCAATGAAGGGAATTATGTAACAGGGCATATTAAACTACATTTAATATTACTCAGTGGGAAAATACTCAAAACGCCTCTGTGCCTCAAGGACTTCAGAACAAAAGGGAAAATTCTGCAAAGCTGGACTTTCCCCCCTAAAATTTGGAGTTGGTCATAAATGCTCAGGCCAATAGAAGACAATGTACATGTTGGAAGAAATTATTCAGCCCAAATACCTTGATTGCTCTGGTTCTTGAAAAAAAATATACTTGTGATTTGGGGAGTGGGAAAGGGTTCTTATTCTTCTTAGTAATGTGTGTTAAATGCTTCCCCCCAAACAAATAAAATGCCGTGCTTTTAAAAAAATAGAGATTACTGTTGAAGTCCAAGATTTTATTTCTTCTAGCAATCTTAGTGCCTCAAATTGATGAAAGGTTAGCGGGGAGAGGGGGAGTTAATGGCCCAAATCCTGCTCTAGTTTTGGCTTCAACCACATCCTGCTGCAGTGACCTCTGTAGTCCAGTTGCCTACTGTAGGAAACTTATTTCCCTTTAATGGTAAAATGCTTTATCGCAGAGTCTGTACTTAACAAAGAAATAAAGAAAAGCTCTGATGTAATGGCTGTTTCATTTGAAAGGGGTTGCTAACCCTTTCAGCTCATCCTGCTGTTGAAAATGTTGGATGGTGCACAGGCTGACGCATTAGATTTGATCTTGGCATGAGACCTTTTCTTGTGCTTAGTCTGACCATCCTATCTGCTTGAGCTCTGTTATTGCCCCATCAATAAGGTTGTGATTGCCTATAGCTACATAGGGCAAAAAGACTTCCTTCCTTCCAAGCAGGAAGTTCTGCCCTGTAGAACCCCACCTCTGATTTCAGATGTGTTTGGGGAAACAGCTTGTCCATGTTAAAAAAAAAAAATCTGTACCAAATCAAAGCTAGAAATTATTTTTGTAAATCTGAAACTCTTTGGCATAAGCAGAAACAGCCAAACTCTTGTAAATTCCATATGATTCATACTATTGCTAAATGCTCTGGACCCATATATTTTTCCCCAGGGCAAAAAACACTGTAAGGGAAAGATTCCCCCCACCCCACCCGTTTTCCACTTGAAACTGCACCTCTATGGCTACATTTTGTAAAGGGAAAAAATGTCTGGGACAAACTACCCATAGTTGAATGTCATGTAAAATGTTGCCTCTTCAGATCTACAGGACTAGTTGCTGGGTGGAGTTTCCCCCGAGATCTGTTATTCTGCAAGGCTTACCTTGATTATTATAAAGCAACATCACAGTTAATCAGCTTGATATCTCTTCTGGCTAAGTTTAACTCTGAAGCTGGGCTGCTCTTAGAAAAGTGTGTTGTGTGAGGCAGGAAGCATGCTTTGATTTCCATAACCTTCCACTGAACCTGTAGCATTGGCAGCTGTTAACACCAGAAAAAAAGGCACGTTGACATTTTAAACAGAGGAAATCAGCTTCAAAAAAGCCCAAGTGTATTAACAGCAGAGCGGCTGGCATCATCTGATCCCAGTATCTTTGCCTCTGGCCATTGAGCTGGCATTGCCCTGTGGCTGGCATCACTTACCCTTCCAAGGCAGATGTGTTTGGGGTGTGTGGTGTCAGTGAAGGCTTAAAGCGTGTGTGTGTGTGTGTGTGTGTGTGTGTGTGTGTGTGTGTGTGTGTGTTGTATGGATGTTTTTATAAGGTAAGGTCTTTTTTACATATATAGTTTTTGCATAAGAAAAGAAATCAAACTGTAAATGCTAAAGAACTGGACTTCTCTGTATTTTCCAGGGAACAACTTTAAAAGGTCAAGACTCGGGCTGCTTTGCATGCTACAGTAAAGTGGGTGCACCTCTTTAATGCCAAGTCTTCCCATGTTGTTTCCTGTAATGTATGAGAGACAACTCCTCTCTATTTTATACTGTGTTTATATGCCATGGATGGGTGTGATTGGCCAGCAGCATTATATACAATGTATTTTTTGATGAAAAAGCGACTGCCCCTCACATATTGGGGGAACCCTGCAGGTATGGATGGTCTATAAATATGTACCTACTAAATCCCATAATATGTGATGTGGCCCTAATTTGTTTGTCTTAGGCAGTTGCATTAGTAGGCAGTCAAATTTATTTGCCAAAAGTTATTGGTCGTCACAAATATACAGCAAAATCAAGTTGAGAGGTACATGTTAGCATAGGTGATCCCCAGCCCACTGAATGCCACTTTGTGTAATACAGTTACATCTAATCCATTGGGCGCTTAGGGCAAATATAGAAACATTGTATGTAATATATTTATCCCTATCACCCAATAAGTAACACATTTCCTCCATACTGTTCATAAAAGAAACTGTTTCAAGAATCTCTTTCAAAAATCCATCCCTAGGGAAATTATACAGATAACAGCAATACAAGGCATAAGTCACAATATCTTCTACTTCTCCCTGGTTAGAAATGCATAAATAGCAGTTTAGAGGTATTCTAGTATATCTCTGCTCCACATACGCATGCTATTGACATAGCTTGGAACATCAAAGCAGTAAATGCTTTCCTAATTGCACTAACACATATTTTTTTTAAAAAAAAAAGTAATTGAAAGGGCATAATCAGATTTAACCAAATAATAAAGTTGTGCAAATTGCATAGTTTGCCACTCTTTCACTTAATTTTTAAAACACTGTTTCACAGCTATAAAAGTAACAGCAAAGCAATATAAACTCTGGGCATTAATGAAAACCTGGTCTCAAATCTCATCATGGCAATAGGGATGCCACGTGGTTTTTGATCGTTTACCCAACCCCTCATGCCTGCATCATATATGATGGAGCTGCCCCACGGCAGAGGGGAGGGGTGGGCCTATAATTCGGCCTATTAATCTTCCCTGGATTCAAAGTGTGCTTTGTTCTTTTTTCCGTAATTGAACATATTTCCCCTTCTTTTCAATATTTGGGGCTTTTTAAAAACAAGAATGTTGCATAGTTTAAATCTGCTCACTGCAGTGCTGAATCATGATGGGAAGTTTGGTTGAAATCGATGAAATGGTATTGAAGCAGCATATCTGGAAAAAAATTTTTTTACCACCTTTTTGTTCAAGATGGTGGTCAAATTTTTCACTATGCTTAAAATCATCCCAGATAGAGGTAGAACAAATCCTAAAAGTTTCATAACAAACAGATGTATGGCTTTCCAGTCCACTGAGGACATAAAAACAAATACTTCCTTTTATTTATATAGAAAAAGTTTGTCCACTTATGCGGCCTAGGCTTTTGGCAAACAAAATAAGGTTAGTTTTAGCGTAGTTTAGGGTACCTTTTAACAAAACATTCCAAGGTCTCTAAGAAAATGCCTCATAGCTACTATAGCAGCAGAAAACAAGACCCATTGTGTGCATACAACAGTATAGAGAGCTTATGATCAAAAACTGTGGGAGAGAAATACCGAGGGCATTGAAGATCCTGAACAAAGTTATTTATAAAAAAGTTAAACAAAGATAACAGACATGCCTATCTTACATCCCTCAGACTTGGAATCATATTAGTAAAGTGGCCATTTAAGCTAACCCTGTAAGAATAACAGCTTTTAATCAAAATCAGCAATCTCTTATCAATATTTGTATTGAACCAATACCTATGCTTCCATGGCATATTTGGTTTCCCTCATTCCATATGATACAGTAGTCAAACCTGTAGCTGCTTTTTTCTCCCTTACTGCAACAGCCTAACTCTATCCAAAGCTGAAAAAGGAATTTTCTCTTTTTCTTTTTAAGTAGGTTCTTATAATTTCTACATTGTAAATTTAGTGCCTGCAGACTCTTCTAGAAACTCTTCTGGAGAGTCTTCTCTTCTTCCATTTGTGTCTGTCTTAGGCAGTTCAACTAGTAGCTCTGGCTTGGTCTGTGCTGCTGCAGAATAAACAGGCAGGATGTGGGCCACATTTAATGCATTATATATGGCAGGTAATGCACATGTAACAAATGCTTAAAGGGTGTTCTTTGTAAGGGCTTGTGATCCACCCGAGTATTGACTGGACTCCCATGTTCTGGGTTAGTCTTACTGTCCTTGTATGTCATAACTCTTCCTGATATAGAGGCTGGTTATTTCAGCACAGCACACTGCCATTTATGGACTGTCCCTTGCACCTCTCTCTTAGAAGGCGTTGCAGCCGTCTTGGACATCTCTGTATGGAAAGGTAGATCTGCTTAATCAACAATAAATAAACATATTTGTGAAGATGTGGTGTCTTGCAAGATACCCAGTAGCTCAAGAAAGCATCTGTCAGGTTCCCAGAAAACTGAAATAGGAAGTCACTCTCTTGTTCAGCCGGTCAACTCAACATTTAATAGAGAACACTGCTTGTGCCTCTTGAGTACTGGTATGGATCAGGCCGGCTGTGCTTGGGGATTTTTGACCAGGATAAGAGTGAGATGACATCCCAAATGATTTGACTGACAATTCATATTTCTACAGGTTTCAGGGTCAGGAGGGCTGGGCCCCAGCATCGTACCTGAAAAAGGGGAGTGGGGACATGTTTACACCAAAACAGGGATCTGCCACTTCTGCCCACTCATATGCATTGGATCTGGATGGAATTTCTCGGCAGCAGAACTCAACAGGCCGAGACAAGGATGGGCCAAACAACCAAAGAGATGGAAGGTTTGATGGTCGCCCATTGCCCAATGTGGACCTTAGGCGAAGTAAGTTGGCAGCAGTAAACTAAGCATTGAGTTCTCTGTGGGCAAAGCTTTTGGGGGCAAGATAGCAGAAAAGCCTACAGGGCTCTCATGCATTGGGGCCTCTTCAGTGTATGGTCAGGTGAGCATGGGTTAGGCATTAAGGTCAATTGAGGAAATCTTACCTGTGAGGTCTAGGCTCATCTCTTGTGTATATTTGTCTTGCATGCTATATTTCATCCCCTGCCCCCTTCTCTCCTTCACTAACAGAGCACTGGGAAGAGAAGTAAACTGTAGCTTCACCCCTTTTCAAATAAAACTGCTGCATAGCTCAATCTACTTTTGCAATGTCATGCTAAGTTCTGCTTCTACTTGAACGAAAACCTTCTCAAGCTTAGTGGCAGATGTTAGATGCTTGCATTTAGGAATCCAGGCTATCCAAGATTCATGTATAGGTTTGTATGTGAATATAACTCTCACCTGCGCGCTGCCTGAACCAGCTTACCTTCTCTTTCCTTGCCCTTCCCCTGGGTTGCTCAGTGAGAATGCCTTTTCCCCACTGGCATCTAGTCAGCTGGGAGAAGAGGGGAGGCTAGAGGTGTGTTTGAGTTTCCCTCGCCTTCTGAAGTTAGCTCTTCTCATTGTGATACCTTGTGAATCACAATGAAATATTTTCTTGACAGAGTCGCCAAAGATGAGGCAGAGGCCCCCTCCCCGTCGAGATCTCACAATAGTAAGTATTGTCTCCAGTCATGTTTAAATTGCGGGGCGGGGAGGTGTTGGGGCATTCCTAGGCGTATGGTTTAAAATAGCCAAATGTGTAGAACAAAAGAAACTAGGCCATTGGCAGGAGGGGGGGAGGGTGGAAACACTTGTCTGGTTACATTTTGTGCTTTAGCACAGATTCCCATGTGCCAAACATGGATATATCAGATCAGTTGTAAAGGGCTCAAGTGTGTTATTATATATATGGAAGTAAGTAAATGGATTGGGCCATTGCCCCAACATACTTAAAGGGGAAAGTGGCAATTTCTACATATGTCCCCTGAACAACTGGCACAATAAAAGCAAACATTTTATACTCCTGGTATCTTTAGCAATTACAGCATGAGAAGTTTCCCTAATGCGCCTGTTTGGGATTCCTTGGTGCGATGTTTCTGCCGTAGGCAGCTGTTGCAGGAATTGGGCTTAAAGCCCCAGGATCTCATTCCTTCTCCAAGTCAGCTGCGGGAGTCTAGTCTTATAGATGAGTGGCTCTGTGGATCTCTTCCCCTGTGATTATATGTGGCAGGTAGCCACAGTCATTTGCAATATGCCACACCAGATACGGCAGCTGCCATGGCGGTGCTCTGAAATAAGCTTACATTCTTAGCAAATGTGACAGTGTTACACTGCATAGCATATATGGATTTACTCCATTATGGGATGGAGTTCAGATGACACTTCAGACACTGTGATTAGCAGAACTGTGGTACTCTGGGGTTAGCACTCACCACAAGCCATGCTGTCATACACAACACTTTAAGCCGTGGTTGGAGCCGCTAACCCTGCTGCAGGTGGTCCCAACTGCGCTTAGTGAGTGAGCAGGGTTTAGCGAAACGCATCTCACAAGACACCTTAAACCCTGCTGCTTAACTGAAAGCCCTTAACCAGCAGGGTTTAAGGTCTCTTCTGAACAGGCCCAATGTGAGAAGCGGCCCAGAGAACCTTTGGTTCCCAGTGTTGTGCAGGAGTTGCCGTAGGTATACAATTTCTCCCTCCAGACTGGAGATTGACCGAGGAAACCTTGGAAGCCTCCTGCAGGGCTCTGGAGTGCACACAGCTAGTAGCTCCTAGTAGAGTCAGCTGTTGTGTAGAGATGGGGGAGCTCGCCCATCTTTGCCTTGGATTGATTTTGGAATAAACCAAGTTATGTTAAAGGAAATCAGAGATAACAGTTTATTTTCTGAGCCCGCTTAGAAAATAAATGGTGGGAGGGACCCCCTAACCTCAAGGTCCTCGATGGGGGCAAATGGATTATTTGCCCCCACCTCATCACCTGGGGCTGCTGTCTGAAACAGGCTTGTAGGCAACACACACATTGTTGCTTTGCCAATGGGGCCCTTTTGAAGGGAAAACTCAGGGAAGTGGGGGTCATATGTCTACCTCCTTCTTATCCTAGCAGTTCCCCCATGTTGCTTCTCTAGAGAAAGTCCTGCTAGGAGTGGCTTCCCTCCCGTGGACCTTCAGGGTAAAGAGGCTTCCCTGCAGGAGGCAAGCTTTGGCTTCCTCCGCAGCAGTTTTCCCCAAGAGCAGCCCTTCAAACCAGGGCTTAAGCTGAGAAGGTCCTCTTGAGCCGATTTTTAAGCTGGAGAATTCTGGAGCTTCTAGTGTTCGCCTCTCCTTTCGGGCGACTATTATGAGCTCTGGAAGCTTCTTTCCACTCCCAAGCTCAGCAAACTTCACCAGCATGCCTGATGCTGTGTGGGCTCTGCTGGGGAAAAGAATGGTGTCATCAGCTCTCTCGGTGCATGGCAGCTCTAAAATTGGTTCGGTCGCTTTGCCAAATGCTACCCTCCTTATGGACCGTGGGTGTGTTGGTGGGGGTGGGGGGTGGGGAGTTTGCATATTGTGTGACCTGTCTTCCTTAGATGGAAATCAGCTGATATGTGCTGTGTGTGTCTGTATTGCTGCAACAGCCACGTGGCCTTAACCTGCCCAAGCCTCCTGTGCCTCCCCAAGTGGAAGAGGAATATTACACCATTGCTGATTTCCAGACCATTATCCCTGATGGCATCAGCTTCCAAGCAGGACTGAAAGTAGAGGTGAGACTTCCTCTTGCCCTGCTCTTCTCCCTACCTCTTGGGATGTTCATGTGTTTTAGTCTGAAAGAGATCAAGACAGCTTCTTGTTCATGAGAAGATCTCTTTCGTACAGAACTAGCATGGTAACGTTGTCCAAAGGCCATTTCTAATAGAATAGATGCTAAATAAGGGCTAGGCAACATAGTGCCCTCTAGGTGTATTGGACTACAACTCCCATAAACCTCAGCCAGCATGGCCAATGGCTGGGGATCATGGGAGTTGTAGGTTAAAACATGTGGAGAGCACCAGGTTAACCAGTACCCCTGGGTTAAATCCATTGCGTTTTGTGGTAGTTATCTAGTAAGGTTGCTTTATGTATGGAAACGGTTCCCACATTTGTTACGTGAGCAAGGGGGGATGAAGGTGCATTTCCAGGCAGGTGTGGTGTGGAAATGGGGATCTGCTTCTCTCAGCCAATGATTGACAGGGTTTGAGGACATTCTTCTCTCCAAATCTAGGTGAGCAGGGCAGTCTTTATCCCCTCTTCTGCTGTGCTCAGGTTCATCTTCCAGTGCTCTTGTCCAGCCTTCCCCAACCTGGTGCCCTCTGGTGGCCAGGTTGACTGGGAATTATGAGTGTTGGGAGTCCAACACATGTGGAGGATGCCAAGTTGGGGAAGGCTGTTCTGGTCTGACCAGTGCTCTTACGTGGCTTTTTTAAGGGGGGAGAGGAGAGCTCTCTTCTCTCTGCCCAGCCAATCTGAAGTGCTGGGAGGAAGGGAGGGAGGGATGCTGCGTAATTAGCAGCTGTCCCTCCATTAGGAAAGGAACATGTGGCCAAAATGAAACATATTTTTAACTCAAGGTAATGCAGGACTGTCTCTGCCACCCACTTGCCAAGAATTTGCAATTTTGGCTTCCTGAGTTTTTCTCCCATGTTAATATATCTGTATGTTTAAAGCAAGAAATGTGGATGCTTTAACACCTGGATCTGCCTTGGGATCCTGCCAGTGGATCTTCATAGATGGATCAATACTGACATCTAGTGGCTGTGCTGTGTCTTTTGTGTCCAGTCAGATACTTGCACTGTGCCCAGGTTGCGTGCAGAAATGAGGTGACTTGGAAAGCAGACCACTACTTTTGATGCTTTATCAATGCTTTATCACTCCAGCGCAGGGTTACACTTTCTGTTTTGTAGCATGACTCACTCGGAAATACTCAAATGTAGTTTGTATCTTCATCATTGGTATCTGGGCTATTTCATGCCTTCCACAGAGGCAAACCTGGATTTGCTGCTATGTGAACACACAACAGGGAGTTGCAGCCACTCATGCCTCCTGATGAGCACACCTGTATTATGGATTTGTGGGTTACATTTGCATTTGACATGTTTACATGTATACAACATAAAATAACTTAGTTATGTTCCTATGAAATGTCATATGTTCTCCGGTCCTCCATATGTTACATGTAATCTGGCCCTTTTTCATACCTTGAAAAATTCAATAGCAAGGGACTGTTGAGCAGAGTTAGGACTGTATAAAAATCAATATTAGTAAATGGAACTTTCAGCACGTCCCTCACTTTAACTCTAGACTGTGAGGTGGAATGCAAACAAAAATCAAGACCTCTACAAAATTGAGGGGACAAACTAAAAATAATATTCATACTTGGAGAGCATAATCACATGTAATTGAGGAACGTAAGCTTTTACTATCTATCTCATGTCACAGTGCTACAGAGATGGACTGCTTCCACTTAGATGGAAGCAACTCCTGCTGCTTTGTGTCCTGCGTAACTGATAGCGTGGTCTACAGTGTTGTGTGAATGGAGGTCTAATGTTGGTTTAAGGTGATGCATCTGGAAGCTGAGGATGTATTGCCAGTGATCTCGGATGTGATGCACAGATCTTTTTCCTGGGTTCCTCCCGCCACCCCACCCCCCGTTAACTAATGTAACCCGCCCAGTTTTTATGTGACTAGATGACGTAGCATGTGTTCAGATTCTAAAGCAATGGTGGCTTTGTTTCCTTCCACAGGTGATTGAGAAGAACCTGAGTGGCTGGTGGTATATTCAGATCGAGGAGAAGGAAGGCTGGGCACCAGCTACCTTTATTGATAAATACAAGAAAACCAGCAATGCATCTAGACCTAATTTCTTAGCACCACTCCCCAATGAAATGGCGCCGCTCCAGCTTGGCGATAGTACAGCCGAGAGCAGCTCTAATGGAGAAGCCCTTGGGCCATCCAGGCCTCTGCCTGAAGTGCCACCCAATGGCGCAGACTGTGGAGCGAAGTGGAAAGGGAAGGAGCCCCCCAAGGGTGCCGTGCTCGAGAGCAGCGACGCGGCGTTGTGTGTTGGGTACGAAGAGATCTCTGATCGGGACGCAGAGGAGAAACCAAGCCTCCCTCCTAGGAAAGAATCCATCATTAAATCCGAAGAGGAGTTAATGGAAAGGCAACGGATGGAGCAGAGGCCGCCTCCAAAGCCTCCTGGCATGCTTTTGCCTGGGATTCCACCAAAGCAGGCTCTTCCTCCAAGGGACAACAAGAAACCAGAGCTCAAAACAGAGAAGGGGAAATTGTTCCAGTTGAAAAATGAAATGGGATTAGAGTGTGGGCACAAGGTGTCTCCCAAGGAGGTGAAGAAGCCAAACCTCCGGCCCACCGTTAAGCCAGCCAAGCCCAAGGTTGAGCCCCCAGAGGAGAAGCCTGAACCAGCTGTGCCAAACCCCTTCTTGAAATCAAAACCCCAGATCAGACCTAAGCCTCCAGCAGCTGCCCCTAGGACAGACCCTCCTCAGGCGGACGATAAACTGGACATTTGCAACCTGAGGAGCAAACTCAGGCCTGCAAAGGCTCAAGAGAAGCCTTCCGAACAGGACCCCGTGTCTAACGAGAGTGCCTTCAGCAACAATGTGCTTCCGGTAGAGTCCTCTCTCAGATCTCAGGAAAGGCCAAGTGTGGAGATGAGGCCTCCATCCAGACCCGACAGCCAAGTCTTTAAGGAAGCCAATTTGCCCAAAGTTTCTTTTGGGTCCTCAAAGTCAGGCGAGAGTGAGCCCAAGAGCAGCTTTCCAGTTCCAAGGGAGCCACCCCAGCGGCCCGTCGTCCCACCCAGAAGGCCACCTCCTCCCAAGAAAGCTGCTGTGCCGCCACCTCCATCTTCGCTCTCCCCTTCTCCAGAACATAAAGCCCCACAGAGGGAAGTACCTGAACGAGCTGCTCCGGTGCCTGGCAGACCAATGCTGGTTCCACCAAAAGCCAAAGGCTTCCTGCCAACTCCGTGCCAAGATGATGCCAAAGCAAAAAGTGGCTTAGGCCAAAAGGCAGCACCGAAGCCCCTGGAGAGAGAGAAAGTATCCATCCCCATCACCAATTCAGATGTCTCCAAAGAAGCCCTCTATGTGGCCATGGCAGATTTTGAAGGAGATGAAGAAACCAGCAGCTTTAAAGAAGGGACCTTGTTTGAAGTTCGTGAGAAGAACAGCAGTGGCTGGTGGTTTTGCAAGATCCTTGCCGGAGGGCCATGTTGGGAAGGCTGGATTCCTTCCAATTATCTCAGAAAAAAGCCATAAGTTCCTCCGTTGTCTTCATATTAAGCAGCAGCTCAACATTCCCCATTTTAGTATCAAAATATTTAATTAGCTTATTTATAGTTTTTCATAAGGCTGGCTCTATTACTAAAGGGGGGGGGAGTATCTGGGATACCATACATTCCAATTTGTGTCCTTTCCAAGAAAGAAGGGAAAGAGAAACAGGCCTTCATGTAGTGCAGCTCAGCTTACCGTTCCTTCTCTTCGTAAGTCATTCCCTGAACACTTTTTGATAGTAACCCCTTGTCCTTTCCCCACCCTCTGTGTGGTTTAGGTCAACCTACCCCTTATAGGACCAGCTGATGAAAATGTGAGTTTTTAAAATGCTCTGCAAGTTTTGGAGCAAAGAGTGTCAAACAAAACAGAGACACACAGATTGGAAAATGTAGAAAGCATTTCTACACGAGCCTGTCTTCAGGGAGTCTGGGAGAGAATCTGTATTTAGCTTGGCGTGCAGTAGGTCCCACTAGCCAAAGAAGGGAAGTGAGAATGGGAAAGGCCACTGTTTTGGCGGAGTGTCCTTGTTACATGTCATGTGCCATATGATGTGCCATATGATGCTATTCACTGTAATCAGGAGCTAAGAGACACCATGGCAAAGAGAATAAATATTAAGCAGTTATTATATATCTTAGTGCAAAGGCCTATCCAAGTGGATAAGAGATTTTTTTTGGTCTTGTGTCCATGTCATTTCCACACACCCCTTGTTTGAACAATGCCTCTGCCAGTTCAGTTGTCCCTTGGGTGACAGCTGCTCTTATGTAGCAACCTCTTTTGAAGTCATGTGCACACATGTGCTAATGGAGATCGGTGTGCTCTCTGCTGTGCAGACCTCTGTATAGACACCTGTATTTTTTCCAGCATTGTAGCCTTATTTTAGTAGATAGAGCAGACGTTGCCTTATGTTGTCCATAGTGTTCAGCCATAAGGATCTTAATAATTCCAGACATTTTGGCAACAGCATTGCTGGCAGGATGTGGTATTGCCTCTTTGAGAATAGATTGTAATGCTGCATTCCCGGCTGCAAGTAGGTCTTCTGGGGCTGTTCTGACATGATTCCCCTGGTCTTATAGAGGACACCTGCCAGGATGGTGCCTCCCCCACGCCCGCAGGTGCTAATAATTTCTAGTGCAGGGCTTACCTGGGGGTAGCAACCAGGTGTCACAAAGGAGGAAGCTTTTGCTGTGCCTCTCCCCAATTCATCCATTCCTTATCCATTTGCCAGAGCAAGTCTTTTCATAAAGCATGTTTTCCACCTTTGTGTTGGTTGCAGGAAACAGTAATCATAGAGTGAATGTAAGCCACCATATCAAGTGTCTGCTTGAAACATCAAGCAGACACTTGATATCAGACTGCTACAATAGTCAGACGGATGCAATAGTTCTCCGCGTGGTATGAACTGTTCTCGTGGTCAGAAGGCATATGTGGGTCCTGGCCTCCATTTCTGTTGGAATTGTTGTAGATCACAAGCTGAATATGAGCCAACAGTGTGTAGCTGCAAAAAAAGTGGATGCTATTTTGGGCTGCATTAATAGAAGTATAGCTTCCAAATCGTGTGAGGTACTGGTTTTCCTCTATTCAGCACTGGTTAGGCCTCATCTTGAGTATTGCATCCAGTTCTGGGCTCCACACTTCAAGAAGGACGCGGACAAGCTGGAGCGTGTTCAGAGGAGGGCAACCGGGATAATCAGAGGTCTGGAAACAAAGCCCTATGAAGAGAGACTGAAAGAACTGGGCATGTTTAGTCTGGAGAAGAAAAGATTGAGAGGAGACATGATAGCACTCTTCAAATACTTGAATGGTTGCCACACAGAGGAGGGCCAGGATCTCTTCTCGATCCTCCAAGAGTGCAGGACACAGAATAATGGGCTCAAGTTACAGGAATCCAGATTCTGGCTGGACATCAGGAAAAAATTCCTGTTAGAGCAGTACGACAATGGAACCAATGACCTAGGAGGGTCGTGGCCTCTCCCACACTAGAGGCATTCAAGAGGCAGGTGGACAGCCATCTGTCAGGTAGATTCCTGCAATGAGCAGGGGGTTGGACTCGATGGCCTTGTTGGCCCCTTCCAACTCTGCTATTCTACGATTCTATGATGCCATGAAATTGGTTCTCCTCTGAGAGAGGGCTGGATTCAGGAGCACATTGTGCCAAGGGCCCCTTAGTATGATAGATGTATACTTTGAAACAACAGCCTGAAGAAATTGGAGATGGAAATGTGCAAGAGTGTGTGTGTATGTTGCTTTTCCTTCAATATATGAGGGTGGTTTGTTCCTTTCCTGATCATTCCTCATGTACAAGAAAAATGCACATGTGCACACTTCTTTTCCTTCTTTTTACATTTATTGCATGTTCATCTCTGGGGTATGAAACTGCCAGAAGAACATTGCCTCCTGCCCGCAATCCTGGATGGAGCAGACTTCAGGAATGCAAACATGGATGTATTTACTGAGGTTCTAAGTTACAACAAGACCCTGATAAGTAGGTTGCGTTGACCAAGAGAGGTCCATAGAAAGACTCTGTCTTTAAAAGAGCCTCCTCAGAGCTATACATTCTAGCATTATTAGCATGTATTTGCCTAGCTTGAGCTCCCATGGACTGAATCCCGCTAATCTGCTTACATTAAATCTCTATACTACCTGACATCTTCTTATATATGGATTGCTTAATTTTTTAAAAGGACAGTTTAGGAGTTCAGTTCCTAATTTTGTCTTTCAAAATCAGTACTTGAAGTTCATGTGGCTGCATTTTTCCTAAAGACATGTTTCTGCTGCTGCTATTTTAGGCACTTTTCTTTTAGTGCTGGTGTGCTTCTTCTATCCATCACGTAAATAGAATTCCTTGGTCTTTGTATGGTCTGTAGGTAGGATTCCATTTTGCAGGCCTTCATACAACATGGGAGGTAAAATCAATTCTTCACTTCTCATATGTGCCTCTCCTTGCTCTTACTTTCACATGTTTCTTGTTACTGCTAGAGCAATTATTGAGCAATCTGCTATCTAGTAATATCAGTCCAACACACACCTGTCTAGTAGTGTGGTAGCAACACTGCAATGTAAATTAGATGGCTTTATACCAAAATGACTGGCATAAAAGGAAATAACTTGACTTATCCATCTGTCATTCCCTCCCCCTGCCTTAATTCACTGGTTCTTAATCAGAAACGCCCTTCCTTTCCCATTTTTCTAGACATGAAAGCACTTCCACAATAGGAAAGACTATGAACTCCTCTCCTAGTACCCTTCTTTGCCTCCCCTTTACAGAGAACAGACTGAGGGTCCGGAATGACTTGTCCTTTGGGCTGATAAAGCACTAGGACTGAAAGCAGGCCACAGCGCACATCTGTGCCTCAGTTTTTATTCTTACATGAAACACCAACAATGGTCCTGGCCAGCCTTGCTGGGGTACAAGAAGAGCTCGTGAGCTAGCCTTCGCCTCAGTCCTTTGTTGTCATATGCCAAAAGGTAAATGGAAACTTGCTACTGTAGCATGAATCTCTCACTGCCACACGTTTACCGCCCACCCTACTCACTGGCCACACACCACAGACGTTGTTGTTTACCATGGGGATATAGGATATTCAGCCTCTTGCTAATCAAAGCCAGCTTTACAACGCCTCTGACTAAGATGTTGTGGGCAGGTGGAAGGCTGCCCAAATGGCCTTTATGCTCATCTGCCATCTTTAGAAGCCTGTTTTAATGTCTAATATTATGTAAACTCGTATCAGTCTGTACGTTACCGTGGGTGGGGTGGGGTGGGGTGGGGTGGGGGATTTCTGAGGATGATAGATGTAGCCTGTGTAAAAAAAAAAAACCACAAAAAATATGTATACTTCCAGCATTAAAGGATGGTGGTGGTTGTTTTTTTAAGGTAAAGAAATAAAAAAATAGGCTTGACTGGTTTCAAGCACAATTGTTACACTATTATCTTGGTGTTTTTTCCCCATTCTGTGTACTCTACTTGCTGAACTGTGCTGTTGTCTTAATAGTGCAAAGGCTGGGGTTAGGTGGATGGGGAGCACTGCTCGCTTGAAGGCCACATTTCTTCCAGTTCCATAGCTGTCAGCAAGTCTATGACTAGATCTGCAGGGATGAAGTGCTACTCTGCAGGTGTTTTAAGACAGAGCCACTCCTTCATTCCATATATGACCATTTGAAATAATTGCTGTGGAAGCATTTACAATATGCAAGCTGCTTCCAACCATGCTGGAAAATAGTCTCTTTTATTTGGTGGCCTTTTGAAGCTACAAAGATCTCTTTCCTCTGCAATGTGATCCATCTTTGCCAGAGCAAAATTTGAAGTATTTGCCCAGATTACATGGTTTCCTTTCCTACCATACCTGCTGGCTTAAATTGGTGGAATGCAAGATAAAAGCTTGATTTCTCAAATACACAAAAGAACAAGCCTTGCTTTTGCCAAGGTTATGACTGTCTCGCCGAACTTTTGGAGTTGTCAACTAGCTTGTGCATAGGGGTAATCTGTTGTCAAAACCATTTCCTGAAGTTTAGTTATCCAATGTCAAGAGTCTCTCACCAAAGGCAAATGTAGCAGGGTCCAGTCTTCTTGCAGATGGGAAACTGGTTAAGAATAGGAGCTGAGAGGAGTAAACGGGCAGTTCTTAAAATGTAGGGTAGTACTATATAAATCATAAATGATCTGGAAATTGCAGTCAAGTGGCCAAGTTTGTAGATATCAAACTATTGAGATTGGTGAAATTCCAAGTGAATTACAAACACCTTTTTAAAAAATCTCAACAAAATGGAAAATGTTTAGAAGTAAAGTTTGTTGTGCTAGCCAAAGGCCATGACAAATACGTTTAAGTAAATGGAAAGTGATGCAGGTTGAGGAGGGGAAAAATCCAAGCATCACATAAATACATTGGTGGGGTCTGAACTGATGGTGGCCCTCCAGTGGTGGAATGCTCAATAAGAACTCAGGATCAACAAAGCCAGTGTGGTGTAGTGGCTAAAGTGTTGGACTGGGAGTTGGGAGATCCAGGTTCTAGTCCCCACTCGGCCATGGAAACCCACTGGGTGACTTTGGGCAGTCATAGACTCTCAGCCCAGCCTACCTCACAGAGTTGTTGTGAGGATAAAATGGAGAGGAGTTTTATGTACACCGCCTTGGGTTCCTTGGAGGAAAAAAGGCGGTATATAAATGCAATAATAAATAAAAAAATGAATAAGAATATACAACCTCTTGGGAAAAGACATGCTAGGGATTAATAGGAAAGGGATTGAAAATTAAATTGCCAGTATAATGCCTTTAAGTGTATGGTGTGGCTACACTTGGAATTATTGTGTATAGTCCTGGTTGCCCATCTCAAAGAGGTTGTAGAACTGGAAAAGAAGAAGAAAAGTGGAACGAAAACTATCACAGGATTGGAACACCATATCTAGATGCAAAGACTAAAATGTTTGGGGCATTTCAGTTCAAGAGAAAAAATATGACTATGGAATCGGGCATGAAAGAAGTAAAGAGTGTTATGCATGGTGTGGAGAACAGGATTAGATTAAAAAAAATTCTTCATTATCTCAGAGACTGAATGAAATTGGTAAGTATTCACAATGGAGAAAAGAAAGCACTTCAGTCTGTTTCCATGCCCAGTTAAAAGTGTTGGTTATGACCTGTAAAGCCCTTCATGGATTGGGACTGAGATACCTGAAGGGCCACCTTCTCTTAGGGAAATCTAGCTGCTCACTGAGATTATTAACTGAGGCTCGTTTGTGTATGACCCACCAACATCAGCTGTATGTTTGGTTGGGAGATGGAGAGGGCCTTTTCTGTGCCTGGCCTGGCTTCTGGAACCTTGTACCATGGGCTGCCTGTCTTATTCCTCTTTGATGCCTTTCCTCCACCACCACCACATGAAGACTTTTCTCTTCCATCAGGCCTTGGAGGTAAGTTGATTTTGATTTCCTCTGACGTTACTGTCTTACTAATATATATATATTTTAAAGATTTTAAAATGTTTTTATATTTTGAGCATTGTACAGACAGGTAGGATTAAAATACCTTTAAAGCAAGCAAATTACTTCTTCACATGAGACATTATTTAAATTATGGAATTCATTGTCATAAACTGTAGTGATGGTCACCAGTTTAGATAGCTTTGAGGGGGATTAGACCATTCTTTTAGGAGTATAGGTCTAACAATGGGTGTTCGTTAAGATGCCTATATACGAAGCCTCCCAGATCCTCATCCTCATCATCGAGATCTCAGGTCTCTGAGTTCCAGTGCACTACACACACACACACACACACACACACACACACACACACACACACACACTCTGTATCAGGAGGCTTACTTGGCAGAAGTACTGGGGTGTGTGTGTGTGTGAATAGGAACAACACATGCACTCCAGGACAGACCACCTTCACCAGCAAATGGACCAATCAGGATAGCAAGTGCTCAGTGGCTATGGAATGCTGACTGACTTGTGGGAATAGTGGGTCCTCAACAGGAGCCCTTACGCTACGACGTTTTCTTGTTGACTCCACTTTTACTTCTGACGATCATTTCCTGGCAGGCTATGGCCTTCATGCTCTGTTTGTGGGCTTTCTAGGAGCATTATTTATCTCTGGAATGTTTGCCCCACCTTTCAAAAGCCAAGGTGGCTTACAGTGGCTGTTGGAAACTGGATACTGGGCCAGATGGATGTTTGATGTAATGCACCAGGTCTGCTTTTGTGTTCTTATGCTGGAAGTGAAGCAAACCCTGTCATTATTTAACTGGTTCCATCCATGCTGTTGTGGTTGTTTAATTTAGAAGTTGGTGCCTTGGAAAAATCTTTGTGTGAATAAGATATTTGGTCAGCTGGATGTGGGATCAAAGACCCTATCAGCAAGTATTAAATGCTCAGTGCTGAAGAGAAGCCTCCAAAGGTTCCTGCAGCATTGGCACCATAACTTCCTGTTTGTGGAGTTTTCTTGGGGGAGAGCCCAAGGAATAGTTGCAAAGCCTCCGCACCAGCTCCTCAGAGCTACCTCTCTAGACCAGCCCTTGCCCATCCTGATGTCCTCCAGATATTTTGTACTGCAACTTCCAGTGTTCCTGACCATTGGCCATGATGGCTGGGGCTGGTGGGGAGTTGCATCTAAAACATCTGGAGGGCACCAGGTTGGGGAAAGCTGCCCTGGACTATATTGTTCACTCAGGAGTGATTGTCTGCATTGCTCAGGTATTAAATCACACAACACAAAAAAAATTAGAAGAGAAATATTAGTGCAAATAAAAAGCCGGTGCACTTGCCAAGATAATTCATTCAGTGGGATTTCTTTATGTTGCATATCACTCTTAGACAAAACTATCTTCAGGAACAATGGAAAGAGAACTACTATTAATTGTTGGAGGGTGGAGAGAGAGAGATTACAAGAGCCCCCATTGCTTTTACGATGCCTGCTTCTACCCTATATTAACGAGTTGTTGTTTTGAGCTTCAACTGGCCACTATGCGGTGCTGTTAATGCAGTTACCAAATGGTGTGAGCTGCTGTTGTTTTTCTTGCAGTCAGCCACTTAACTGCTAAGCAGCACCTGTTAGCTGGAGGCAGTGTGGAAAGAAATTTCTTGAGTTCTGCAGCATCCTTTGATCTTTTGACTTTGTCCCAGAGAAACTATGAGAAGCCATGCTGTGGCCAGCAGCAGAAATACTGAAAGCTGAGCGTGTACTTGGGCTTGGTTATGAGTGGATCTTGGGAGCCTAACTTTAAACAACCGAGAGGTTAGAACTGCTACTTATACCAAGATGGCTAAAGGACAACAAGTTCACTCTGCTATGGGGTAATATTTTTTCTGTGAAATATTGTTGCAAAAAGGCACCCAAGAAGAGTGCTTGGGAAGGAGAGGTGGCTGAACCCCTACTGTCTGTCTCTTGCTCTTTGTTCTTGTTATTTAATACACTGAGAGGTGCATAAAGAGTAATCGTGCCATGGTGCTGAGGTCCAGATGGTGATGAAGAAAGACTTTTCTATTTCAAATATACCAAATGTTGTACAATGGAATTATACAGAACGATGCAAAAATGATTCCATATAGACCATCCTCCGATTGGAGTCCACCAGGGGAAGAGCCTTCAGCGTGGTAGTCCCCCTCCTATGGAATTCCATGCCTCTGGAGGTCAGGCAAGTGCCAACTTTGTATTCCTTTCGGTGCCTCCTGAAAACATCATTGTTCCAGGAAGTCTTTCCTTAATGACCAGCCACAGTTCAATTTTCACTTTACTTCTTTTAAAATCTGTTTTAAAGTGTTCTGTTTTTATTTTATCTTGTACACCGCTCCAAAATTTTGAATGGGGAGTAGTATATACATATTGTAAATAAATAAATAATAAGATCTACACCAAACAGGATACAACACTTTGAAAAAGATTTGAAAACAGTACAGGGAATGTACGGCAGACAGAAAGTTCTGGTGTGGGCTGGTCCATGAAGTCACGAAGAATCGGAAGCGACTGAACGAATAAACAACAAAACGGAATGTAGGGTAGATCCTGCCAGACTCCAAATATACCCAGAGGAAAAGGATGGTTTGTGAGGTCCCATTTACCCTCGTAAATCTTTAATTGTCACAGGTAGGTCTCATACCGCCGTTCATAGAAGCATCCTTCAGATGTGTTGGATTGCATCCCCCATCATCCCCAGACAGTGCAGCCATTGGTCATGCTGTCTGGGAATAATGGGAGCTGTAGGCCAATACATCCAGAGGGCATGACTTTGGGAAAGGCTGTTTTAGAACAACTATGTTAAGGCACATTTTGACTTTTTCCAATCTGGGCCCATGTTGTATGGTATGGTATGAAATTAAACCTTCTCATCATAGTGTGTGAAATGAAAATCATGGAGATGACAAGTGAATGTTGTCAACCAAATTCAGCATGGCTCCCCACCGTCAGGCACCTGGGTAGGTAATTTAACCAGGGGCAACATCTCCCACATTTGCCCTTTAAAAAGTGCTTGGGCCTGGCAGACAGTATAGCACATGGCAAAGAAATGTCTCCTTAGCACAGTTAGTTTCCAGGACTAGGGGCCGTGGGCTTGAATTGATAGCTGGAGTTGCTGTGTTCTACTGATTGGAACACAAGCTGCAGTGTGGCGAGTAGCCAAGCTTTCTGTTTCAATAACTCAAAAGTCCATCAAGCCTCAACACTGGCTTCCTTCCCAATGGAAAGGCATGTGGAGAAGGTTGCACCACACCCAGAATTCCCTGAAGGGCTGATAAAGGGAAGGTTCCCGGCAACAGCTTGAACTTTGAACTCTTAAAATAATTAGCCTGAAATCAAAACACATTCACTGCTTCCAAACATGACCCCCCCCTTTTTTAGAGTTCTATCCACTTGGTTTCATGTCTACATCCAAATAATTGAGGGAGTTGCCTTAGAAGCAGTTATAAACCAGTATTTCCGTTGTTTTCTGTTGCAGTATTGCTGCCGCCTCGGTATGGTCCCGTCCTCTGCTCTATAGAGCAAACATATTTGTTTCCATTCTGCTGAGGGCCGCCTTCCATGCCTCTTTTTGGCATCACTACTTCAGCCAGCATTTATCTGAGGAGTTGAAGTGGAATAGACAACTGATGTAACTACTCTAATGCTTTAAACACTTTAATGCACTAGATGTTTACTAGTGGTGACAAGCTTCATTTTCTCTTTTTCTGATGGGATTGGTGCAAATGAAGCAGTTGTACTTACATCAATGCCAGCAATGGACCTGTCAGGACTGTGTGTGGTTTTCTTTATTGGCTTCATCTTAATAAGGATAGAATACACCTGGATTGGCCAAAGCAGTACAGAGAAATGGCTATATAAGGAGTAGGATAGTGTTTTTCAAACTATTCTATAATGGCAAATACAAACCAAAAGAGAGCATCCTTACTCATCTGTCCATTTGAAAGGATTGCAGAAATATGTACAATGTTGTTTCTTTCTCTGGTTTTATGCACTTTCAACTGCTCGTAGGAGTGGACATCCTGCATGAGCAGCAGAAGTACTCATGGAAAACTGCATAATCTAGGAACGTGGATTAAAGTTTATACCAGAATAAACACTTTATTGTTTTTGTTGGATTTTTGGCAGTGGTCAGTGGTCTTGGGTGGCTGGTTTTGGAGGGTAGGCAGGAGGTCTGCAGGTTGTTTCAGGGCTGGAGAGTGGGCAGAAGGGCTTGGACAGGCAGCCTTCACAGCAGGCACATGAGAAGCTTAGGTGGCTAGAGGCCTGATTGGCCTCTGCCGCCAGCTCTAGTAGTAGTGGCAACCCTTTGTAGTTGCACTGCTTGAATCCCATTAAAGTTGCTAGGGTATAAGCGGTGCAACTTGTATTACAGTTACACTCTTGTGTGAGCACTCTCCTATGATACCCAGCTAAGATGAAATAGAATGCTGTGGCACGTTTTTATCAATTAATTAATTAACTGATTGATTGAAAGCTATATTATTCAAATAAACTCTCTTGACATTTTCAGGAAATGCAGTATAAACAACCTAAGATGTTAAGGTTGGTTTTGATATAGTTTTGAGAAACGATGCTAATACAAGGGGCAAGTGTCCAGTGACTGGAACGACAGAGTGTCAAGTGAAAGAGCTTTGGGAAATGTCTTTTATGTCTGAAACATGGAGGCAAGGAGAGCTCCATGGAGGTTAGAGAAAACATACTGTCTGTCATGGTATGTACAGTAAAATGGAAAGCAGTGTGACAACCTAGCTTACAGTGAGCCTGGGGGTACTGGCAGGGAACTAGAGATAGGCAAGGGACCATGACTCCTGCCAGAGTCAAAGAAGCTGAACTGACACTTAGGCATAACTTTAAATTTTTTAAAAAAGCAAATACTGCGGAAAATACCTAAACTATCTTTTTAGCTGCCTTGCATTTTAATCTAGTTAAATAGGTAGAGGAGAGTGGGACTCTAAGGAGTGAAGAGCTGACTTCAGTATAAGTAGTGGAATACCATACTTGGGGTGTGTGGGGGGGAAATATTGTTCCTGCATTGGAAAGTATACCAAACATCATGTTTCTGTTCTTATGGTTGAAATGGCAAAAGCACGACTCATATCAACTACATGGTGGCCAAAATTGTGGACACTTTTTGAAATGTTCATGTTTTGCAACTTTGCATGCTTATAGAAAATGTTCTGTTTCACGAAATCCAAATTTGTATATATCAATTGAAAGAGAATGTAATGCTGAATTCAATACAAAAAACAGAATGCAAATATCTGCAGTACAAAAAAAGGTTATGCTTACTTTAGTCTAAAAACAAATACAGGTGTGATTGAGTAAAGAAGCGGATTGGAATCGCAACCCCTACTGGCCAATCACATGGTAGTAGCATCATGTTTCAAGTTGGGGAAGTCAGTTTTGCTGTTTGTTCTGTAACTGAAGCGCAATTGGAGATTGTGTGAATATTTGAAGTATTTCTCAAATTAAAAGTGTACGTACGTGCATCATAAATAGAGCAATGGCACCAAAGAAAAGAGTTGATTGGACACCCAGGAAAAGAAGCAGGATTGTTGTATTACGTGAATCAGGTCTTTCAATTAATATATAAACATTTGAATTTCGTGAAACAGAACATTTCCTATAAGCATGCAAAGTTGCAAAACATGAACATTTCAAAAAGTGTCCACAATTTTGGCCAACACTGTAAAAAGAAGAAGAACCCAGAACATGCTGAGTCTTTGGGGGATAGAAAACAGGTTCTGTGCTCTTACAAGTTGGCCTAATAAAGAACGTGTGTGTGTGTGCGTGCGTGCGTCCTTAGCTAGATCTAGTGGGATGGAGGGGTGAAGATCATGTGATTATTTTCATCTCAAGATCTCCTCAATTCACATGCGGCGCATGACGACCTCAGACGGAGTAAAAGGGCCAGCAGCGCATGAACGCTTGTGTGCAAATGTGAGTTATTTTAAAAATAATAATCACTTTCCCCACTTCCCCCCCCCCCCATGGGCACAGCTCCTGGCTCCTCCCGGACAAACCGCAGCGCCCGGCCACATGTTCTGCGGTCTCAAGCTGAAAAACTGGGCCTAAAGGGGAGGGCGAGCTCCTGAGGCAAGGGAGGGATCCCCTGTGTGTCATGTGGACGCACAGGGACGATCCTGGGGATCAGCCCGGGATTTCTCCCCATCTAGCTATGGCCTGTGTGTGTAGAAAACTGTAACCATAGCTTACTTTACATTTGACAATAGATACTAAGTGGTCAAATCATTGTACTGTCTTAATTCCAGTAAGATGTTGAATCCTCATCAGTGTGGTGCCTATCACAATGCTCAGGTGTTGGCTATATGTATATTTCACAAAAATATGTTTATTTGCAGGAGGGTGTGTCTGCCGTGTAAAAATGAAAATAATGTTTGCTCTTGGGCTTTATGACACGGATCTACTCTGGTGCTCTCTGCTTTTACTTTTGTCCAGTGGGAATATTTACAAGCCAACATTTTATTTGTTTCATAAACACGTAAAATTTTATATTAATGTAAAACAGACCCAAATAAAAAACACACATACGCGCACACACTACAGATCACAATACTAGAGAGTATTAACATGTAGAGAAGTGCAAACTTCCCTCCCCAAATAATTTGCTTTGAAAGTCTATTACAGAGAGATTAAAATCTGGCTTATTGTAGAATGTGATGTACAGATCACAACTGTGGACCAGAAAAATATCAAGAAGTTTTAGAAATTTGGAAACTTTTTAAAAAGCTTTTTATACAAAGAGGAAACAGGGAGGCGGGGTGGCAGCAAAAATTCAATGAAAACATACAGTTTTTCACTCCAATATCCAAAAAAAAAAAAAAAGAAGAAGAAGAAGAAGAAGAAGAAGAAGAAGAGCAAGAGTTCTTAGAGGTGAGCACATAAAATTCTATAAAACTACCAACCATCTATGTTAAGTTCTTTTTCTGTCTCCATTTTTTAAAGTAGCATTAAAAAGGATAAAAAGTGCACAGACACCCTTATAAGGCACAAACAGATCTTCTGAACAATTTCTTTAAAAATCGAGTAACAAGAACAAATTGCTAAGTAGCCTCCACTTCCTAAAAGTTATTTGAGAATTCCTTGAGAGACTGGAATCAGTAGAGCTGCATATACATGAATTTCCCAAGCTGCTTCAAAGCTACACTTTGGCTGCAGACTCTTTTACCCTGCCCAGAGGTCTCTGTCAGATGCTGCTGCTCTTGAGAAATCCATATATATATATATATATATATATATATATATATATATATATATTAAGACAACACATGCCCCTTCTTCTCTGTAATGTGTCTGGTTTGTACCATCGTTTTAGCTGCAAATTTCTTTTAACAATACAATTGCAGTGGCAGCTAGTAAACCAGCATAATGCTCCGGTAGGTTTCGATAGAACACAGCAGCTGACAGAATTAAACCAAAATGACAGCCTAAAAGAAAAAAGGAAAGATGCCAATGTGCTTTTGGGACGGCCATACCCAAAAGTAACACTAAGCGTGAGCAGTAGGTATTAATTAGCACCCAGAAGAAACACGCTGGTTATTAAATTGCCATTCTTCCTTAGAATTATGTTATATTTGCAAAATGTAAGCCTGTTCACTTCTTTCTGGTTAGCCTCTCCAGCTCTGGATTTTGCGTCAAAGCAGTAGAAGCAGCTGCTACAAAGAAATTCCATTCAAATTCTCTTGAGTTGTAATCGTCATCTTGTCTAGTGGCATGCTAGGTAGGCAGGATGGAATTAAAATATTCTCGCCAAGCATCAGGGACTGTGATCACACATGACTATAAATCCTCTGAAATGCAGTGAGTACAGGAGCCTCTCAAAATACCCTATTCAATACCAAATAGCAGGTAAGAGCTTCCGTGCTCAACAGAAGAAGGTCAAGGAACATAGTGTTGCTGGCTTGACCCAGAAAAGTTCATGCTTGAGGGAAAAGTTTAAGTTCACACAACCGCTTCTGCGAAGTGATAAAAATACAACTATCATTTTTTCAGATCAGCTTTCAGGCACAGAGCATTATGACAAGTTTGTCTTTCCCTGTGGTGCTATAAAGCACTAAAGCGTATTACGTGGTAAGTATCATCTCAACTGCTTCCTCTGCTTTAACAGAGCTTCTGCAGTGATCTTGCAACCAATTGCTGGAGATTCTCACAAAGTAGTCAACTCTACTACATCTCTCTACCCAAGTGCATCTCCTCTACTGCTTAAACCTGTTCAGCTACACATTATTAGCCTGCATGTGGATACGCAACATTCATGTGGCTCAGATCAGAAGCTAATGCTAGCAAAGTTGTGAAGCTCAAACAACGCAGAGGCAAAAATCTACTCTACAGCTGATGAGAACTGGAATCTCCTGATGCATTGCTTGCTTGCAGTGTTTCCATGTTATGCAATTGTAGCATTTTTTTTAAAAAAAAATATCCCTCCATGGTGAACACAGGTCAGTCCTGATGGCAGTTTATAACTTCAATGCGAAAGATTGAATTAAAGTTAGTTTTATAGACATTTTTATTCACTGAATATCACTGCTGGTGTTTTCAGACTACAGTTATTTGTCTCACCACTTGTTGTTTAGAGTAAACTGATTACCCTGTGATGCTAAGCTCACTGACCCACAAGTTTCCATGCGGTAATTTGGATACTCAAAAGTATTGTGGAATTACTGTCAGGCATTCAAAGCACCACAATGTTGTTTCAAACCACTCTAAACTAAACAGGCTTTACTGTTGACCCCAGATACTATCTGCAACTTAAAGAAGCTTGGAAGTGGGAAGTGGATTTGTATTGCTTCATGCCTTTTGAAGCGCCTTTCCTTATGCAATACATAACTGTAACGGACTGCAATTTAGGAGTGCAGGCATTGGAACACTGAGCGTGCTTTGACAAAATCACTATGCCAAAAGCTGGAAGATGTTATCTAAAGACTTCACAAAAACAATGCTAAACTACCCACGAGGTGCAACTGCTACAGTCATGCTGGGCATATAGCATGGGGAACCTGGTTCACGCACCAGTAAACATGAGGGTTGGATCCTAGATCTTCCTTCTGCGAGAGGAAGGACTCCAATTAAAGAAGGTCCCTCTGCCCAATTTTGGGGAATCCCCCCCACACACCCTTGTTCACCCCATTCAGCAGGGTCTCCTGACTCTGTGTGTAGCATTTTCAGGGAACTGGATGGGCTGCCATGGGAAGGAGGATATGGAAAAATCCACTTCCACCAGCATAGTTGATCCAGCTTACATCTGGATCTAACCTGAGCTGTTTTGAGGATATAAACTGATCTATCCCCACTGAAGCGCTTGCAGCCCTGCAGTTTTAATTATGATCCTTTCCTTACCAAGTGATCTACATGCCTTATCAGTATATGGCCAAAGTAGTTTGAACTAGTTTACATCTCCCTGATGAATCACCAAGCCTCTGAGTATGCCATAAAGGGGGGGGAAAGCAAACCTACCATTCCCCTGAAAGAGAGAGCACAAAAGTTCAGTGATAAAATCAATGCAGCCCTGTTGTCAGGGCTGCGATGGGGTCCTATCCCTGCCAGGAGGGAAAAAGAGTATTTGTGATATATTAATCTCTGTGGCACCCTGTAAGCTGCTCCCGCACAGTGGAATCATTGGATCAGATCATAAAGCGGCTTATATACAAGGAGTTCAGCTTTGGCAAGCATCTGTTGCAGCCTGGAATGCAGTACCTAATACGAAGGTAGACACAGCTGTCCCATCTAAATAGTTAAGATTTCTTCACAGCAGGCTTCTGCTAAGAAGAAAGGGGCAGGTTGTCTACGGATGAGTGAAAAGCGGCCACAGTTGTGTGCAATGCAAAAGAATTCTGCCATACAAGGTCTGTTGATGGAAAGAGGAGTAAGTAAATGGGCCAGACCCAAGTTGTTTTAATGCTTGCATGGCACCTCTAACCTAAAGTCCAATAATGTTTCACACAGAATTCAAGCTACCACAATTCAGAGCTGCCAAACACCACAACCAAAATTCACTTATCTTTTAAGTCCAAGTAGCTAATAATAGCTTACAAATTCTTTTTCCAACAAACAATGCCAAGTGAAAAGCTTTTTGACTTCAGTAAGATGCCTGTATTGTGGAATAGAAGACAGCTTCCTGGAGAGGAAGAAATTGCAGCATACTTTGTTGACAAAATCTCTGGGGACGAATGGAGGAAAACATCAATCAGCTGTGTTCACAAATAAGGAAACTCTGGAAGCTTGAAATTCTAAATTCTCCATCAGCCTCCCTCCTCTGCAGCCTCGTTCTAAGGAAATCTCTATGTTTTGAAGCTTGGCTATGGGCCTTGCAAACATCCACGGCATACAGTGTTGCTCTTCTGCATGCAGAGACATAAATTTAAACTCTCCCCATCACGAAATGCTTAGCATTTGCTCAGCAGAACAGCAGGAAGCTTCAAGTTGCAACTTACAGAAGAAGAAAAGGTGGTCATTTACTTTGGAGGACATTTACAGTTGTATGATTGTCTCAGAGGCAACCGGATGCACTAAACCATGGGCCACGTTGGAAAATGGAAATCAATTCAATAAAAAAAATAGTTTAAGACCACATTCTTTCTTAAGGTTGATTTGAAATATGGATTCACTAATTAGACCTTCCTTTCTCTCATACTCTCACTCTCGACTTAGGAAAAGGGGGGAAATGCCTTGAAATGGGCAAATATCCAGGTGCATACGATGACCTCTGAACAAAACATTGGTTATGTTCCATGATTACAGTAAGGAAGATGCCCAGAATTTTAAAAATTGGTTCAGTGATTGATTTCTCAAATACGATTCCTGAGAAGAGATAGCTGTATGTTTTAATAAGAGCAACTGCACGGGACAATTCTCCGTCCATGTGCCCCCTCCCCTTTTAAACCAGTAGAGCAGCATTTTTACCAAGCGCTCCCCACTATGCAGCTGTACCTTCAGTCTCTACAAGGACTAGAGTGTTCCCCAGTTCACTTAGTTATCCCTGATTTGTTTCTACTGGTCAAAACATGGAAATGCAGACAAGAGAGCCACTCAGTAACCACCGACCAGCACAATAACCCATAAGCAGGGATGGTAAGGTGTGGTAATTGCTAACAACATTCTTCCTCCTGCCCCTCACCATTCACACCCTGAGGTGGGTGGGGGTGAGGTTAAGGGCGGTAGATTTTAATAATGTCTTTGATGACCCGTCGGCAGATTGGGCAGCAGGCATTGAGTTGCTTCTTCAGCTTAAGACCACAGGTGTTGCAGAGGCACATGTGTCCACAGGTGTAGATCACCACATCCACCTCATTGTCAAAGCAAACGGTGCACTCGCCGTTCTTGCTGCTCGAAGGCTCTGGAGGTGGGAACACAGGAGACACCGGAGGGCTCAGAGGAGAACTCGGAGCAGTCACTACAAGGAATGGAGAACAAAGAAATATCCGTCAGAAGAGCCATTTCCCTTTCATTTGGGCCCCTAGTTAAGGCTGGAAACAGACTTCCCACCCAGAGAGCTCAAAGGATCATTCTTCATAATACGTTCAACCATGCTTTTTCCTTACCAAACAGGTTTTTGTAATGTTTCTAAAACCTTGTCACAGAGGTGGCAATGGGATGAAACAAATGCGTGTACACCCTCTGGGAAGCAAAGCCTGTATCAATCCTGTTTCTGCACTCTTAAAAACTATTGGTGGTCCTAAGCCTAAGACAGTCAACGGACAGGAGGCTTTTCAAAGACCCAGAGTACACAGTAGGAATTTGATGTGTGTGTGTGTGTGTGTGTGAGACTGCTGTACCATCTCTGCATGATGCTTTATCCCTACTACAGCTTTAAAATGAACTACACTATCTCGCATGGAGAGCAATCTTCCAGCCCCTCCCTGGAAATAGTCATGCTGGGATGGGGGCTCTATTTAGTCCATTCTAGAGAATCTCACAGAAAAAAAGATAACTTTTATATGGCAACTTAGGCATATTTTCAAAGAAACAAGTTTATTCCTTAAAATATTTAATTGTGCTATAGCAGGTTTGCATTTAATGAATGGGATTTAGAGCATTAATGTTTGCATGTTTTATATTATTTAGGGCTCCAGCACTTTAACTTACTTGCTCTTGATTAAGTAAATATTTTGAAATAGATACATTTGAACCAGCCTTCCATTGAGTCCATTTCAGAAGACACTTTGTATTACAAAGTTCCATAAATGGTATTCTACTGCATCTGCCTTGAACCAGCTCAGATGTTTACTAGCTGTGAATATTTCTGGAGCAGGGGAGCTCATGATAATACACTGAGCAGCTCCAGCTTTTGATGCAGTGATGGTTCAATGGATGTGGACTCTTTGTTTCGCCCATGAACAGAAAATTTAATCGTGAGGATTTTAATAGCACCTTGCAGAGTGACATGGTTGTAAATGTATCTGTTCTTTATCGTCTCAATAATTGTGCCTTGCATCCAACTTACTTTATATTATAATATATGTTATGTTTTAGGTTTTATTTATTTATGTTAGATGCACTTCTAGATGGATGCTCATCCATTAGCAGTCAAGACTGCCTACCATCTCCCCATTCCTTGGTTTTTCCAGTGAGAAATCTCCTCGCCAGGAGCCAGAAGGCTGGCCAAAGTGACACCCACAGCAAGGACACTCCTTCACACAGAGGCTTTACATCCAATTTGTAACTTGCGCTCTGGCTCATAACCTGACCCACTGGTGTGACTAGCAGTGGTTCCCAATGAAAGAGATGATGGATGAAAGGCAGAAATATACAGGTGCTTTTCTTTTTTAATCCACGAGTGTTGTAAGGAGTTATAAACGGGAGGGAAGGGCTTGCTACAACCCCCACTATAGCAAGTCCTGATCTTCTCTGGTACTGATCCTTGATGGAAAAACTGCAGGAGAAAGTGGCAAGATTCTGGCTTCCACTGTTGCTTTTTCCTTTCCCACTTCTTTGCACTTCCTCCTGAGATCACTGTGCCAGGAGAAACTCTACACTGGGCATGGGGATGATGCTATACGGATGTTGTCAGGCAACATCCATGAGTGTTTGAGGTTCTGGCAGCTTCACTGGTGGAGATCCGTACAGAGCACATTTGCAGCCCTTTTTTAGGATCAGGAGCTATCTATAAAGCCACTGAATTCTCACAATTTCTGAAGAATAAGCTACGGCTTAGCCATATAATGGCTTTTGGGGAGTCTTGGTATAATGTCTTACTCCATTCCCCCACAATCAGCTATCTGGCAATGTTTGTGTTCATCAGGATTGGGCAACATGAATCTTCTACTCCTGCTGATTATGCCATAGATTGTGTGTAATATGTTGCTTTAGTTTCCCCAGGCATCAGTTTTCTCTACCATCAAGGTGGAAGGAAGGAATGTACATCATGTCCTACATGACTCTTTGGGTTAACACCTGTGTGCATTAAAGCCCAACAGGGCACTAAGCAGCAGCCTTAGGGAAACTAGGAACTCCTCTTTCACAACAAAAAACAGAAGGTTTGGCACATGTTGTGCAAATTGCAACGTCTTCTTTCAGACAAGGCATGATTCAGCCTGAAAGGCTGGATTCATAATTTTTGGCCAAAATACTGGATGCATGTGTTCCAGCTACAAGAGCGCAGTGGACATAAGTGAAAGGTCACTTACCTAGGGACGACTCAGAAGCAGACGAAGACCTGTTCACACTGAAAGCCATGTCTGAATCGCTGTCATACTGTGAGCCTCCAGGGGATCCTGAGGGGGAGACAGTCACAGGGCTAGACTGCACTGTGCCTATGAATACAACATGCAGATTCAGTCAGGTGGGTCAGGAACCTCCCAGGCATTAAATGCTAAATTGAGTTTACCTGGGAGTATAGCATCCATTTAATCTCCACAACAGTCTTTACAAAAAACTTTGGCTTCCCAATTAGATTGTACTATGTTTTAAACATATACATTTGTTTAAAGAAATAAACCTTCCTCTGTTCTGAAGCTTGCATTAATTGTCTGTATTGATAAGCTCCACTTCTATTGCTAAATAGTTCAGGGACCATCAGGGCCACAATCTGACAGGCAGTATTCAAGCAGGAGGTCAAAAGCATAGACCACCCCCCTTGTTAAGTGAAATTGGCATTTTATCTAGAAAACACTGCTGTAAGGAAAGGATCTGATTGCCTAACTCTTATGAACAGGCACTCGGCCCTGTTCCATAAAAAAGGGCCCCATGAAGTCCATTTCCAATGGACCTTAAAAACACAGAAGCAGGGTGCCTGAGATGGATGGTACCAAGTTACTAAAATGCAGCCCACCTCCTAGGATGCAGCCAAATGACAGAGACCCCTAACAAAACTTATCAGCCATAAATGAAAGCTGCCTTGTTCAGAGGTGACACCTGTCTCACTACAAGATGCTGGGGACAAAAGGAAAAACCAGGGCATGGCTGACAAATGAAAGCCCTAATTGAGCACTTGTTTGGCTGCTCTTGGAAAGAGAATGCTGGAGTAGGTGAATCTTGGGCTGATCATGCAAAGCAGTCATAGAATCATAGAATAGCAGAGTTGGAAGGGGCCTACAAGGCCATCGAGTCCAACCCCCTGCTCAATGCAGGAATCCACCCTAAAGCATCCCTGACAGATGCTTGTCCAGCTGCCTCTTGAATGCCTCTAGCGTGGGAGAGCCCACAACCTCCCTAGGTAACTGATTCCATTGTTGCACTGCTCTAACAGTCAGGAAGTTTTTCCTGATGTCCAGCTGGAATCTGGCTTCCTTTAACTTGAGCCCGTTATTCCGTGTCCTGCACTCTGGGAGGATCGAGAAGTCCTTACGATCTGAACTAAGAAAAGTGCAGTTAACTCCTATTCCATAAGAACATAAGATGAGCCATGCTGGATCAAACCAAGGGTCCATCTAGTCCAACACTCTATTCAACCCCTACTTGCATGGTCAAATGTGGGTAGGATACCCTCCCCTTCCCTCCAACCTTATGTGTGGATCTTTTGGGCCCAAAGAAAAAGTGTAGACTAGCACTCACACATTTAGCAGGTTGAATTTAGAAAAGGCAAATGAAAGTGGGTTGACAAACGCAGCAGAGTCACTTGGCTTTGTCCAGATCCCCAAGTACAAGAGCATGCTTCAGCAATGCCAATGCAAATCACTACTTGTGCCAATGAGGCTTTGATTGGTCCATAAAATCAGTGTTATACAGAGAGGCAATGGCCTGTTGAAGCCAGCAGGAACATAATGCTTCTCCCACTGTTTGTAAAGGGCTCTCGGTGTTTCACTAGCATCTGTGGGCTTCATTATAATTATTTTTGAGTTGCACTTACCTAATATTTTGAGCTGATTGATTACACCATGGATCGTGAAGAATACCCACAGCGATTGGGAGGTATCGACGCACATCAGCATCCCTCGGCTTATCCCATTTATTCCATGGTGCACTTCTCCATTTGGCAAGACCACAAAGTTGAGGATGTCTCCATTGTTGAGGACTGGGAACCCTCGGCAAACCACCCAGTACTCCTTGCGATCCAGAAGGAAGTCTGGATCGGCTGGGAGCTCATTTGTCCGTAAAGTACCTGGATCACAAGAGGTGATGCCAAATGCGAGGGCCCCATAATACGGCAGCCCCAAGTGTCCTACTTCCACAAAGAGGCTTTCACCAATGTGCAAAGGTCGGTCAGAAAACACCAAAGTCCTATTGCTCTCTTGCCAGTTGGTGCAGGCAGACATCCGGTCCTGAGAAAAGTTAATGTCAGGGCCATGGGTAGGGTGGAAACGCAGATCTGTATCTAGAAAAGCAGGCACCACTTGGGCAAGCTGCCGCCTGCTTGGGCAGCAAGGGATGGTGTGGTTATCTGTTGGCAGCCCAGGCATACGATTCAAGTTCAGATTGGCAATTTTGGCCACCACTTGGTTGTTCTCTAGTTCATTGTTGTTAAAGTTGGCTGAATCATGGCTGGTCTGTGGAAGGCAAGTGCTGAGTCGTGCGTTGCTGAGACGGGTGGAGGTCATTGTCTCGGCAAACATACCATCTGAAAGACAAGGACAAGCTGTATTAGATGCAAGCTGAAAACAGTTTCCCCCCTCCCACCCCACAGAATAGTTGTTTTTCCAGCCACACCTAAATATCACATCTGATACTGTACACTACAGCTTCCCTCAATCTCCCATCAGCCACAGCTAGCTGGAGAGGATGGAACTTGGAATCCAACACATCTAGAGGGTACCAGGTTAAGGAAGGCTGCTTTTCTAGTCCAACAGTGTTTCCATCTTTTTTAATGTTAAGTAAGGGAAAACTATCTGGAAGCACAAAATTTATAGGGCAGTGAAGAATCTTTCCATTAAACAATGTGCTATTAATGACTCCCCTGTTCACAGCCATATTCTGGTTTTGTGCAGAATCCCTGCTCTGTGGAGCCTCTTCTTTTGCACTCACAGAAAGGGAAATCCAGAAAGAGAAGCCTGTTTCTGCTCACTGCTCTCTCTTTCTCTCTCGCTGAATTGGGGGGTGAGTAGGTTTAGCAAACTCTACCTACTCGTGAGGGAGAAAGTATCTTTCCCATGTCCCAACTCCCTCAGCCCTCCTTCCATAGTCCTTGCCAATGCAATTCACGTAAAAGCAGCTGGACAGAGAATACATTTAATCACTTTACAGACCATTAATAATAAATTGTGTAATACACTGCATGCTAAAATAGCACCAGTGACCTTTTAAAAATATTTCAAAGCACACTAGACTCTTTGTTACTGACAGGCCATGTGAGCAAGCAACAGACTTTCTCCCAGAACTGTGTCCCATCTAATAGCATCAGAAGTCAGGAAAACAGACATTTCTAGCCTTCTAGCACAAAAACTAGAAGCAGATCGCTCCCCGTTTACCATTACTCTCACACTTCCTGAGAGTGGATAATGAAAAAGGGGTGGGTGATTTTACTCAAACATTTGCGTTAGATATTTAAATTCTGGGTAAGGCAATAAACCATGGGTTAAATAAAGCATCGGTTAGCATTATGTGCAAATCAGGTCATTTTTGTGAACCATATGGAAAGTTTTGTCTATTGAGTGATATAGAAATGTAATAAAACAAATAGCAAGGTGGATTAAAAATGAGAAAAATCGGATTTTAAAAATTAAAGTTTGATTTTTTTTTAAAAAAAATGTAAATACAAAGTTTCTCTTAAATATTAACAAGATTAATATTAAATCTGAATATAAGAATGTTAGCCATACAGTTAATCTCTAAAACTGAATGAACGCCTCTACCAGTTACAGAGTGAAAGGAGGCTTTTCTATCCAAATGAAAATCCAATCTGATTATTTCTCAAATATGAATATTTGCACCCAAACTAGGGATTTCTTGAAATGAGTTTCAAATGCTTAATACTGATTGTCAGCTCAATATACAGAAGGCTAAAGCATGCAATTTGCTTTCAATGTTGATCAACCCCATAGCTTTTCTTGACAGTGGGAGTCTAGGAGGGGGTGTTAAACCAAATGCCCTCTTCCCCAGGCTCCCACGTAGCCAGTTTAATATTTCAAAGAAAGAAAGACTGGGCTTCTCAGTTTAGGTAGCAAATTTACAGAATTGGTCATCTTAACAGCTGAAACAAGACATTCCCAGTAGTGAGCAGCTTTGCACTTTGTGTAGTGGGAACGGTACTGTATTCTGGGTGCTCTCCAATTACAGACACCACAGAAGACAAGTCTAGTGATTAACTATGCAGCACAAGTCACTTTCTCCTAGATCTCTACCTGTGAACTGGTAATGACAGTATTACTCACAGGGTGATTATGAAGAGAAATACAACAAATATTGTAAACACTTTTCAAACTCTGACCACAATCCAGCAGGAGTTATGTGCAATTACATCCATTGTGTTTAATGGGCTTTAGCGTGCATGCTTTATTCCAATTCTGATTGTGTCCTATTTAAAATCATGAACAGTAGTTATACAGAAGTTTGAGGGGTGGGATCTCCAACAGCATGTCTGTCTATTGTAGTGGTGGGGAACATTTGGCCCTTGAGGACTGCAACTCCCATCATCGTCCCTCATTTGTCTATGCTGGTTATGCTTGATCTATTGCTCTAATGACCAGATTTCCAAATCTGCAGCTTCCGAAGGCTAGCTAAAAGATTGATCATCACATCACAGAAATGGCGTTGCTCAATTCTGTCTAAGTACAGGATCTGACAGACCAAACTCTTAATTTTTGCCCCTTTCTTTAAAAGCTCTGGAGTGATGCAGAAGGGCACAGGAGAAGTAAATCAAATGAAAAGGCAAAGATAATTTTATGAACCTGTCGGGTTATTAAGACCTGCGGGAGATTGTCAGGCATACATGAAAGGGCATTCTCCTATATCACTCCTAAACTGTGGATGAGCCCTCTTGAGAACTATGACTGGCCCCCATTTTCTCAGCTTTTAGAAAGGCTGGGAAGACTCATCACTTTAATTTAACCTTTTAAATTATATAGTTAATGTTTTTAAAGTTCTTGTTTCATTCTTTTAAAGTTTTGTTGTTTTAAATTGTTGTTGATGGCTTTTAAGCAAGTAAGGTGATATATAAACATTAACAGTAGAGAAGAAAAATAAATATATAGCAATAATTTCCTGATAGGATTTACTGCTGACATTTATTTATTTTTTAAAAAAGGCAAACACAAACCCACAAACTAAAAGAGGAAAACTATAAAGAAATATTTTAATCTAGCTGGCTGGGGGTGATGGGAATTGTAGTGTAACACATCTGGAAGGCACCAGGTTAGGGAGGGCTGGCTAAATTGCTCTTCAATGGATCTCCATTTCTGCTCCTTTTGTAAAAAGCTCTGGAACCCAGCAGTAGGGCACAGGTATAATCAAATGAAAAAGTAAGGAAGATCTTCAGTAGCATGCCAGGGCTCAACAAGACAGGAAGGCATGTGATGCAGAGCACAGGGTAAGAATGGGCACATGGGCCATTGCTAATAATGTAATATTATTTGTGACTGTTCAGTCTTCAGCCAAAAAAGTTCCCCTCGTTTAGGGTTGAGAGAAACAACATGGCTTGAGAATTTGGGAGTCAACTGAAAAATACAGGCTGTACTGGTTTTTTAAAAAATGTCTCCAGTTTTTAGGCATGCTAAATTAAACCATGCCCACTTCAAAATAATTTAATCTAAGTCCCACTTAGTGTAAGTTAACAACATCGCTGAAGTTAATGAACTTTTGCAATCATGCCCACGGTAACATTACAGGAGTGCCAAATCTTTCCTTCTTGACAGATAAAAGGAAGTACTTCTTCTTCTCCTCACAGAGCATAGTTAAACTTTGGAATTTACTACCACAACATGTAGTGATGGCCACCATGTGCATGGCTTTAAAATGAGGTTGGATAAATTCCTGGAGGGAGAAGGCTATTGATGGCTACTACTACTTCTGATGGTTATGTGCTACCTCCAGTATCAGAGAGTAAGCCCATATACATCAGTTACTGGGGAACATTGGTGGGAGGGCACTGTTGCACCCATTTCCTGCTTGTGGGTCCCTGGTCGACAGCTGGATGGCCACTGTGGGAACAGAATGCTGGGCTAAATGGAACCTTGGTCTGATCCAGCAGGGCTCTTCTTATGTTCATTTAATGTCAACACTAGAGCTGCAGATATATGCAGTAAATTAACTCCAAAAAAGTAAAGTAGGGTGGATTGCGATGGCTTTATTCAAATACAACTACTGAAAACCAGAGGCATGCCTTCAGCTCATATTCTGAAAACAGTTGAGGCAGCAGTTTATGTCACAGGCAGCACCTAACAGGCTTGTCTGTAAGAACAAAAATAAGTCTACAATTGTGACTTATTGAGATGGCTTCCATCAGCATACCTAGAAGTACACGTTATCACCTGAACTCTGCAGGACGAGGTGATAAAAATCAAGAGCAATAAACCTCTGGTCTAATTCAAGAAGGGGGAAAACCCAACACTTTGGAAAAGTTTCCAAACTCTTGGAAAGAGAATTACAACACTGCTATCCCTGCCGAAGTTCTCTGATAAGCAGAGGAGCTGGCGTTTCTTTGGTGTCTAGGTGCTGCGCTTTCTAAAAATGCTGATAGGGTAGGAATGCAACATGAGAGGCTCTAAGTGGTCCCCCGAGGAGATAATAGATATAAAGCCTGAGTTGGAGAGGGAGAAAAAAGGACACATCTTAAGGATGAGTCATCGCAGAGCGCACTCCAGTGGGCCACCACACACACCAATTTGTGGAGCCAATGCAGAAGTGGGTGAGGCCTCATGTCATTGGCACGGGCTCCTTGGTCACTCGTGTACATGAAGTTACAAGTGCGACATATCTGCAACTTTATCGAGGGGGGGGTCTACTACAGAAACATTCTGGCTAATGCTGTCAACAGCTTCTGGCATTGTTTTTTTAAAAAATTATAAGTACTGGCACATTAATTTTAAACATTGATGATTATTGATTTCTCTTGAACGCATACAAGAATCATGGTGCAATTTAACTAATATCCAAACCGGCAGCATTAAAGAGATGGCAAAGTCAGATTTCCATTGGGTTCCTTGAGATAATGCTTCCTTTCTGGATCCAACTTGTGACATATGGTGTTTGTAGTAGAGATGTTTGGTGCATGTGGCTGGTGTGTGCTCTAATTCTAGACCTTGCAGTGGAGTCACCAGCAACAAGAGGCCACACATGCTCTGTTCACTGGGCATGGATAAAGGCAGGAATACTAAATGCCACCTGCAGCTTCAGGCTGAAAAGAAGAGCAGAACCCATGGGGTGGCAGCTGGGAGGGCAAGGAAGGGAACACACACCAGGACATCAGGCTAAGAGGCTACAGGCCAATTCATAGGAAGAAGTAGCTGAACAGAGGCTGCCTCATATTGCTCCTCTGGTGGCAACAGACTCTGCTCAGAGAGCGTTTGGGCTGCAAAAACTCTATGAAGAGGTAAAGATGGAGCAGTGACAGGAGGCTTTTGGATATTCTATGTGGTATATTACTGTAGGCAAACATGGAAGCAGTCATCAAGGGGAGCAATCTGAAGCAGCCTCAACGGCGCTATTTATTTACGTGTACCAACATTAAGACCCCCCTGGAAAAAGTGAAGCAGAAGTTGAGGGGGCAGGATTGCAGTTTGAGATTGATAAGGAAGGAAAGGAAAGGAACCTCTCGTGCAAAGCACTTGAGTCATTGCTGACTCCTAGAGGGACGCCTGCTTTTGCTGACGTTTTCTTGGCAGGCCTTATAGCGGGGTGGTTTGCCGTTGCCTTCCCTGGCCGTTATTACCTTTCCCCCAGCTAACTGGGTACTCATTTTACCGACCTCGAGAGGATGGAAGGCTGAGTCGACCCGAGCTGGCTGCCTGAAACCAGCTTCCGCTGGGATCGAACTCAGGCCGTGGGGAGAGTTTCAGCTGCAGAAACTGCTGCTTTACCGCTCTGCGCCACACGAGGCTCTCTTGAGATTGATAAACAAATGGTCAAAGAACACCTAATTTCCTTGAATGAGTTCAAATCTCCAGGGCCCAATGAACTGCATCCTAGAGTAACGAAGGAGCTAGCGGAAGAACTCTCAGAACCTTTGTCTATTATCTTTGCAAAATCATGGAAGACGGGTGAGGTGCCGGACGACTGGAGGAGGGCTAACGTTGTCCCTATCTTCAAAAAGGGCAAAAAGGAGGAACCTGGGAACTACAGACCAGTCAGTCTGACATCCATCCCTGGGAAAATTCTGGAGCAGATTATAAAGAAGTCAATCTGTAAACACCTTGAAATCAATGCAGTGATCACTAGAAGCCAACATGGATTTGTCAGGAACAAGTCCTGTCAGACTAATTTGATCTCATTTTTTGATAGGATAACCTCCCTTGTGGACTGTGGGAATGCTGTGGACATCATATATCTTGACTTCAGCAAAGCTTTTGACAAAGTGCCCCATGATATTCTGATTAACAAACTAGCTAAAAGTGGGCTAGATGGAACAACTATTAGGTGGATTCACAGTTGGCTACAGAATCGGACTCAAAGAGTACTTATCAATGGAACCTTCTCAAACTGGGGAGAGGCAACGAGTGGGGTACCACAGGGCTCAGTCCTGGGCCCAGTGCTCTTCAACATTTTTATTAATGATGTGGGTGAGGAGGTGCAGGGAACGCTGATCAAATTTGCAGATGACACAAAATTGGGTAGGATAGCTAATACCCTGGAAGACAGAAACAAACTTCAAAGTGATCTTGGTAGGCTGGAGTGCTGGGGTGAAAACAACAGAATGAAATTTAATAGGGACAAATGCCAATTTCTACATTTGGGAAATAGAAACCAAAGGCACAGTTACAAGATGGGGGATACTTGGCTCAGCAATACTACAAACGAGAAGGATCTTGGAATTGTTGTAGATCGCAAGCTGAATAGGAGCCAACAGTGCAATATGGCTGCAAGAAAGGCAAATGCTATTTTGGGCTGCATTAATAGAAGTATAGCTTTCAAATCACGTGAGGTACTGGTTCCTCTCTATTCGGCCCTGGTTAGGCCTCATCTAGAGTATTGCGTCCAGTTCTGGGCTCCACAATACAAGAAAGATGCAGACAAGCTGGAGCGTGTTCAGAGGAGGGCAACCAGGATGATCAGGGGTCTGGAAACAAAGCCCTATGAAGAGAGACTGAAAGAACTGGGCATGTTTAGCCCGGAGAAGAGAAGATTGAGGGGAGACATGATAGCACTCTTCAAATACTTAAAAGGTTGTCACACAGAGGAGGGCCAGGATCTCTTCTCGATCCTCCCAGAGTGCAGGACATGGAATAATGGGCTCAAGTTAAAGGAAGCCAGATTCCAGCTGGACATCAGGAAAAACTTCCTGACTGTTAGAGCAGTACGACAATGGAATCTGTTAGCTAGGGAGGTTGTGGGCTCTCCCACACTAGAGGCCTTCAAGAGGCAGCTGGACAAGCATCTGTCAGGAATGCTTTAGGGTGGATTCCTGCATTGAGCAGGGGGTTGGACTCGATGGCCTTGTAGGCCCCTTCCAACTCTGCTATTCTATGATTCTACGATTCTAAAATGGCAGGCAAGTGGGACTATTTCACACTAAGCACACCAGTCTGCACATATTTGCAGCTTTATCAAGGATGTCTATGTTACAGAATCACGCTGCCAAACGCTGCAAACAGCTTCTGACATTGATTTTTTCAAAAAGAAATCTTTCATACATGTGAAATAGTTCTGGATTCTTGAATTAAAAAATATGGGAGAGAGATGGGGAGGAAGGAGATAAAAGTCCTTTCTGCACCCTAGTGGATGCTATACTTAACCGTGTGAGAGAGGAAATGCCTCACTGAAGGTCCCCCATTTTCAAGCAGGGATTTGTTTCACTGAGTTCAAGAGTTGGTGCTCTGAATCTTTCAAGTGTACATGCCTCTCTTCACAGGCATCAGAGCTAGAAAGGGGCTTGTTTTGTTTCAAAATGACAGTTGAGATTCTCAGAATGCTGAACTGCATGCCAAAGTCTTACCACATCCTTTGCTTTTTTGTGTGTCCACAAAGGAGCCCTTTGCTAGGCTGCTCTGGGACACTATCCCTTGCTCAAGCAGGGCTCACAGCTCTTGTGGTCATTTGGGAGGAAAACACATATATTCAAAACTGTATTTTGAAGTCTGTTTGTCAAGCCACAGATATATATTTTTTCAAATGCAAACCGGGTGTTTTTCTTTATTCCTGCTTTTTTGGTATAAATTCTTGGTGCCTCAAAATAAAAATAAACTAGACAAATCTAATTACAATCCTGTCCAACCAATGTACGGAAGGCTGAAGTGAAGAAAAGCAACTCCAAACTACTAAAGCAGGGGTGGGTAACTTGTAGCTCTCCCAATGTTTTGGCCTAGAACTCCCATCAGACTTAGGTGGCATTGTCAATGGGAATCCTTCACTATGAGCACTGTAGGCCAATATTTCTGGAGGGCCACAAGTTGTCCAACCTTGCCTGTCAAAAGGGTGGCAGAGGACTTTTCTACTCGCCATCTTCTACGCATATTCCAATAGAAGCCCCATGCGTCAACACATAATGATTAGCCTCTACCACCCCCTAAATGAAAAGCACAAGAAAAAGGGTCTAAAATACAAAATCTACCGTTGTAGAGTTCAAGGCGCCAATAAGCAGCCATTTTATTTGAGTTCTGTTGCTCTGGACATTTAGATTGGAGAAAGAAAAAGTCTCTGTAGGAAACTATACAACATTAGACTCATAACTGGACCTTCATCAGTCATCTCTTCTATGGTCCTGATCACGTTCAACCAAAAGGTAAACCACAAAGCCAAAGACAAGTAATATGTATCTACCTTATCACACCGGCTAGAAATTCAACTTGCTTCCCCTGTGAACATTTAACTGCTTTTGAAAAACATTTGTATATAGAAGAAAGACTTTATAAATGAACATGTATACATACCCAGTATTTGCACTTCATGGGTGATTCCATAGACATCTATCAGTGCCCAGAGAGGCCCGGAGACTTTGACGCCGCAGTGAAACAGAATTGGCTCTTCGTCGTTAATGCTATAGAAAACTCTCCCATGGCGATCAACCCAGAATGCCAGGATGTTGTCCCTTAGTGCAAACCTCTCTGGCAGAGCTTTGGCCCAGAAACCTGGCCGTGTCACCAGGTCTGGACAGGCATACTTCGGTATGTCATCTCCACTCATCTGCGATGGATCATGAGTGGTGAAACCAAAGCGCAGTGCCCCACTCCATCCATGGTGCACGGACACCAGCTTGAGTCGCACTTTCTCATACAGGTGAATGGGACGGTTGGTGAAAGTGATTCCGTTGCAGAAACTGTTCCTCCGGGTGGCCTTGCGAGAATGGGCATCCAGGCGTATGTTTTTTCCTTTGGCCTGGAAATGGAATCGCGGAGGCTCAGCAATGGTGACGACGGACCGCCTCTCATGGCTACCATTGGGCAGGGTGTAATAAGGCCTGTGAGATACCGAGCGTGCCTGCTGACTTGTGTCTGCAAAAGGGGGGGAAGAAGAGGCATTGTTAGGAATTTCTCATTTAAAGTAGCCATTCTAACTTAGATTATAGAGCTAGAAACATGGCTTTCCTCAACCAAGTGGAAAGACTCTGGGCTATTAGATTTTAATAGACAATTTTGGTACCAACCTAGTCCTTATTTGGGCAAAGTTCACGTACTTCCTGTTCTTCAATCCTGATGAAAGACACCCTTTTCCAACTCAGACAGATCACCACTTTGGGCCAGTCTTTTAAATTAGTTTTAAAAATGGATGTGCTGCTCAAAACCGCTTAAGGATTTTATTATATTAAGCAGTATATAACTACTATAAATGAATAAATAAACCCAGCCATCACCTCAATGGGTAAAAACAATATTACTTAGCAACGGTGCAACAGGTGGGGTGTCCAAATGCAAGCAACCAAGCATGGAACAATCCCTAAAAGGCACCTTATTCCATATGGAGACTGCTGTATTGCACCTGTTTAGTATCTACAGTATGGTTTGCAGCTCCAAAAACTGAATTTCAACTGCAGTTGCTTTATTCCTTTAGATGATGGTTTAAATTCTGGAAACTCATTTTGGGCATCTTGATTTCTGGTCTTGTGTTTCAGTATAAATGTATAAATTATAAATTAGTAATAAATTATAGACAGCATAAATTATCTGTATGTGTGTGTTTTTTAATGTGATGCCAGAGCTTAACAACAAGGTTAAAAAAATAGCCAGGAAGTGGGAGAAAAACCCAGAATGATAAATTGTTAATACATGTGGGATCTATTAAAAATTGGCTTGTATGAAGCTGTTTTTGTAGGTCTAACCTATGACTTTTCCTTATGGCAGGAACAGTGTAATGGCAACTATTCAGTAATTATCTCCCTTATTTTTAATGAATGACACACACTTGGAACAAAAAACCTTCACTAAAACAAGATTAAAGCTTTTGTCCTAATAAACCACATACCACAAAAATAAATATAGAAACAACTTTATTGTTCTAGTGGCTAGAATTTAGTCATTGGCCATGACAAGTTGATACTTGTCAAAATGTCCATACAGTTGAAAGACAACACACATACACACATTCCTCTTACAGATTTTTCACCTATCTCACCAATCTATTCTTCCAGTTCACCACAAATCTGGGGAAGGGGTTGTTAAAAGGATAAACCATCTGTCAGGGATGCTTTAGGGTGGATTCCTGCATTGAGCAGGGGGTTGGATTCGATGGCCTTGTAGGCCCCTTCCAACTCTGCTATTCTATGATTCTATGAGATTTATGAAAAAGCAACTAAACCAGTATGGTTCAGTGGAAGAAGTCCTACAGTGACATATGGGAGACTTATGGGAACTAAAATCTCATAAGACTTCATGAGAGCCAAAATACATGTTTAGAACGGTTGCATGGTACAGTCGTTCATGGACTGTACCATTTCAGCCTCCAGATGAGGATCATTGACTGAATACTCTCCCATGATAAAAAAAAAACCTGCTTCCTGTGGAAAATGAGCTTATTTCCCCATGTACTCGCTTTCTTTGTGCAGTTTTCTTTTCTTTTAATGTAGGTGAAATCATTCAAGCATTTGATCTCATCTCTAACATCTAGTCTGAACTGGGGAAATCTAGGAAGGGGAAAGAGCTGCCCCACATTATATTCTTAAGCTTGTGGATGACTCTGGATCTAGCCTCAGAACCTCAACTATAAAGTGGGAACCACAGGAAAATTACCTCACATGGTTCCTATGGAGATAAACGAGGGGCGAAAATGCTGTGGCTAATCTTGAGCTTTAGGGGCAAGAGAAATTACCATTAAGTAATATTATTTATTTATATCTTTATCTCCTCTTCCCACCCACTCTAATACTAAATACTATCAACCAGCAAGGCTTGCCCTCCCATGAGGCAGGGGGAATCCCCCACTTCATGCAGTGGTTCTGGAATGGTGGCAGTCCCAACACAGCTGCCGCCACCGCCACCTTAAGTATCTTAAAGTGAGGTATAGGGCGGGTGGGCATTCCAGAGAGCCCCCCTAGCCATTCTCCTGCTGTGGCGAATGCTGCAGCAGGAAAACAGCAATTGCAGCTCTGTGGAGCAGCTGTTGCTGCCTCTGCCACGCCTGTCCCATGCCTCACTTTGAGTAAGGCACAGTTTAGGGGCCTGCCAACATGGTTCTCCACAGAGCCTGTCCAGCCAAATACCCGCGCCAGCCCTGTCAACCAGAGGAGCAAGGTAAACAAAACTTCCTAGATTTATAACCCATTTACAGGCACTGATAAGAAACATTAGAGTCCCAGAAGTGTTACAGTGGATAAGAATGTTCAATAGAATTTCGCAACACAATGAAATTAAGGTTTGGTCCAATTAATATTAAACTGGTGGTGGTGGCAGCAGGCATGGACATCAACACTTGGAATTGGATTTGTTTTAATAGATTTTTACCTACATCGCAGTAAGGAGATTTAATACCACTGAATTGGCATTAAGTGGGAGAAGAGATACAATTGCTTTAATATTGAAGATATTTCATCTTTAAAAAAATCTTAAACATTTGGACATTTACCTGACAGTAATGACAATGCAAACAAGCAAAGTAATAGGTGAACTCAGCAGCAACACTCTGAACAACCAGAGTAACTCTATCCAAGTAGGAATTAGCTTTTTCCTGAGGTACAAATTTATTTATTTATTTATTTATTTATTACACTTATATACCACCCCCATAGCCAGGGCTCTCTGGGCAGTTTACAGAAATTCTAAAATTAAGATAAAAATGAGTATACAAAATTTAAAATTCTAAAACACAGAACATACACACATAAAGCATTAAAAACCATTAAAAACTAAACATGTGGGTGATTAAGATGTGCCGCCATATGCCTGGGCAAAGAGGAAAATCTTTACCTGGCACCGGAAAGATAGCAGCGTTGGCGCCAGGCGAGCCAACTTGCTTTCTGCCCCTACTCTCAATCCTCTTCAGTGATGTCCCCAGACACTGTCTCAATATCCAGAAATACCCTTTTGTTTGTATATTATATTTTCCAAAATTCCAGTCAAGTGCTACATTCTCAGTTGCAGATTCTCAAGAGCATTTCATGGGATCCAGATCTTTCTGTGAAAGCAGCCAGCCTAAAGAGTGCAATCCTATCCACACTAGCCTGTGAATAAATTCACTGAGCCCAGTGGGACTTACTTCTAAGTAAAAGTGCACAGCACAGGGTTGCATGACAACCATATGAGAAGTGCTATGGCTCAGTGGTAGAGCACCAGAAGGTCCCAAGTTCAATCCCCCGCATCTCCAGATAGGGATGGGAAAACTCCTGCCTGCCTACAACCTTGCCAATCAGTGTCAACAATACTGGGCTTGATGGACCAATGGTCTGGCTCAATATAAGGCAGCTTTCTATGGTCCTATGTTAACCCTGTCACAGTTTTGATAAGACAGTCTGTTCCCTCCCTAATGCACTTACTCCTTGGAGTTGCCTGACTAGAAAAAGCAGGTTGGCCTGTTCCCCTTTCTTTAATAGCAGCTTGTCCTATAGAAATCAGTAGGGGAGCCTCTTCAAGACATGGAAGTAAGTACTACCACCTGCTAATGTTTGCAGATCAAGCTGCTTGTAAAGTGGCAGGAAGAGGGGCTAGTAAAAACAAACAAACCCACAAACAAACCTGGCAACAATACTGCTTGAGCAATATCTGAAACAGGCCAAATCCATAGCAGAAGCTGATCCTCTCAGGAGGTTACATGGGAATGTTTGTAATAGATGCATCCTGCCAAGGATGACAGATATGTTTTAAGAAAAACTTTCCAAAAGGAATGAAGCAAGTTGACTAGTAAACCGAAATAAATAAATGGGAGGGCAGCTTTTGAGCATCCCAAGAGGAAGCATGAGGGTTATAAACCCTCTCTAGCCTTTCCTGCACAAGAGATTCACTTGGAAGAGCTGGGAGACCTGGTATTATTATTTATTACATTTATCTACTGCCCCATAGCCAAAGCTCTCTGGGCGGTTTACAATGGTTAAAACATTGGACATTAAAATCAATGTACAAAATTTAAAACCATAAAAGCAGAAAATTTAAAAACCATAAAAGCATTTAAAAACAAAGATGACAATGTACATTTAAAACAACTACTGTATGAACTCTCAGCAGATCCGGGGGCAGTTAAAAACTCAGCATATGCTGTTAAATGCCTTTGGAGAAGAGAAAAGTTTTGACCTGGCACCAAAAAGATAACAATTGGTGCCAGGTGGGCCACGTTGGGGAGATCATTCCATAATTGGAGGGCCACCACTGAGAAGGCCCTGCCCCTTGTTGCCATCTTCTGAGCTTCCCTCAGAGTAGGCACCTGGAAAAGAACCTTAGATGTTGAGCATAGTGTATGGGTAGGTTCATGTCAGGAGAGATATTCGGTCAGGCATTGTGGTCCCGAGCCATGTAAGGCTTTATAGGTTAAAACCAGCATTTGGAATCAGGCTCGGAAACACTAGGTGAAAATATACTGTTTGTGGCCACAGCATCCTAAGAATTTCACTGTCGTTACATTAACACCTAAATACGTGGCAGACATGGAACGGTGAGAAACACCTGCCCTTTTCAGGAATACTTTTTTTTTAAAAAAAAAAAACTTTAACTATGGGAATAGCATAAGCACACAATTTTATCTTTAGATGAAAAATAGAAACAGAAATGGAACTCTGAAGATATTTCTTTTCATTACATTTATCAAAAGAACAAAGAGATATGGGGAAAGAATGGACCAAGAGATATAATAGCAGTACACACTTTGCTGCCTAATGAGTAATGAGTCATAGATAGGCTTAATAGTAAACATTCTCAAGCATTCAAGACAAAGTTTACCCCAGTGAATAGCGGAAGTTTTATCGTAAACTTCAATAAGACCATGATAAGGCCAAAGAACTGAGAAACAAAGACCACCATGCATGAACACATTAAGGCCTTTAACAAATACACTTTTGTGATTGGGCTGCAATCTGCTTCCAGTTATCGCTACTGGTACAAACAGATAAATTCGTTTGGGAATGACAGACATCGACATATTCAGTACGGTACTGTAGCTCCTACACAATCCAATCCAGATCCGCTAGCACTGACTGCAAGGATAACCATTTTTAGGATCTGCCCCTCAAGTTTTTCAAGCCACACTTTCCTCTAAAATTGTCTTCTTTGCATTCTCCTTAGTAGACCAACTTGAGACGACAACTGCTACAATCAGATACTGACCCAAAAGCCTTATCCAGAATGGCTGCAAGAGGAAGGGGCATAGTGGGGAACAATTCAACAAATACACCTTTTGTATATACAAAACTGTTTCACTATCTTCAGACACAGCGCTTGGCCCAGTATAAGCTGTGCTGAAGTACTACCATGGCAATTAAAACATAGGCCTTAACAATCTTCCTTTTTTGTACCTCCGTTCCATACCTTGGTAACACACAGGCCTAGCAAAGAAGGAAGGGATACAAACAGAAAGCGGAGAAATTTTATTAGGACAATAATTATTATGCAGAATGTTCCGTGTATTTACTTATGGAATGGATAAAACCAGAGAACTGACAAAGAGATTGACCAGTAATGTCAAATGAGATGGAAAAGCACTTGTACAGCCAAACTACCACCTTCATTCCAGGCTGATGAACAGGATGTTCAGGCCAGGGTTATTTTTTTTTAAAAAAAAAACCAACAACACAGGAAAGTGTGTTGTGATTATACAATAGGAAATTATCCAGAAGGAAATGAATGAATAATTTATTTATAATGCCATCCTTTACTAGCACGAACACCTGTCAGTTATCCTGTTAAAAATAAAGCTTTTGGCTTGAGCTAGGAGAGGCATTAAGGCAAAAAAAAAAAGAGCACTGGAAATGCAGCTACCCTGCAGCAAGCATAATTTTTGGCAAGATACTTTGCAAGTCTACTAGCTTGAAATTGGTGCTCTCCACAAGAGATGGGAAGAGAAAAAAGGCAAAAACAATGCCCATGTATCAAAACCCAGCATGGTCCAATAACTCTTTCACCCCAGTCGGTACATTAAACTCTTCCATTCTCAGGTCCACATTGAAGAGAAATTGACAGCCATAATAGCTAATCAACAGTTGGTTTGTTACCTCATAGCGGAGCTTCAGTTGGTCAATACTTTGCAAGTCTACTAGCTAGTGATCAATAGGACTTCAGTTGCTCAATAGGACTTCCCTATCTCCTCCTTCCCATAACAGTTCTCTTGACACAGAGAGTCAGAAGACCCAACTGAGTAAGGGGAAGTGTGGTGTGGGAGGGAGGGGGGAATCCCCAAAAATTGAGCGGAGGGACCTTCTTCGAGTAGAACTCTTCCTCTTGTGGATGGTCTTCTTGTGAAAGGCAGAGAATAGATTTAATCCTATTTTATTAATGTTATATCATTTTCAGTATTATGGCTTAGATATCACTTACTGTCTAGTGTTGGGTGGCAATATAGTCAATTACAGCACCTTTTGGTGTCTATATATGGGACATCAGCAATGACAGCTTTAGCGCTTCCTATATTGCTGGAGGAATTAATTTGTTCTTCACAGAAATCTAAGCCTACAATAGCTGTCTACAAATGTGTTCTGGAGTGTAGTAAAATGGATGTTCAGTATGGTAGAGAAGAATGGAATAGGGAATTAGAATGATCTGTACGGCCTAAATAATGGAAAGTTGCTTTAGTTTCCACACGTACCATTTCTGTAGATTTAAAATTGAGTCTGATTCAACAAAAAATGGTGTTTTGTGTATTTTGGACACCACAGAGGCTACTTAAGGAAGAACTTGGCTAGCTCTGTCAGATGCTGGCAATGTAATGCAGACAGTGCCTCATTGAAGCATATAATGTGGACATGCCCTGTGTGGCTTCTTTTTGTTTGGATATTGAAAAATCTGTGGTAATTGCGGATTTTCATGGACTTTTAAATGATATTCCTGTGATGTGGGGATTAACAGATGGGCAGCAAAAGAGGACTCTGAGAGCCCTTACAGTTGCAAAGAGGCTTCAAACTTTGAAGGATAAGCATGTTTTGAAGAACTTACTGCTCTTGCTACATTTGAGCTTATCTCCTACAGTTGACAACTTTGCTTGGATGCTTATTTAGATGTATGGACTGATGATACTAATGTGAAAATTTGAAATAAAATACTTCTTTTTATTTATGGTGTTATGAACAATTATTGGAGTGAATATACTTTTATGTCACGTTCTTTCTTCTCTCTTTCTTTTTCCCCTCTTTCGTTGTTGTCCCTCCCCCACAAACCGTTTCTCCTTTTGTTTTTGTTATATTTCCACAAAAGAGAGGGGGGGGGGAAGAATGTTACAGTTCTTCCACATTAGAAAGAAATAGACACATAATCCAAAACCTTATAGGCACATACAGTACATCTGGTAATAGAAATTTTACATTGATTGATTGAACTCTGGGACATATCTGCAGCACCTCTTACATAACAAAACTAAAGGAGGAGAAGAAACTCACAGGAAGCAAAGAGTAGAACTGAATGAAGAATATGGGGCATTCAGAATGGAGAAAGTCTTGTTCCATGCAATGTAAGCATCTTAAGGTTGCGGGGAAATGGTGCGGGAATCTGTAGTGCCTGTATTAACATCATCATCATCATCAACATTATTGTTATTGCATTTGTATACCGCCTCATAGCCGAAGCTCTCTGGGTGGTTCACATAAGATAAAAACACTTAAAAACAATATACAAAAATTAAAAACCACAAAAACATACAATATACACATACATTTAAAACTGCTATAACAACTTTAAAAACAATGAGCCAAAAAACAGACCCAGGCTCATTACATATTGCTAAATGCCTGGGAGAAGAGGAAAGTCTTGACCTGGTGCCGAAAAGATGACATGGTCAGCGCCAGACGGGCCTCATCAAGGAGATTGTTCCACAATTGGGGAGCCACCAATATGAACTTGCCAGCAAGTGAAACACTGGAAATTATTTTAATTCTGGTCATAATTTTCATTCGTTCAGATGGTTAATTTGAAACTCTTCCAAATCATCTCTCCCTCCGTGGTGTAGCCCCTCACCCAGCTATATATATTCATATAATTCATGTCTCTTTTATAATTGAATTAGCCAATTAAGCCAGAGGATTTGGAGGAGCCTGGCTGTTTGGAATTAGGGCACAGATGATGTATCCCACCCTTCTGGATTCAGAAAACCTCTTTAATAATAATAAAATAATAAGAGGTTACCCCTGAGGTATTTGTTCATTTTTAATTTTATTATTATAGACTTTATAAAACTATGATTGAGGTGCCTTAAAACGGCGGGTTTGGTTTGAGGGTTTTTAAAATAAGAAAAATAAGTTTAAAAATAGTTAAACTTGGTACATTTCTGGCATTGTTTGGCACTGCAACTGAGAAAACTGGAAGGACAAGCAAAGCCTATATTTTTTTATGTGAATTGTATTAGCCTCACTGCAGCTTTCAAAATTCCATTTTAGAACAAAACTCCTACAATAAACAATACAAAAACCAAAAAAGATCCCCAAAGATATACAGAATACAGTTTGCATCCTCTCCTCCAAAGCATAAATCTATTCTGTGTCTTGTTCTCAGCCACACTTATCAACATTACAAGCACATAATGTTCATCTCTTGAATACTCGGCTGCTTAAATTGTTTGGTGCCTCTGGAGAGCAATAGCAATAATCCAAAGAAACTGGAGGAAAGGCTGAAATTAAAAGACAAGTTTATATTGCACACACTTCTTCCTAAAAAGTGCTTAGAAAGAGTGGCTTCAATGTATCATATCGCTGAAGAGCCAGAAAACAATCTAGTCTAATGCCCTACATCTTGCTAGGACTTCCACATGACAACCCACCCAATGTTAATCAACATAATCCAGACTGCAATGTCCCACAAGCAGAAGAGAACCAGGAAAGATGCCTAGAGATCCGATAATGTCAGATGACAAAGAAGCCACACATTACAGGAAAAAGCGAATCCTTCCCAATAGCACCATTCAGACCAATATTTAAACCATGAGAAAATTCCTTCAGAAACTCAAATATGGCATGAAGTTAGGCCTTGAGCAAGAAATAAACCATCCATAATGTCTCCCCCTACAAGGCCATTTTAAACAGGACTGCTATGTCCAGCATCCTGTCCCAAGCTTTGGGAGACTCAATATCCCAAGAGAAATGGGAAAAGATCTTGGGCATTTAAAAGAACTCTTCCAGACCACAATGAGCCACAATAACGTAGGCATCAGATTAAGTATGATAAAATACACTTCATAAATATATTCAACAAGGGGAACAAACTACTCAAGAATAAGACTTCTAACACTTAAGAGCTCCTCTATATGCTACTAAGAATTTATTACATTATTTATTGTGTGGGGGAAATAGAGAAACTTTTTTTTAATCCATTGAAATGGATTGGTAGAGGCAGGAGCGATAAAAGGTCGTGCCACTTCATACAATGCACAGTTAATAGCTGTAACTAACTTAAGTCCTACTGTAAGCATGATGTCTGGAATTCACTGCCAGAAAATGTGGTGATTGATTAGACAAATTCATGGAAAATATATCTATGTATGGCTATTGGAACCTCTGTGTCCAGAGGTAGTATGCCACTGAGTACCAGGAATGGGAAGCAACAGCAGGAGGTAGCCTCCTACTTGTGGGCTTTCCAGGGGAATCTGGTTAGCCATTGTGGGAAGTAGGATACTGGACCAGATGTACTTTTAATCTGATGCAGCAGAGTTGAAGCACTGGCAGAGGAGTTATTTCTGTATCCTCAGTCATTCTTTGAACGTTAACACCTAAAGGGGGGAAATCATGCATCTCTTTGATGAGATTTCTAGTTGCATGTGGAGTTCACACAGCTTACCACATGTACTACAGGTGTTTCAAAGGAAACATGATCAGAGGATGCCTGTCACTTGCACATCCTATGCTGGTAGTTCTTAGTAAGATCCAAAGCATCCCTTGGAAATGTTCCTCCACAAATATTTTACTGGCCATTTTAGACCCATTTCTGTACCTCACCGCACCAGCACACACACATTTCTCTCTCCTCCACCTGCATATTCTGCTTATTTGCAGATACAAATAATATTGTGGCACAGGATTGCTTCCCACATTAGTTTGCTCTGGCTTGGTGAAAACCACCTCTTTTCAAATGAGGCTGCATTCAAACACTGTTTTATCATATCAATTTTATTTATTTATTACATTTTTATACCGCCCAATAGCCGAAGCTCTCTGGGCGGTTCACAAAATTTCATGTAGAAAAGTCACCACACCAAAAACTAAATGGGAGAATAGGTCCTCATACCTACTCCCTGAGCTAAAAAACAACTTCTTAGCCTCTGGTCAGAGAGAGATGCTACATTCCTACAATTATTTTAAAAGTGCTCGTGTGCACTTTTTATGCTTTACATACAGGCTGCGTTCGGACAACACAATAGTCAATGGTGGGTTAATAGTCAACTCCACGGTTGATTATCAAAGGGGTACTCCCACACGACATGATTATAATCTACGGAGGTGTGAATTAGGCCCAGCGTCGAGTTGTGTTTGACACATCCCCCATCTCCCATCCTCAGTCCTCCCACTGGTATCCCATGAGCCATTGTGAGTTCTTCTGGCTGGACTAGAGTGGCAACTGCTGCTTTGGTCGCTCTTGCCAGGGGAGTCTGTAGTCACTGAAAATAACCAACTGTGTGCAATGGAACAGTCAATGGTGCCCAACACATGACACAATAACCAACAGTTGTTCAAATAATCAACTCTGCACAGCGCTGGTTATTTTGCTTTGGTTATTTCAGCCATATAACCATGGTGTGAAAACGTCCTGACAGATGACACAATAATCAACTGTTGACTATTTAACCCACCGTTGGTTATTGTGTCATCTGAACCCAGTCACATTCTTTTACAAGAGATTATTTAATGGTATGGATGCAGTTTTCAAGATGAATTTTATCAGTGTCTCATATATAATCATTAATACTTCCCTATCTTAATAGAAATGCCCTTCCAAATACATCTAAGAAATACAATTGTTTTTTCTGGTTCCTCTAGAGCAGTGGTTCTCAACCTTCCTAATGCCGCGACCCTTTAATACAGTTCCTCATGTTGTGGTGACCCCCAACCATAAAATTATTTTCGTTCTTCTCTACACGATCCATTGTCATGGGATGGTTTGCTAATGAAAATAATACATAACAATAGCTTTAATAATACAAAAGATGATGCATGACATAGTTCAGTCAATACAGTTTCCTAAGACCATCGGAAATATGTGTTTTCCAATGGTCTTAGGCGACCCCTGTGAAAGGGTCATTCGACCCCCAAAGGGGTCCCGACCCACAGGTTGAGAACCGCTGCTCTAGAGTCACTTTTGCAGTTACTTGGGCCACTCTCATTGCCCTTTTCCAAAAGACTGACACTTTTCCTGAGGTGATTACAAATTAGTAAGTCTTATATGAGAAAATGCATTTTAGTGAACTTTTTGCATCTCAAAAACAGGTGCAGTAGCCAGCAATTGCGCCATGTCTACATATTTCTCCTCGCTTGAGCCTCTTTGGTGTCATTTATACAGAACACTCAACTCTAACCATCATCATCACCATGTAAAATGTTATCCAAACCAACTCCTGTCTTTTCCCCCAAGTCGATAGAACCATGGTTTAAAGCCTGATTAGTTAAAGTCCTGAGGCGCACTGCTTGGTCTCATTTACCCAGAGGGAAAGCAAGAGCAATTCTACTAAAAGCACATGACACAAGAAGCCCAGAGACCCCTAACAACAAGTCTCAAAGCTTGTTCTCACAAATCAATTACAGTTTAATGATTTTTCATTTGACTTTATTCTCTCCTGAGTGTTAAAAACAGTGTTTCAAGTAAATTCCTGTACTCCCTTTGTGAACATGCTGTAGAGGCTTTAATTACGCCAGAATATATGATAGTGAGAACTTACAATGAGTAACATTCTAATTATGGAGACACTCTAGGAAAGAGCATTTATTCAGTATTCTCCCCCATTCCCAGGTTATTTCCTGCGAGAGCCCCTTCTTCCTTATGGCACAATACAGCATCAGTTTGTTATCCCATGCAAGATAAGTCACTGTAGAATTTGTAGGTGTAGATGGAAATAATTTTGGGACAGACAATAAGCAAAAAGAGGTTGAGAACAAAGCTGAAGGGTGCCACTTGGTGACAATTGCTCCATTTTTAACCTCAGAAACACAAAATTCTGAAGCCCTTAATCACTAGAGCTTAGAATCATAGAACCATAGATTAGAAGAGTTGGAAGGGGCCTATAAGTCCATTGAGTCCAACCCCCTGCTCAACGCTTCTGGACTCTGTTTGAGCACTAGCACTCTGAAGATTAGAGATGTAAAATTTCCAGAAGTTTTGAAGCCATGGGAAAAAAACCACAGGTTTTTAAAAAAAATTCCAGGAAAAAACAGACTTTTTTCGGGGGGGGGGGGAATTTAAATGGCAATATTAGCTCTTTTAACAGATTGAAAGTCATTTTGTTACTTTAGGAACATAAAATGTAATTATGTACAAGTTGGTTTGGCATAGAAAATCATCACATTTGGTATTTTTTTTACCTTTTTTGTAACAAATGGAGCTACAAGCTGCTGAACTATAAGGAACACTTGAACTGTAAGGAACCTCTTTGCTTTTGCTAGTTTATGAGCAGCCCAAAAACATTTTTTTAAAAAACCAGAAGAAACCATCAACATTAGTAACAAAGAAAATTATTTATGTCTCTGCTAGTCCTCCACAGTGTCAAGCTGACATAAAATACGCATTCCCATAAAAAGAAATGAGGGGGGGAGAGGTGGTGGTGCGGGGGGAGAGATTCAATAAATAGGCATGAAATTTAATCAGACTCGTTTTCTGAAGTATAACTATCACTATCAGTTTCAGTCTCTGCTTCAATGGCAGTGCCCCCTAGAGGCAGAAATGCATCTTGCTCTTGCATTGGAGAGTTGGAATCTCAAGTTTGCAAGCTAGAATTTGCTTGCCCTCGGTGCACAGAAATTGTAATAATCTGATACTATACATAGTTTTTAGAAATAATTTGGAGAAGAAAATATCTGAACATCTTGTCTTAAACATTTTATTCATCATGCTAAAATAAAACATTCCATAATCCATTTTTTCTTTTTTCAATTTTTCGGAAAAAAACAAAGAAGGCTTCTGGGGAAAAAATCCCAGTTCCCCCCCCCAGATTTTTCCAGGCCTTCACATCTCTATTGAAGATGTGTATGTATTATCTGAAGGTTACAAAAGGACTTCTTATGGCACATATTTTGCAGTGAAAATGAAATTGCAGAGAAGAGAAAATAGTACAATTATAGATTTTTTCTGAGCAGAATAATGTTGCAAACCAACATTTTGGAGTAGCAAATTCCTCATTTCTGCCAATACAGCCTTTCTCTACACACCTGATGAGTAATCAGAATTCATCCCAATTCCTAGGCATTGTGTTACTGGAACCTAGCAGACAATACAGCCAAGGACTAAAGGTAAAGAGGAACAAATTGATTATTATTAATTATGCTCAGGGCAGATAAATGGGGCTAAAGGGGATTATATTTTATTGTAATATATATTCCTAATATCGAGTAAAGGAAAATGTTTCAGTACTTTCAATGCTGAATGCATCAAGGGGTGTTCATGCTTCAGTTCTGCACAAGCAAAGAAAATGCACAGATCTTAATATTGAGTTCAGAATTCAAAATCCTGAAAACTTCAACTTTCACTTTTTCTGAGAGAGAAAAAAGCAAGCTTTAGTAAGGCCTGAGAAGTTAGGCTTTGAAGTGTGGGGCTTGTATGTTGTACGTAAGCAGAGAACAATAACAGACTTTGCTGCAACCTTTTCTAAGAATTGTTACTTTCTTAAAGCATGTAATTTAAAAATGTAATAAACATACAATAAATAAATGGACCAGAACAGCTCATATATTTACATGTTTATTTAATTCTGTGATCTCATCTGGAGACCAAGGGATACAATCTGCCATTATTTTTCATACACTGTTTAGAATGTTACAGAAATATGAGAAAATGTCTTTAAATAGGTTTTCATCTTATATGTAGCAGACTTTATTTTGAAATCCCATTGTTCAAATGATGCGAATCAATTGTGATAGCTGGGTGGTTGCTGTATTTTTGGAGGGGCCCCTCCCTGGCCAGACAGCGCTGAAGGACTTAAAACAGCCTTTTGAAAGAGAAATGGAGAAGACAGCTTAAGCATTGCCGCAGATTCATATGCAATCATTTCCTTTCTGAGTTTTGGAAACTATATATGAAGGAGGGTTGCTGACTGTACAAAGAGCGTAAAGGGACTTCATGGCACTGGGGCTGTTCCATTAAGAGCAGACAGGATGCATTTTCGTTTTGACATTATACTATCTTGAAATATGCAAGTGTACTGTTTAGTTAAGCAAGTGTTGACTTGAGTCTTATAAACTGTTGCTTGTGTGCTGTGGGCTAGTTGGCTTAAAGGATCGCTAGACGTACATTCAGAGTTCTTTTACCGACCAGTGAGGTGGTCAGTATGACCCAGATTTTCAGAGAAAGGCAAATTGCATGGAATCAAGGGCAAGGAACCAAGGAGACCATGTTTGGTAGGAAATGAAACTTTATACACAGCATAAAGTTCACTGAAACTGCATCACAATTTATATTCCACACAACCTTCATTCTATATCCATGCCACACCAACTCAACCCCATTATTTTCACGTGGAAATCATATCATTAGGAGTAACATCATTACTAAACTATTATCAATCCAGTGTGGCAAGACACAACAATCTATTTTCTTCTCATAGCTTCATCTTGTAGCCACTGGCTTTTTGCAAAGCTTGAAGTACAGTAAACTGTGTTGTCCCCAGAGCAAATTTCATGAGTTTCACTTGTGACTTGATTTTTCTCCATACCAATTAATTAATCTACCCCATGACATACCCTAGAGCAATGAACCTTTGTGCACGTCAGTTCTTCTATAAATAAGAACAGCCTCGTTCTCTGCAATTGGAGAGCTTATACAAAGGCAAAGTTCAGTCCCATCTTTAAAAGGCTTTGCACAATAAAACTGTTACCTTGAAAGGGAAAATAACCTCAGGGCCGTGTCATCCTTGTTAGCTGAGCATCCCTTAGCCATAGTAGTGTCACAAGCCAAACTGCTGAGAGAACAAACAAGTGGTTTACTGAAGCTAGACTTAAATGGCTCTAGTTGGCAAACAAAAATACCCAAGGCAAGCCTTATTTCGACAATAAAAATGGTTTTTTTTTAAATCCTCACTAAATTAGAGGCAATGACTGTGATAAAATATTCCACAGCCATCATTTTCACCTTCCCTTCATGAGTAAAATAGGGTATTTATAATAAAACAATTACTTTCAGATCCTCAAAATACATTCCGATAATGTCCCATTCCAAGACAACATATACTTCACCCAAGCATATCTAGAACCAAGAAAGGCCTAATTTGGACACAATGTTAAAGTAGTTGAGTGCTACATGAATGAGCAGAAGTAAGCCTTGAGTTTGCATGATCCTGTCACTTTTCCCCTTCTCTGATGTGCTGCAAAATCAATAGCCTCTGCTACCCATTTTAAACAGTTTGAAAAAGGGAAGCTCTAGTTAGTTTAAAACTTTAAACTATAGTTTGCCTACAAGCCAGGATCCGGGCTTGCTTAAACAAAGGCACAGTTGTTACTCATTTACTGTAGAGCAGAGGTAAGCAATCTTTTGGGGCCTGTGGGCACATTTTCAATTTGAGAAACTGTCCTGGGCACTACCACAAAACGGCTATTATGGGAGGTGTGGCTAGTTAAAACGAACAAGCAATCTGCCCAAAGGCCTGGGCAAAAAGCAGAAATGGGGTCTGAGCCCCATCATACTAAATAACTCCATTGAACCCACAGTTTTCAGTACTGATAGAAATCTAAATCACAGAAGGGAAATTCTTTTTCTCCCTCACCTCCTCCTCTGGCAGCCAACTCATTCCCCCTATCTTTTTTCTCTCTTACTCTGGATCGCTACCCACAGATTCTGTCTCACAGACCCATCCATCCTCCTCCCCGGTCTCAAACACATACATTCACACCACCTATCCATCACACAGGAGGACTAGGGCAGCTGGGGAGCCATGAAGGAAGGTGCCCAGGGTGCACTGGTGCCTGTAGGCTCCACTTTACCTACCCCTGTGGTACAACATCCACATCTCTTCCCCTGGCATTAGGCAAATCACATTTCTCTAATGCTCAAAAAGGGTGAAATGCCACTGGGATTTATTTATTTATTTGGCCTTGTAAGCTCTTCTGGAATGAGAGTGCATGAGTGTCACCATGGACCTTTACTGCATAGTGCCCAGAGATCATTACTGATAAGTGGCAGTGCCACAATTCCTCCCACCACATGCCCACATCACTGTATGTGTTTACAATGTTTTAGAGCAGCCCTCTCCAACACCTGGTGCCCTCCAGATGTATTGGAACTACAACCTTCATCATCCCCAGCCAGCCTGGCCATGCTGGCTGGGGATGATTGAGGTTTCAGCCCCAACACATCTGGAAAACATCTGGCTGGAGAAGGTTGCTTTAGAGGTTGTACAAATCATGTAGGGACACCAAGGAGCTCTGTTCGAACTCTGATATGAAATTCAAAATGCAGCTAAGGGATATTTTCAGCAGTGGTGTGGGAAAGCTCTAACCTCTACGGAATGGAACAATGTTAGAAGCACTAAGAACAGAGGAGGGTCTACCTGCCATTGAAAGGGTCACTTTAGCAAATAATACTCTTCTATAAATAATTTCAGTTGAAAATCTACTCATCTGTTCTTATTGTAAGTTCCTATTGTTTCCTCACTTCTCTTTGTCTTTGTCTCACTTCCTTTAGCTAGTGATCATGTTTACGCAGCATGGTAAGACAGAATTAAAAGAATGTCATGTCTGATGACTCTGACTTGTCTGGGAGAGGTAAGGCAGGGTTCCTGGTTTGCACATTACATTAAATAAACCATGCTGCTAGTTCACAATTAGCCAGAATTCTTAAGAATTCGGACTTATTGCGCCATGTGAATGTGTCCAATGTCTTTTTCACAAGCTGCAGAAAACTGACAGTACAGAGTGGCTAGCAGCAGTGATTACGACACACCACACTGATGGAAACATTAACTGAAGATTTTAGATTAAATTTAATGGTTTTCTAAGTTGTGCCTGTTACTCAAAAAAAAAAATGTAATAGGATGTTTGATCCAGGGAAGCATGAGCAGACCACAACAATCCTTTACTGGTTCCTCCTCCCCACTGCAACCCCAAAAAATGACTCCCAAGAGTCAAGAGACCATCTGGAATGAAATGCAACAGGCACCCAGGGATGCAGGGAAATCGTCAGAATTCTGGGAGTCTGCGTTGTGCAAGTGGATTGGAAGTGCCTTCCTGTTGGTGCAAGACATCTTTGGATCCAATCCAATCTATACAACTTGCCTTCTAGTTGCTGCTTCATTTTGATTCAGCAATATGCATTAATCCTGAACTTCAAGTCCTCATAGGAGGTAACGCCTTAATTCAACTGAAGCTTTTGTTTCCCTCATCTGCAAGTTAAGCATCATTTAATCCAAAAGTAAGGCTACAAAGTTTTTTACATTGAGGATTATACAGTCACTATGGTTTGCAATATCTCACCAGGGAGTCTTAAGATGGTTTTGGAAACACGGGAAGCACACATAGATGTGTGTCCTTGGTTTGCTGTTTCTGCGTAACTTCCAGACTGCTCTTGAGTACTGATCTTTCCTAGTATAGCCTTAGGGCAAGACCCCAAAGTAGCCTTGGAGTTCATGGATGGTTGCTTGGAATGATCTAATTACCTTTACCACAGTGGCGGTTAGTGAGGTTTGGAGTTGGTGGGGCCAATTTCTTTTGTTGGCTCATGCATAGCATGCAACACTACAACAGTTGTAGTGGTACATGTGTACAACACACATGTACAATTTTCTTGAGTGTATGCACACTTTTAAATACTCACTGGCCCTGTTCAGAAGATACCTTAAACCATGGCTTTAACCATGGTGAATAAGCTAAAAGCCTTATTCACCTGGGTTAAAGCCATGGTTTAAGGTGTCTTCTGAACACGGCCACTATATGCCAAACAAAAGCACTTTACTGGCAGTTCTTCCTGTAAGGTATTTTTCAAAAGCATTAACCTGCCACTCTTTTAGAATATAGCATCTGATACAGTCACTTCTTGTCGCATTATCACACTAGATTGGATACTAAGCGCTTTTTTATTTACAGTTTTTGTAAATCAATTTAGGCACCCCTAGGCCAGTCTATAACATACCTTCGGGATTGTCAAATCCCAAAAGAGATGAAGACGGGATGAGCTACAATGTCTGCCTTCAAGAGGCAGCTGGACAACCATCTGTCAGGGATGCTTTAGGGTGGATTCCTGCATTGAGCAGGGGGTTGGACTCGATGGCCTTGTAGGCCCCTTCCAACTCTGCTATTCTATGATTCTATGAACTTAATATATAGCCAACCTGATATCGCTTAACTCCATTTCCCCAAGTAACTACATTACACAAATTTTATCACGGTTAATGGAATTATTTCAGTGAAGTACTTTGAGCACTCAGAAACATTATCTAAATAGTATTTTATTCTCCATATTTAAATCTGTTTCTGTATTTCCCAAACATGGTCTCTCAAATAAAATTAATATAACACAGAGAAACATATCTACTTTATACTCTGCTTATGCTCAAATCCTTTCAGTATGAATGCAGCACAACAAACAGCCTCCATATTGAGGGTTCTGTGAAGCAATAAAAAAGCCTCCATATTGAGGGCTCTGTGAGGCAATAAAAAAGACAATACACAACACAAACCTCCATGGACCCCAGTGCAGCATATGATTATCAATGCTGACTGAAGTTGCTCCATGAGATTTTTTTTATCTCTCTTTCTCTCTCCCCATCCTCCTATTTTACACAATGCCAAACTATTAAGATCTCCGGAACTGCTTTCAGTAATCTCTTGGAGATTAGTGCCAATTCCTGTAGACTTCAGGCCAATCCTGGGAGGGTGGAAATCCTAGTACAGACCTGCACAAATCGATACTTTAGGAACATTCATGCTTTTTTATCTATCAAGAAAGAAGTGATATTAAACACTTTAGATCGCCACACAGCCATGTAGCTAGATCACCAGGTGATCTTAAGCCACTATTTTACAGCTGTGAGGGCGGGGAAGGAGTTGAAGGAATGACATGTTTGCCCCTTGGAGGTCTATGGAGGGAAGGTACACAAATTTGAACATAATGCCTTTGAGGGAGGGAATAACGGGGTACAAATTTGAACATAAAAGCCTACTAGGCCAGGCCTACCTTTTTACCCTAACTGGGCCTTATTAGAGAAACCAGGCTTCCTGCAAACAACAGAGGAAGGGGAACACCTGCTTTTAAAACTGTGCCTTTTCTTCCTAATATGGCCATTGGTTTCCAGATAGCCCTGCCCTAGTAGAGAAAAGTCAAATAATTGAATAGCCAAGAGGCATCAGAGGAGTAGGCCCTATTCAAAGCTCATTGGATTTATTTGAGTCTACAGGCTCTTACCCTTTCCCTGATAGAAAGGCCTGAATAAAAAGCCATGAGAAGCAATGGGACTGGACAACTATAAGAAAACCAAGATTAATTAGTCAGTGGCTTAACCAAGGTCACAGAGAAATCTTTAATTGATTAATTTAATGCAATTAAATCTTTCATAATCAAGTAGTGGGAGCAAGAAAGATGGATGGAGACGTGCAGGACATGAGTGATTTCTAGTCTGTTCCAGTACTTTTGTGCTAAGCATGATAAAAGCAACTGCCTGATAGAGGGAAAAGTTGGAAGCGGTTTTGATTTGCTGTAATTGATCACATCCATTTGACACCAATGTTCCTTTGCTCTTATATTTACTTCCAACAGTTTTGAAATTTTTGTCCATGTACAATGAATTGCAAGAATGAAAATAAAGGACACAGAATTGGAAGAAATGTTTGGCCATGGTCAAATAAAAATGTGCTGTCACCAAGTCAGGCAATTCATCTTACTACAATTAAATCTGCCTGTCAGTTTCTAGACTATACACATTAATATGCTTTGCATACATGTTACAACACAGTGGACCTCTGGAGTAAACCAATGGTGGTCAATCCCACTTTGTACCAAGATGATAAAATCTGATGTATATATTTCCTCCCTTCTTTAAAAGGCACCAATTATAATTTTAATATTTGCAATTATTAAAGAAAACACAGAGGTTTTATTCAAGGGAGGGTCAGTGTTGTATGCATATCTTATAACCACCACTATGTACTTGACATTCAAGCTGCAATCCTATGAATATTTACTCGGTAGTAAGTCCGAACAAACTCAATGAGATTTATTACTGAGTAAGCATGCACAAAAATGGTTGTTTTTTCAGTTTGAGTCATGTGCCAAAGTGATATAATATGTCCATTTTATAGCCACTATGATTTGCCTTACCATAGTTTGAAGACAAGATCAAGGAAAGAGTTCAGAAAATGGTCAATCCTATAAAAATTCGCTCTATTACCACTTTAGCATTCCACAACATAAATGTGTCCAAATATATTGCACTAAGCATTAAATATGGATACTGTGTTAGCATCCAAAAACTATTCTATAAAGGTATTGCACAACACAAAATAAATGACAGATGTTGGCCTTAATTTTTTTTTTTTTTTTGGAGGCCGTTGCCTTAAACCTTGCTTATGAACTTTCCCTTTCTTTCAAAAGGGTATCAACTAAAACTATAGGATTCATCTTAAATCCTTATAGCTACTAGTGTGATACCCAACTTTTGCATTAAATTTCTATTATATAGCCTAACTCAATAATTCTATTTATTAGACTATACTCAAGACATTCTTATCCAGGGATACTGAATATAAATGAAAATTATATTTCAAAAGGCTGGAACTATGGTAAGACTGCAACACTCTAAGATAACCTTGCTGATAGGTTTCTAAGGTAGCAATACTGTTTATAATATTCTTTGTTTATGGGAACATCTATTGAAGATCTGATTTTAGATTAGATACAATGACCTTCAAAGCTGCCCCCTTTATTTTCCACTCACCCGCAAACAATATTGTAACAGCACATTTTATTCTGTTCCATCACTCAGATACAGTCAGACATGGAAAGGGTGTGTTACATTGTACACCATTTCATACGCTGATACATTGTTTTCTACATAGGCAGGAACAAGAGGGGGGGGGAATTGTTGTCTGTGGGAGGCAGGAAATCCATCCCATCCCCTATAGACACGAAGGGTCACTGCATTATATGAGAAGACTAATTTGTAAATAATTGCAAAAAGAAATGCATACAAGTGCAAAGTGATGAATGTTGGGACAAAACAGCCCATCAACTTCCAAGTACATGCTGATGGGAGAGCTTCCGCCCTGAATGGTGGCCTAGAAGTATTTTAAGTAAATAAATTAAATAGGGGTGACTGACCAAGAAAGAAATCTTGGGATTGTTGTGGACAGCTCGATGAAAATGTCAACCCAGTGTGTGGCAGCCATGAAAACGGCAAATTCTACATTGGGCATAATTACAAAAGGAACTGAAAATAAAACTGTCACTATCATACTACTCTTATACAAATCTATAGTGCAACCAAACTTAGAACACTGTGTAATTTTATATCAAGTTTTTTTTTTTTTTGTATAGTATTATAATTCCTACAACCATGCAAAGTTGGATCAGTATAAGCCCCATATCAGTATTATCCCCATATAGCAGACATGGGGCTAAGACAGAGAAAGGGAGGCTTATCTGAGGCCATCCAGTGAGTTAATGGCAGAAGTGAAATTTGAACCAGGCACTTGCATTGTTTTTGCACCGATAACTAAGATCAGCCTTGCCCAGTGTGGTGCTCTCCAGAGGTGTTGGAGTACAACTCCCTTTACCCACAGCCTGCTTTTGGCCATCCTGTCTGAGGATGACGAGAGATGTAGGCCTTAGCTAGACCTACCTGTTAGCACAAGACGGAGGAGGGAAGATCTTGCGATGTGTTTATCGCGAGATCCCTCCTCTGTTTACACGCAACAATCTCAGAAGGAGAAGCGTTGCGCCCACCATTTTTTTTTATTAAAGGACCAGCAGCACACGAACGCTCGTGCACAAAAGGTAAGTATTTTTTAAATTTAAATTATTTTCCCCGCTACCCCCACCCTACCCCATGCATGGCTCCAGATTCCTCACGAGGAATCATGAGGAGCCAGGTCAACCTGCAGCACCCAGCGATCCTAGGGCAAGGGAGGGATCATCCCTCCCTGATCCCAGGATCCCCTGTGCATCATGTGGACGCACAGGGATGATCCCAGGGATCACCCCCTCTAGCTATGGCTGTAGTCCATCATGTCTGGAGGACACCAGGTTAGGGAAAGTTGACTAAGATTACTCATCCTTTACTACTGTAAAGACCATGTTGCCATGGGAGCTAGTAATCATGCTCCTTTCCCCCTTTTTTGCCCCTCAGTCCCCTCACCACAGAAGGGCTCATGAATAGTACCAATATGGCTCATGCATTGGGGAAAGTCCATAATTTGCAGAGACAAAAACAAGAGAGAGAGAGACACACACACACACACACACACAGAGAGTCTGCTAAGGGAATGGAATTGCTCTACCCCCAATCCAACCTGCCAAACAACTTAATGTTTCTAGTTTTATCCAGGTTTAAACTTTTAAACATTTTTACATTATATGCTGTGATATATTTTATTAAGTTATTGTGTTTTTGGGGTTTTAAGTCTAGTTTTGCTAACAGCCCAGAGTGCTTAAGACTATTGGGCAGTGTGATAAGGCCTGAACGTGCTCAGAGGTCACAGTATGCTGACTGGCTGTTTGGGGGGTGGGGGTAAAGAAAATGCATGTGAGAGAGGGAATGTAATGGAGTATCTACAGGGAGGACATGGCTGGCTGACTGAAACACTGGGCAGAAGCACTCCAGACTGCAATATTTTGTTTTAGGTCCCACCTGTAAACACTAGTTGTGAAACACTTTGCATGTGATTAATAATACAAGTAATGCAAATGCTATGAACGCCTATGCACATTCCTGTTGATGTAGAATATTGATTAGTTTCCTGGTTGCAGCCTTTCTAATACATTACACACAGACCATTCTAAGAACCCTGACAAAGTTCCAATTAAGAATGCACTCCTGTGCAGATGTACCTGTAAGTAAACTCCACTGCATTCAATTGGACTTACTTCTGAGTATACTTGGTCAGGATTCTATAGTAAGGCTACAATCCTATATACACTTACCTGTCGGTAACACAGGTACTTACTTCTAAGTAAACATACACAGCACTGCACTGTAAAATGATAACTTATTTACAAACACACTGTTGCAGACATATGGAATTCTGTGCGTTTGTTCATTCAGGATCCAAACTCCTTTTTCACATGACAAATTAAGCTTGACTATTCATATATGTAAAGTGTTGAGGCTGTGCAAAGGAGAAAGACAAACGCTGACCTCCCAAGTGACAAGCCAATGGTCAGATACGGTCATTTTGTTTTCTTAAATATTCTCAAGGCAAGAAGCATGATGTATTCAGCATTCCCATTACTCTTCCTTCTCTTGGAGATAACCTATTTCTTCGATTCTAAGATGCACTTTTCCCCCTATATAAACATCTCTAAAAATGGGGTGTGTCTTAGAATCACAGGTGTATCTTAGGTTTTTTTTTCTGTTGGTGGTACTGAAATTAGTGTGCATCTTACAATTGATGGCGTGTTACAATCGAAGAAATACGGTAGTTGCAACAGCGCAAACCCTCACTTATTAGGCACTTCGAAGCAGTGATTATAGTTCCTTTTTACCAATAGCAACTAGTGTACAAACGATTACCAAGAACAGATACAGTTTTGTTTTTAAAAGGGTGGGGGGAATCATAGGACTGCTTCAATTCATGTAAGCAAAATGGGCAACCAAATTAGCAATAGACTCAACAAAGGCATGCATACAGGGTTTCTGGCCTCTTTATAGGGAACCACAAATTTCACAGTGAACAGAGGCTTCTAGAAAAATGTTGCTTCCAAGATCCCTGTTCCCAGAATGATATGGAATTGTCATCTCTGTTTTAACTTTTTATTTATGTATGGTTTAAACAAGGTTCTGGCAAAGAGGAGGGAAAATGCTCAGGTGAAGAAGCTAAATAATCAACACCCTGCCCTTCAGTCACTTAATTTATTTTATTTTTACAAAGATATTGAGACTGCAGTGCAACTACACTTTCAAAAATGATACGTAAAAATTCAGAGCAGGATAGTAGGGGGAAAAGAGTTTATATATAATTCAGAGAGGGAGGAAATGTAGCTTTCCTGTTTTTTATGTTACTGTTTATTTCTATTATAGGCCCTAAAGCTGCTCATAAAAGGGTAATTATAATCTTTATTATTATTATTATTATTATTATTTATTTATTTATATAGCACCATCAATGTACATGGTGCTGATTCTAGAAAGGAGCAGTTGTGTCTTTGGAGCCCCACAGATCAGAACTATCTGAATGAAATTGGGAGATCTGTTTCTAAGACAAAGATCAAATGTATGACATCAAATGTGCAAAAACCAGTGTGGTATGGTGGTTAAAATGTTGGTCTCAGACTCAGGAGATCTGGGTTCTAGACCCCATTTGGCCATGAAGTTTACTGGGTGATTTTGGGGCAGTCGCTGATTCTCAGCCTAACCTAGGATTGTTGTGAAGATAAAAAATGGAGAGGAGGATGAAGATGTGAGCTCTCTTGCAAGACGAAAAAGGGTAGGATATAAATACAATAAAATAAATCTCAGCTCTGAAAACAGTACATGGAGCAAAAAGACTGAAAAAATTACTATTCCCCTTAGTTCAAAGAGCTTAAAGCCAAAAAGTTAAAGCCAATGAAGTGGGATTTGGCTCCTTATTTTGGGTAGGTCATGAGGAAAAAAATTAAATGCCTCATCTTAATTCTTAAACAGGAAATCAAATATATAGATGCAATAGATCTTTTATGGCACAATCCTATGCAGATTTACTTGGAAGTAAATCCCACTGTATTTAATTATGCTCTCTTTCAGGTAAGTGTGCATAGGATTGCAGCCTTAGAATTATTTTTTCTTGTTGCTGAATCAACACGGCTTTTCTGTCTTCAAGGCACGATCAAAGCCCATTACTCGTTTTTCAAAAGCTGGAAAGAGCTCTATTTGTGAAAAATGGAAGAAACTTCGTTGGAAATTAGAGAAATTCCTCCCCTCCAAATGTCTCTTTAATAGAACTCAGAATGAACAATAATAGTTATACCAAATTGTGGGGAGAGAAAGCCATCCCTATAAAGTAAAAACAATCTCTCTTTATCACCAGAAAAAAACAAAAGTTATGAGAGTTGCTAGAGTTTCAGGCACAAACTGTGCCTTCCCTGGGGGAAAAAAGGCATTTGATAAAATGGCTCTCTTACAAAAATTATATTAGGCTTTGCCAGTGGAGAGGAATAAGGTTCATTTTACTCTAGAACCCTGGTCTCATTAAAGTTTAATTGAAAGGAACACAGAGTGGGGTGGGGGAGGAGAAACAACAGTTCTATGGGTGGATATAAGCAGTGTCAATTCGCCCCCGCCCCCCAGAAGGACATTTAGAGGTTGTGGAAATATGCATCCAGTGCATAACAAACTTCCCATCAACAAGCCTCATTGAAAGGATAAGGGTTTCAGGAGAATATACATCAATTCATTCTCTGTCATTCATTTTCAGATTTTGGTGGTAAGGTAATATGAATACAGCACTGGACTCCATCTTTGACTTAGCTAATTGCCATTGATCCACTTACATCTATGACATTTCCCTTCTTTGTTAAAAACACAAAACAAAAATGTTGTCCATCATTTCAATGACCCTAACAGAAGAACAAGATCTGTGACATATTTATGGTATGCCTGATATATTATATTGATGAGGATCATGAGTTATAAGCTTGAAACCCTTAGTTGATATCTCCGCTTAACTTATTAGGTAAAATCAGAACAGTCAATATAGTCAGCTGGGCAACCTGATGCAGCTGCCTCTCAAAATAGATAGATAGATAGATGAATATATTTAAAATGAATTAATGAATTAATGGTCAAGGAGCTCTATTCTTGCCTCCTTGATTGGGGAGCAGAAACATTCCTTCCAGACTTTTCACAACGTGGTTTGGATCCAAAGAAGGAAGGGGGTTTGTGGAAGGTCACTTTCTTAACCATTCCTCCCCTAGAAAGCCTCTCCTGAGGGCCAGAAAACTGGATGGGATGGGCTGCAACATAGGACAGCTGAGGGGAAAAGCGTCACCAAAACTTGGAAAGAGAGTGACTAACCAATTGTCGCTTATCCCCCTTCCTCTCAGCCCCTCACACCACAATCCACCCCATTCAGGAGAATCTCTTGGCCCACAGAAGAGGGTTGGGGGGAGGCTACTGGGGCCATAGTGTAAAGTAACTTTTCAACATCCCACTCAGACAGAACTTATCAGAATGTACTTCCAAGTGAACATGGTCAGACTGTTAATGGCACTATGTGAGAAAAAGCCTGCCAACATCAAGATCTTAGGGTCAGTCTGTGCCTAATCTCACATCTGTCATTTGGCTATGGCCAAATCTTTGCTTACATAAGAAATTGTTGCATGCTAGAAATCTCACTAACTTTAATTGGGTCACAAACATAACTAGTAGCATGCTGTTCCCCCACCCTTTGGTTCCACATTTATGAAATGGCAAGTGCCAGGGCATTACTTCCTTGCCAGAATAATTGTCAAAGCTATAGCACGACACCTGAACTGGTTGTTTTAGGCCTTAGCTAGTCTTAGTACACTTAAGTCAAATACAGTAAGGCTGCTTCTGAAATATATTTATGCATTCAAGCGTCTAAAGATAAGTGCCCTAAGGAAAGGCGTTCCTTGCGGAAACTGCCAATTTTGAGATGAAGGTTGTTAGGCAATAGTGCACAGCTGTTGCACCTCTGGGACGTGAGTTTTCGGCTGTTCCCTCTCATGGAATTAATAAAACAAACCATGAACTACTGACAAACGTTTATGTTGTTTAGACAAAAAGTGTCAGGATCTTTAAAAGCATGAAGTACCTCAGTTGATCTCAGGAAAGAGAAAATCACAGCCCTATTGAATAAGGCCATGCATGCCCAATAGTTTAGAGGTGTTCAAGGATGTGTATAGTTTGTGTGTATGTGTTGGCCAAGGTTGGGGGGAAGTAATGGTAAAGCAATTCAAATTCTGCTTCAACTACAGCAAAATTCTGAACCCCATATATTATTATGCAGATAGATATATGTTTGCAGGACTGGCACTTGGATAAATAGCGCCCTGGGCGAGGAGTGCCTTTGGTGCCCCCTCCTTAAAGTCAGTTTTGCAGGGTCACCCAAAGGATTTATGGGGCCCGGTGCAGGTGTGATGTCCATCAGAAATGACATTGCTCAAACCCTTTATCTCTCAGTCACTGTGCTTCAATTTGCACAAGCCGACGTTCAAAAAGCCACATTCTGAGCAGTGGCAGTGCACTATGCAACACAACAGAATGATCACAGGTTTTACATACATACATACATACATACATACATATTTGTTTTGTAGCAGTTCCTGTCTTTTGGTAAGCATTCTTTATTTCAGAACATTTATTATGTTTCTCTTTAAAAATAATAAAAGAAAAAGTATAAATAAAAAAGGTATCCAACTGGCCTCTTACAGCTTATGGCTTTATTTTAATATTTATTATTATTATTATTATTATTATTATTATTATTATTATTATTTATATAGTGCTTATAGTGTTTACAGTATTTGAAGTTCTAAGTGCTCAGTAACATTGCCTCAAAGTAAAGCTGTATTTCACTGATTTTCATCTAATGCAAAAGAAATCAAAGTAGAAACGAAACATAATTTAAAGCTAACTGAAGGAAGATTAATACCTGAACAACCTGTAGAACCCTGAAAGAAAGGTTAGCGCCACTGAACTCAGCTTGGTACTGCCTTCAGCTTGGTGCCCCGGACGACCACCCAGTTTGCCCATCCATGGGACCAGCCCTGTATGTTTGCTTATTTTGGCAAAATATATTCTGCTAGCTATAGAGAAGGCACCATGATCCCTGGAAGTGTGGTTTTACTAGGCATTATCTATATGCTTTGGAACCTATTTTTGCAACCTCGATAAGCCTGAAAAACTTGCATTAGGAACCTGAAAAGCTGAAATTCACATAGTGCTGAACTTTGCATCCAATACCAAATTCTACACTTATGCAGCATGTTTGCAGAATACAGACAGTGCTTGATGTACCAACTTCTAAGCACATTAAGACACTACATGTAGATTCTGACCCTAAGCCTTCCATCGGTGACAATGGTTCCCCCCTTCTATTTCCTTCTGCAAGTGACTTTATTCTGCTACTGAACTTGAGGGGCATTTGGGAGTGAACTTCCTCAAAACATACTGTGATCAGGCTTAACAGTTTTATGCATAAGATACACTAAAAAGATTGGGGGAGGAAAGAGGAAAAGAGCAGAAAGAGAGTCTCTATAGTCAACTTGAAACTACATAATCAATCATAGCAATCTGTGTCTTTAGGCTGCAATCTTATACCTACTTTCCTGTGACTAAGCCCCTCTGACCTCAAAGGGACTTACTTCTGAGTGGGCTTGCATAGGATTGTGCTGTAAATTACACTTCAGTTGTCTCTTCCAATTCAATAGCTGGCACATGGAATGAGAATTGACTCAAATAAAAGTAGATATTTCACCTAGTTTGCATCGTCTCAGAAAAATCACAAATTGTCTTAGAATTCATGAGGTTAATTTCTTCCCCATTCTACTTTCACATTTAAAAATATGTAGCAATTTCGGCACCACATCTCAAAATAGTAAAAGTTGAAAGTCTAAGAGCCACGTCCATAAGAAGCATTTTCTTCTTCTACCAACAGATATATAAGGAGGTGAATTTGCAGTCAAGTATTTGCCTTGTTTAAATGTGAGTGTGAAAGTATAAACCTCTCACACATAACAGGGCAAGAGGTGACTTTAAAATGTCAAATATGAACCAATTACCTTACTAGGCAAGACATTTTCATTAAATTTTTCACAGTCTAAAACGTGTTATGTTTGCAGGAACAACTGCAGGAAAAGCCAACACTTTGTATGTGTTTTCGCCCCCCACTCCCCCACCCCCATGTGGCTGGTACAGCATATCCTGCTCCAGTTCTGTATTGCTGATTTTCATCATTTATGAAGCATGAGTGGGATTCAAAACACCAGGCAGAAGAAAAAGCACAATACAAGTTATGGCGGGATCCAAACTGGTGAGATAAGAGCATTCCTGCATAATGCTTCCAGAGTCTCTGGGCATGTCTACACCATACAGTGTAGGGAGGGAGATGGGACGATCCCAGACTGGGAGGAAGAGGACGTTGCGCCCGCCATTTTGTTTTTTTATCGGAAAAGAGCACAGGAGCGCTCCTACGAAAAAGCAAGTATGTATGTATGTATGTATATATATATATTCCCACTCCCCCAATGGCTCCTGGCTCCTCATGCTTACTCGCGAGAAGCCGGGGCAAAAACAGGATGCCCAGCCACACGTCCTGCAGTCTCAGGATCATCCCGGGACCACAGGAAAAGTCGAGATAGAAGGGTAGGGCAATATCCTGGGGAAAGAGAGGGGTCATCCCTCCCTGCCCCCAGTATCCCCTGTGCGTCATATGGGTGCACAAGGATGATCCTGGGGCGATCCCCAGGATATTGCCCCATCAAGCCATACCCTAAGTGCAAGGCACCCAACTATGCCAATCTTCACCTCCATTCACTTTAGTGCGGCATTGGCAGGGTACTTGTTAAACAGAGCCCTCTGAATACAATATGGAATCACTGTGCTGTGCTACTACAATGGACACCAGGATTTATATTTTTATCATATAACTCTTTTTATATAAATCACTTTTTAAAATATTTAAAGATTTAAAAAAATTAAATTCCAATGTAGAAGTGCATGCACTAGTTTACTACTCAATATCATTTTTCAAAAAAATAAAAATAAATCATTGTTAAAATCCTCTCTCACATTTCAAATTTATTTATTTCCTATCCTTTTCAGCACTGGGCTCTCTAGCATTATGAGGTGAAGAGCAAGGCATTCTCTAACCAAAACGGCATGGGGGAGGCAATACTATTGAGAACAACTGCAACTAGAGGAGCTGTCCACCTGGGTGCTTCCAGATGGACAGCTCCCCTCTAGTGCAACCAGCAAAAGGCATTGTGCAGCTGTTCCATCTTTCCATCCTTAAAGTGGAATATATATTTTTCTGTGGTAAGGGAAACGATAGAAGAAATGGAATACATTCTCATTGTGATGAGGACATTCTTCTCTCACCTTTCCATCTAATTCTTCTAAAACAGAGGTGTTGAACCTCTTTTAGCGCAAGAGCCAAATTCCATTTTGGAGAAGCCATTTGGGGAGGGACCAATAGCTTAGTGTGACAGAGCCTCTACTTTGCATGCAGAAGGTCCAAGGTTCGATCTCCGGCTTCTCCAGGTAAAGTGAGGAAAGGAATTCCTCCTGAAACCCCAGAAAACTGCTGTCAGTCAGTGTCGACAATACTTGGCTAGGTGGACCAAAGGTCTGACGCAATAGAAGGTAGCTTTCTATGTTCCTAAGCCCAGGGGATGCATTTCAATGCTGGGTGGGGCAAAGGCGGCAGGAGCAAAAATCTGGATACAACCCACTTACTCCTCGGCAGACATATAGCAAATGACAAATCTCTTCACTTAGAAAACATCAACTGTACAGCAAGAGATTTTTCTAAGTACACACAAATATAAGGGAAACAAAACAACTCAGAAAAGCTCAGGCATCTGCAGAATGCTGAGTCAATGAAAACCATTTCTTTTTGAGGGGGGTTGTTTTTTTTAGTAATAAAGCTGGATGTGTGTCTGTCTGTCAGCACCACAGCTCCAAGGCCATGGAACATAGATACCTGAACCTGGGCATGCAAATTTAGGGGAATCTAGGGGTGTGCAGTTCAGGGTTATTTAGTTTTAAAGACATGGTAATTACTTTTAATTTTAATGTGTCTCTGCTCTTGAAGACTGCCATACCATCTTTGGTCACCATGTGGCATATGTCCCTAACTAGCATATAGTTTTGCAGCCAATACAGTTTGATGCCAGGGTGGAATAGCCTGAGAAAGTCAGAGCTACATGGCTATTCCCTCCCTGCTGCTGTGAAGCAGCCCCCTCAGGGAATGAAGTGGACAGAAACCCTCCCTTGGGGGCTATGGGGTACACCATGGCAGGGGCAATGCTGAGGGGTGCCAGCAGCCCTGGCTTTATTCATATGGGGCAAGCAAAATGTGTCCAACTCTTACAGCTTTGTAACTCTTCCTCACGGCTTTGCTGTATCAAACTAAGGGCTATTCCAACCTGATTGAAGCTGGGACCAAATGACAGCTTTGAAATAAATTTAAGGAATATAGACATAGAAAATAAAGAACACATATAACAATACAACAAGATCACTAACTAAAGGGAAAGGGATCTCACTGGAGTACAATCCATAATATATCATGTGTAAGCTTGATTTGAATTTGATCAGAAGCTTGAAGAGCTTCCAAAAGCCATTCCCAACCAAATACAAATGAGTGGCGTTGCTGGTGGTAAAAACCCAAAAATAAGCAGTAAAGAAAAAAATGAAGTATGTGAAATAAGAATGTAAATGGCGGATATGTTTTTGTTTGTCCAAATGTTTACCTGGAAGCAGAACTACAGTATCTAGAATTTTAAAACTTCAGCTACAAGTCTTAAGGCATGGATGGGGAACATGTAACTCTCCAGATGTGGGTGAACTGCAACTCAGTCCAATAACATCTGGAGTGCCACACATTCCCAGTCTTAAGGGCTCACCTGAAAATTAAGGTTTCAAAGCAACATGAAAAGTTAAGATCTCCCAGCATTAGCTTTTTAAAGGTTTATGTTCATAATCCTGGACAAAACTTCAAATCCCTGATAACAGATCAATAAGGGCATATTTACAATTTATGTCTGAGACTAAAGAGTCCACACCAGGAATGCCGAACCTTAAGGCCCAGGGTCTAAATCTGGCCCTATGGTGTTCCCAGACTGCCATGCCCATTTCCCCAGGCCCCAACCCCTTTTCCCAGGTCACTGATTGTTTGGCGCTCTCCCAAATTCTGTGCAGTGTTTTCCCCATTCTCAAAGGTTGAAATGCATCACCTTAGTTACTGGCAGTAAGAGCTTGAAACTAAAATATGCTGGTATTTTTTATTTTCCCCCTTTGCATTTTCCCCAGCCCCTTTTGCCTTCAGCCCCACACACCACTGGAAACACCGCCCCCAAGAGCTTCTCCAAAATGAACTTCAGACCTCAGGTTGAAAGAGGTTCAACACTCCTGGTCCACACAGGGACTATCTCGTTTTCCAAAAGAAAAAGAAAAACTCTTGTTTGCTACAGCAGTTCTACATATAGGATCTCTCTTATATTTCCACATGAGGGTCATTTCCCAGAAATTATTTCCCTTATACAGAGAAGGTGGCATTTTAGAAAGAGCATCAGTCATCCATTCAATTATGCAACACCTACGTTCATATGACTAGCTATACCATATCAACATTAGCAGAAGGCGGAAGTTGAGAATGCACAGAAACATCAGTTATGTATCAGCGAAATACATCCGTCTGATCAGTTAAAAGGGAGTGACATGGGTCTGACAGCAAATATCTTGTTTATACAGAAAGGGAGTAAACTACAATGAGTGACTAACACCGATATCTCTGGAACAGGAGAATTGAAAAAGCCACGTTCAAGCCATGTTGGTTGGTCAGTCCATGTTGGTGCTTCCCAAGAAGAACACATGTTGCATTTCAATTTAAATATTTGTCTTAAAGCAGTGGTCATTTCCTATATATACACTTTTGGTTCCACCTTATGTATTTTGGTCAAATAAAAGTTCCTTTTTTAAAAAAAAATTGGGTTGGTTTTATACAATTTCACAAGTAACAATCTCAATATATTTAAATTGGTTTGCTTCAAAAAGGCACAAGGTAGGATCTTATCGCTGTCAGGCTCTGAGCTCTCTCACACTTTACTGAGGTTGTGTGGCAGGGGCTTCCCCATGGTTTCTCCCAGATTTGAGGCAAGCACAGCCCTGCTCACAGTCTGCTTCAAGCAGGGTGAGCAGAGCTGTACCCTCCCCCAAGGCTTGTGAGCCACTTCTACATCCCCTCTTGCCCCATACCCAAGAACATGCCCTTGGGACAGAGGAAGGAAAAGGAGACAGACACTCCCCAAGGACAGGAACTGAGACAACTGGTTCAAGCATTCCCTGCAGAAATAATTCAGTTTCCCATTGGGGAGTCTGGGATTGGGTCCTCAGTAGGAGCAAGGAGTGTTTGCTGTTGCCTCCATCTTCACTTGTCCCAAAAGGTAAGTTCTTGGGTTTTCCAGCTGGGGCGGGGCAGGAGGGGGCAGCAGGAGCAGCTTTGTGAGAGCACATCTGAGTTTTTGCAAATGTTTGGTTGGAAAATTCCTAACAGCTTAACCCATTTGGGGGGCAAACCATGGGAGGATTGTGCATCTTGAGTTGCGAAGCCAGAAAGGAGAACTACTATCTGATGAGAAGAAACCATGTGCATGGTTTTGCTTTCCAAAGGTTACTGCAATGGAAGGGGAAGAAGCCATGCCACTGCAGTGAAGTATGAAGGGCCCCTTTAGCAAAGCATATGGATGCAACTGCACAAATTCACAAAAACAGGAAGAAAAGGGCTCTAAAGAGGAGGGATGAAAGATGAATTAAATACCAAGACACAATTGCATCTAGGAAAGGAGAAACACAGACTTTTCCTTAAGTTAAAAACTTGTACAGATTAACTAAGTTCAGGCCTTTGCTTTAACCCCACCCTGCTGAAATTAGAGGGCGGAGTGGCAGATCACAGGCGGCAGTACAGCTTGCACCTCATACATGTGTGAAAATCAAATGCAGAACGTGTGAAAAAGTGACATTCTGTATACACAATTGTCTATAATCCTCAAGAAACTTGCTTAAGACTAGTCACTTCAAAATCAAAAGATAAAAGGAATTTCAGACTTGCATTAGGTAATCAGTCACTTTATTCCGAAAGGTATGGCCAGAGTTATCTTTTCTGCTCAAGAACCTAATAAAAATGTCCTCAAAACTCTGATAAGCATTTACAAGGATAGATGATACAGCGAACAGAAGATATGTGGGAGAACCTGGCAGGCTTCGCAAAAGGCACAGGAAAACGTAAGGAACAAAATATACTTCAGAGGCTAAGAAATGTTCTAGTTAACATACTTCACTTACGTCAGTCCCCAAATGCTCTGAATATCCTCAACCAAAAAATCTCTGATCAAGAATCATTCAGCTTACAATCAGTGTATACAAGGCTTAAAAAACCAGAGCTAAGGAACAATTGCTCCCTCTGGCTGTACACCTCCGGGGAGCTAGTTATGCTTTATGCCTAACTTGGATTGTATGGATAATGCTTCCATGTCATCGACCACTGGTAAATGCAGGGCTTAAAGAAGAAGAAATTCAAATATTCTTTCTCCTGACATAAAACTGAACTGTTTTCACTTTCACCTTCTCTGCAACATTTGTGCACAATTATAAGATACCATAGCTCAGTGGTATACTTTTCATACAAAATGCCCTAGGTTCAATCCATAGCATCTCTGGTTAAAAGGATCTTTCATAGCAGGTAATGTGACAAACCCTGTACCTGAGACCCTTAAAAAACCACCAGTCAGAATAGACCAATCTTCCCCAAACTGATGCGCTCCAGATGTGTTGGGTCACAACTCCCAAAGCTGTACTTCAATACATCTGGAGGGCACCAGATTGGGGAAGGCTGGAATAGACAATAATGATGGGACCAATTGTCTTGCTCAATACAGAGAGATTTGTAGATTAAATATATTTTGGAACAGTTTCTCGCCTGCAGAATAAGTAGTACACACGCCTCAGCACCATACCATATAAGCACACATCTGAAGCGACCATGTAGGTATGAATGGAGTACACTGTATCACAAACAAGAAGCACATGAAAATTCTTTGTCTCCTAACTCCAATTACAATCCCATAACGCTTACGGAAGTGCTTTAAAAATGTGGGAGCAGCTGTACTGAACACTGTAATTTGGTACAAGCTCTCTTTAAAGGGAGGTCCCAAAAGTTAATTCTTGAGGAGGGATTTTTCCCATCAAATACAAAATTGCAGCATTTCTTATTGGGTCACTCAAAAGCTACATCTTAAGCTCAAATAGTTAAGGGAACTAAATCATTCTGGAGATGTTTTGTACAGTATTAGAGACTTCCCATCACCACCATCACAAATCTTGTTAGATGGTGCAGCAACTTGAAATACCAGAATGTTAATTTAGTACAGACATTGTTGTTGTCAATGGAATTTATTCACGGAAAGATCTGTTCACAGAAGATTATGAAAATGAATATGCGTTTGCTTCAAATTCTTAAGAGAAAACAATGTCATCTTCCTAGCTGCCTCCCTTTGCTGATGTGGCAATCAGGACGAGATCGTCATATAAAATATTGAGATCATATAAAAATACTGAGCATTGTTAAAAATTCCTTCCAAAGTTATGTCAGGAGGATGAATCCGCATAGGACAGTGCAGTCTATATGAAAAAAGGTACACACACCAAGATGAGCCAGTCAGACATTTCCAAGTCAAGGAACAGAAGACACAGACCGGATTTGGATAATCAGCATGGGAAACAATGGAGCATCAGTTATTTTCCACGCCCCTACAGGGACTACCCTAATTACCTGCACTGCATCACAGGTTGCTGTGTTGTCTGAACCCAGTGTGTGCTGTGGCTGTGGTGACTTTTCACTAACCCTACAACCCATGGCTTTGCTCATTCTCGGGCAATTCCTGAGTTAAACAACCCAGGAATTGCAGCGTGGTCTGCAAATGGGGTCAATAAGTTAACACTCAGCTGGGGATTACCTGGTTAGGATCTACTGCCCTACTGCTGCCTTATATTGAACAGAAGTAAACACCACAGCAAGATCCCAAATCTTCTGTGAGAGCCTGTGTTTTACTGCAGGATATATGCTTCAGCAAAATATTGATAACACTGCTGCTATATAGAATGCTGAAATGTAGTTAAGACAACTTAGCCACCTATTTGGCCATCTGCTTCAGTTGTAGGGGCTAGAAACCTATCGAGAGGCCTTGGAAGGAGACAAAAGAGCTGGCACAACAGCAAGGCTGCCTTCACTTCCCTTAAAGATGGTGAAGGTTAACCATTATATCAACAGTGCTTATGTTAACCATGGTTACCACTACAGCTGGCCCTGATTATGAGGGAGCCTATTTAGCATTAAGCACAGTTAACATTGGTGCCCATATAATCCTTAACTCAGGGATGGGCAACTTGTGGCCTTCCGGATGTTTTGGCCTACAACTCATATGATCCCTCACAACTGGCTATACTGGCTAGGCAAGGGAAACTGTGGAGCTCATGCCAGAGATGGGAAGGAACGGGATGTTCATTCCCATGTCCCACTCCCAATTTCTGGCTAAGGGATCACCAGTCTTAAGCCAGCACCAATCAAAACTAGTGTGCAAAGCACCACACAGGGCATTATGCAGCTGAAACATTTTTTTTGAGATTTTACACATATAGCAAATGTGTAAAATCTCAAAAAAAATGTTCAAGAAAAATAATGTTCAAGGAAAATAAGCCACACTGCATGGTTAATAAGCCACCCTGCGGAAAATGTTCTGGGTTCAGACAACATGCTAACCCATGGTTTAATAAACACATGGTTCAAGAACAACCCACACTTAATCACTGAGTGTGGGTTAGTGTGTTGTGTAAACAGCCCCAATATAACACATGTACTCCAAAATTGTGGTATATCCCCAAGACTGTGTCATTCTCTCCCCGCGCAACCCCCATATTTATTTGTTTCAGTATGCCAGCATGGTTGAAAAATAACACCTTAATAGATCCTACAGGAAGATTTAAAATAACTTCCCCCTTGTTCATGCCAAATATTGAATCATGTATTTATTCATCTTTCTACATGATCACTATCTTGTACTGTTATTTCACTCTCCCTGTTCTCACCCTGTTCTCCCTGTTCTCACCGCCAATTTGTGGTGTCTGAAAGTGCCCTTTAAAAAGTCTGCATGGAAAATCAAGGTTAACATTCTATTTTCGCCCCCTAGGCTGAAGAATTGATTAAGATTAAAGTCAAGGCCTTCCCTATGAAACTTATATAAATCACATTAAAAACACACACACAGCCTTGTAACCACAGTGTTTAAATATGAGAGAAAGAAAATAAACATAAGTAGAATTACTTCATTGTGCCCTTCTTCCCAGTGTAAAACCTTGGGTATTTTTTCATTAATCTCCGGCTTGTCAGGCATGGTAAGCAGCTTTAACATTTAGCAGGTTCTCAAGAGACAGAAGTAATAAAGCAACTTTACTTTCCAAAAAGCAGAGACACAATGGAAAATGTTCCGTCTGGGGATTATACAGTGGGATGGCTTTCAGTGATGTTCCAGAATTTTCATTTCTTGCGAGTATTCCACTTCTTTTGGCCAATGACGTCATCTTGAGTTTTGTGATAAAATGATTGTGATCTCATAAGCAACACAGGCACAAGTTTCTAGGGAATGAACTTCTTGCTTTCAAGTCCATAATAAAATGAGAAATGCCTTCTTGCAGAAAATTCCCTGACAAATAGAGATTGCAATACTGCAACCAGAAAACAACTATTAAACAACTCTAGGGCTTGCTGAAAAGAAATACAAACCACAACTACATAATCCCAGAAGAAAAAGGGTTTATTAACTCGATAAATACAATGACCAAACCAAAGAAGCGGTTGCTTCAGGGGTTGCATGCCCTTTAAAAGAGAAGTGCGCTGTCTGGGAGTTCTCCTGGACTCAGAGCTGGGTAAGCCCAGGTGGCTGCAGTGTCCAGGAGTGCGTTTTACTAGTTTAGGCTGCTATGCCAGCTGTGGTCCTGTCTGGAGAGGATGGGCCTTGCCTCAGTTATCCACGCACTAGACACATCCAGGCTGGACTACTGTAATGCACTGTATATGGAGCTGCCTTTGAAGATGGTTCAGAAACTTCAGCTGGTGTAGAATGCAGCTGCATTGGTGGGAACGAGGTGATTTAATCACATACTGCCTATACTGCACCAGCTACCAGTGTGTTTCCAAGCCCAATTCAAAGTGCTGGTTTTAACCTTTAAAGCCTTAAACAGTTTGGGACGAAGTTACTTGAAGGACCGCTTTCATCCATAATCAGCCTACCCAGTGTGTGAACCTGATTTCATCTACTTCCAACAAAACAGCAGCAGCACTGCCCACTGAGTTGTCATGGCTTTGGAGAAGAGGAAAAAGTCCTCAATGGAGTCAAACCAAATCTGAACCAAAAAACAGAATGAACCTAAGCCAAAACAATATATGAACCATTATCTGAAATTTCCTGTTTTTGAACAAGAACTGGAACAGAACTGGTGTGGCAGGAGGATGGGGCATCAGGTTATGACCAGTTCAGAATAACCATTCAACCAAACAACAAACCCCATGATGTAGTACACTCACAGGTTCCAGCAGAAAAAGAATCAGAAAGAGCACATAAAATAAAACCAATACTTGGAAGCTTTATATATTTTGGGTATGCACAAGCTTCTATATGATGCCCTCTTCAAGGGCTGGGCCTGGGAAGCATTAAGCACTAGCAGGGATTGGATCAAGGCCGGCTTCCCCTCTGTGATGGATTTGTTTGGTCAGTATCCAAGTTACAACATGGACATTGATTTAGTTGAATCTTCGCCTAGTACACATGCCTCTACACAATTAAAATGAAACAGTACAAAGAAAATAACCATGAATTTGTTAGGTACTTAGAATTAAAAAAAATAATGTTTCATGCACACTTCACAATACTTATCGCTAACACTTAGTTGCAGCAACTTTAGACTTATTAGCTTGCTCCACCTCACTGTGCAAGTGATCGTTATAAATACCGTATTTCTTCGATTCTAAGACGCCATCGATTCTAAGACACACCACGTTTTTAGAGATGTTTATATGGGGGGAAAAGTATTCTGCCATGCCCCGCAAAGCCTGGGCATGGGGAGGGGATTGCAAGCAGGTAAGGAAAGAGATGTGGCCAATTCTTATTGGGCCAATGGTTTTGGCGCCACAGGGCTGGGACAGGTTACAAGTAAGCCAAAAGCAAGGCACTTACCCCTAACATCGCAGGCCCATGGTGCCTGGTGGGGTGGGCCCTGCCAGGCGAAGGGTACCTGCTTGGGGCGGGGGCCAACTGGGGAGCACTTGCAAGGGCCCGGAGGCTGCACCAGCTGCCACCACTTCTTGTGGGGACCGGGAGGGGGTCATTCGCGAGGCGCCCACCTTCGGGCCAGCTCCAGCTGCCAGTGCTGAGGGGCCTCTTCCAGGCATGGCTAGATGGGCCGTGGAAACTCCACGAGGCGCGAAGGAGCAGGCTGCACGTGCACTACCGCCCCTCACGAGTAGAAGCCCTGCAGCGGCAGCGGAGAGAAACGCCCTGCTCTGCAGGCGCCCCGGGCTCCTCTCTCACACGTGTTGCGTGAGAAAGGAACAGCTGAGAGTCCCGGAGCGTGTCCCGCCCACACTCTGGCCCAGCAACTCACCTCCCGGGCATCGCCTCTGTCTTCCCGGCCGGCGCTGCTGTACCTCCTCCTCCACGCAGAACTAGCAGATGCAGCTGTGGCAGAGAAGCCGGCGGTACCCGCCCGCCTTGCACAACCCTCCACAAGACCAGCGGCGTCCGCCCGTCCGCCCCAGCCCCATGCATGAGGTGAGGCGTGCGCCAGGCCCGAACTGGCCAGAGCCGCGTAGCTGTGCCCACTGGGCCCAACCCGGCTGGCTGTGCTCGTGGTGTGGCGGGCGGGGCCTGCTCAGCGCTCGGAGTTCTGCTGGTGCGCGTGTGAGCCCGGTTAGCTCTGGGGAGCACAAATAGGCCCAGGGCAGCTGTGGATCGTCGCTGAGGCCCCCAATCAGGCCACGCGCCTTCCCCGGCCTACATCATGAGTGCAGAGCCGCTTAGGCGCGCTCAACAAGCCCTCAAACCGCCTGGGCATCGAGAGCAGGGTGGAGCGATATCAGGGCACTTTGCAGGAGATTCTAAGACGCCATCGATTCTAAGACGCACCCTGTTTTTAGAGATGTTTATATGGGGGGAAAAGTGTGTCTTAGAATCAAAGAAATACGGTACTTCATTTTACATTTTCTCAGTTTAACTGGAACTGAACTGGATGGTTAAGTGTGCTGAACTGGTTACTAGCCTTTATTGGCATGAAGTGGAACCAAACTAGAAAAATCAATCACAGCTGTGCCTGAAACCCAAATTCAAATTGTCTAGAAAAAGATGTTGATATGTTCAAATTGATCTTAGGTCTTACAAAAAAGGTGGAATAGGTAATCAGGTGGTTCAGAGAACAGAGAGGAGACAAAAGATGATCAGAGGGGAAGCTACAAGAATATATTAGATTAAATGAAAGTTAATACATATGCTTGTAGTAACAGCATTTCCCTTCCCCAAAGGATAATAGAGTATCATTACAGTAAGCAATTTATATCTGATTTCCTCCCCTCTGCCTTTCAGAGACATAAGAACATAAGAAGTGCCCTGCTGGATCAGGCCAAGGGTCCATCTAGTCCAGCACTCTGTTCACACAGTGGCCAACCAGCCATCGGCCAGGGACCAACAAGCAGGACTTGGTGCAACAGCTCCCTCCCACCCATGTTCCCCAGCACCTGGTGCATACAGGTTTATGGCCTCGAATACTGGAGATAGCACAGAACCATCAGGGCTAGCAGCCATTGATAGCCTTCACCTCCAGGAATTTACCCAACCCCCTTTTAAAGCCATCCATATTGGTGGCCATCACTACATCTTGGGGTATTGAGTTCCATAATTTAACTATGCACTGTGTGAAGAAGTACTTCCTTTTATTTGTCCTGAATCTCCCACCAATCAGCTTCATGGTGATGCTAAGTGACATGCATCATTGGGGAAACCCGATGCAAAGGAGGGCAAGCTCCTGTAATCTTTCATGCTGGCAAGAGAGAATTCCAGTAGGTGTGACCCAGATGGAATCCCCTCTTCTATAAAACCAGAAGGGTTAAAGGAGCCTGCTGCATCTGGCTCCCCTAGGAAATGTGTGTCACTCCAGGTCAAAAGCCTCTGAAAAGTTTTTTTTTAAAAAAAAAAGCAGTTGGGAAGGGGTCAGTATTGGATAAAAGTGGCTTATTTTAATGATACCTTAGAGACAGTAGAAGGTGGTTCAATCATTTTAAAACTATAAGGTGGCAAATTGTGGCAAGTGTTCCTTTAGTAGTCCTCTCTTCCTTCTCCTATGAGACACACTCCTGCTTTCTTTTGAGACCACATCTTTCATCCCCATCACACAGCTTGCCACCATTCTCTTATTCTAGTTATAAAACTGCACTCTGAAAAACTAAACTAAATAGAGCAGCCTTCAGATGCATGCTGGAGTAGAAGTCCAACACATCTGGAGTGCACCAGGTTAGGGAAGGCTGAAATAACTGGGTCAAGGAGAAATATGGAATAGAAGTTCCCCTTTAAGCCAACTATATGACATAGGAACATGGTAAACTCCCTTATACTGGGTCCGACCACTAGTCCATCTAGCTCAGTATTGTCGACACTGACTGGCAGAAGCTCTCCAGGGTTTCAGGCAGGAGTTTTTCCAGCCCTACCTGGAGATGCCAGGGATTGGACCTGAGACCTTCGGCATGCAAAGCAGGTGCTCTACTACTGAGCTGCAGCTCCTCTCAGCAAAATGCCCCGCTTACACAGAACTAGTTTTATTCGCGGGTGCTGCCCAAAAGCAAGATATTTATTTTCATCTTTGATTAGAGCCAGAGTGGAACTGATTTGCAGGAAGGTTTTTAGAATATGAACATGGATGTTATGTAATCTTGCAAATGAATCATCATTATCAGCCACACGTTAAATTTCACATTTTCAAACAGAAGATTTTGGAACCCTAACATTTTCTGTATAATTGAGCACTCAGATATCAACATTACAATGGGCATTCCAGAAATAGAACAATGTGAATGAATAATCCAATGGCCTGTAATGATTTAATACAGCCAAAAATAAGGTAACGAGAGAGAGAGAGAGAGAGAGAGAGAGAGAGAGAGAGAGAGAGAGAGTGCAACCAGTTAGGAGATAAAACTGAAATAAAGCTAAATTAATTGAAACTGGCAAGCCTGTGGCACAGAAAGAACTTTTGACTCAGTTATGCTCTCGGAAGTACACAGAGGCAACCCTAATATGAGGCAAGACACAGCAGTCATTTCAAGCATTACATCTGGGGCACTATTAGGGGGTGGTAGAATGGGGAGCAGACAAATCTGACTCATGGGGCACAATTTATCATGAAGGTTTCAAGTGCAATTTCCTAGTGAAATGAATAGGAGCCACACAAGAAAGCATAACATTGCAGCGAAATACCTTGGGAAATACATTAATTAGTGTTGGGCCCTCCAACATGGTGCCCATGAGGACCAGTGTGCCTACAGATGCCTTCCTTGGTGTCTCTCAGGCTCTCATGATTTTTATTTCTGAAGGTGGCATCATTATTATTATTATTATTATTATTATTATTATTATTATCTGGGAGGCTGGTATGTTGCAAAGCAAAGGGCTGCCCTCTAGCACCATCTTTATTTGGATTCAAAAGAGTAGTTGTGTGTTTTAGTGCTCAGACCCCAGTTCTGCCTTGTATTTTAAGTTCTTGTCACTTTTCAAGTCACTGTTTTAGTCTCATCAGTTTACGTTCTGGGAAATGAGTGTTTTGTGACCAGCCATGCCCACTATGGCAGCCATTTTATGAATAGGAAACCCCCATGGCTGCCATTTTATGAGAGTGACCACAGCAGTCTCTCAAATGCCAAATATGCCCACCAACCTGGGGACCCCTGCATTAGTGGGATGGGAAATGGGGAACTCCATCTGAACCTTCTGCCTCAATCTCACTGACCAGCCCTGGAAGTACATTATCAAACCAACACTTGAACTACTTGGATAGCTTGGTACATGCAGCAAAGTCTGGATTCCTCAGTGCCCAGGGAATGAATTCTGAATTTATACATAGCTAGTCTATTTACATATAGTGAAGGTAAGGGCTACATGAATGCATCTTAGGAATAAGCAGCAGTTGTACTGGTTTGTTATCACATCAATTTCCCTTATCAATGAAACATGCAAGCTGAGTCTATTTAAGCTATGACTACTGCATTAGAAATAAAGCAATTTATTCAAGATTACAGTGAAGTCAGAGCAGCTTCTCACATCACTTTTGTACTTGGGTTCACATATCAAAGTACAGAAATACATGCTGCATACCACCATCAGTTGCAACTGTTGAATGTGTGTGTGTAATTTGTTCAAAGTATACAGTGAACATTTAAGCCCCAAGGCTTTGACCATAAAGGCTGAAAGCTGAATTCTATTGAAGTCTGTATATCCTCTCTCTCTCCCCAGCCCTGTTTTTCTCAGTGAAGTCACAATTTCATCCAAACAAAAGAAGCAAATATGGTCTTGTGTCCATTACTTTGCAACACTCTTCTCTAGTATTTACACCACTGATCATGTCAGTGTAAAACAAAATCTTCGGTCCAAACATTAGCTGGGAGGCCAACTGGTATGTTTTTCAATTTGTGTTTGGGCCAGCTGCTCAGATTATGCCTGCATGCCTACCGTTTATACTCTAGATTTGCTCACTGCCTTCTCTCCCTCCCTCCTTCCCCATGACTTTCAAACTATCCAGAACAAGGCACTACAAATGTGTGCACTTTGTCTATATATTACTGGCCTCCCAATTCAAGGCGGTCCAGATTAGGGATTCTTCAAAAATGTCTCTCTTAAGTCTGTCCCAGGCAAGCTGGCAAGTCTTTCAGCTCCTTCTGGAAATCCAGACCATACTAGAAGGTTTCCTAAAAAGGAGAGAAGAAGAGCAATTGGTCTGAATGGAGAGCTCAGAAAATGAGAAATGTGGATGAGGAGAAAGGAGAAGATTACTACAGATTCAAGGCACAGCGGAGCAGTCAAGCTCAGGACAGACACTACAAAGGGTAAAGGGTGGAGATAGGGAGAGATTGTAGCTGGGATGAAGATTTGCAACAGAAAGAATAGATGGCAGGGGAAAGATATGAGCAAATAGCATAATGGCTATGAAATGAAGGGACAGATTCCATTTGATACTCCTCAGTATAATGCAGTATAGCCTTATTTGGTTTGGGGGTTATTGCAAACAAAAAGAGGAGGAGGAGAAAAAACGGGAATTGTTGGAACTTTGAATACATAGAAAAAGTCTTAGGTCTTCAAAACAGAATTTCAGTACTCAAGATACATTATGCAAATAGACTAATATGGCTATTATAAAGACTAATCACTGAGACAAGTGTCTGGATGTTTTTGTTGCTGGTACAGTGGTAATCTCTCTGAAGGAACATTTCACACCTACACACATGTTAATATTACGTTGTCTGGTTCTGAACCATATAAAAATGGCAGAGCAGAGGTGAAAGGTGATAATTAGATATCCACAGGGATAATTGATGGAGGGGGAAGAAAAGGTGAAATGAATGTCAAAGGGGAGTCCCAAACCATAGTGAGACAAGATGCACTGTGAATTAAGAGCAAGCTATCAGCTAATTTAGAAAAGGGGAAATTAGCTTCAAACCAGAAAGGGGTATTGTTACCTATAAAGCCTCTGAAGTGTCACAAAATATACATTGGCATGTTGCTTATAATCCAGGAACACCAACTTTGACTCTCAGCCAGATTTTCAAGTCCGAACAAGTCTTACCCATTCACTGAAATGTTGCAAACCTAGTTTATCAGCTGCAGGAATTAGGAGACCAAGCGACTGAAGCCTGTAGCCTTGGAAATGACTGGAAGCTACTAGTGTAACAGCTGAGCCCAAACATGTGGCATAACAATTCCCAGCCTTCCTTGGTGAAAGGGAATCATTATTAAACCAAATGAAGTCTGGGGCATTGATATACTGATAGCGTGTTCCCAGTATACTCTCCATAATCCCCCCTCCTCTGAAAGAACAAGATGCTAGCCCCACTTGATAGAATGGCAGATCTACAGGAAGGATTTCCATTCCTAGACACTTTCTAGATTTTACAGATCTGATATATATCATGTATAAACTTTATATTTTATAAATATGTACACCGCACCATCAACAGTAATGTTCTCAGAGGGATTAACTATAAATATAGTAATAAAAACTTATAATTGTAAAACAATACATCAAAAACAATGATAAAACAGCAAAATCGAGCAGCATTGAAACAAAAGATTTAAAAGAAATGGAAGAATTTTTAAAAAGTTTTTCCGGGAGCTGAAAGGATAACAATGAGTTTGCTTGGACAACATGATAAACCATGATTTATTATTGCAACAGGAGTGAGATGCAATGGGCCTTGGTCTTACATGCTCTCCCTCCCATCTCCTCTACTGTCACAGCAACCAGAATAACTGCAATTAGTGCAAAATTGAAAATTTCCAATATCTTTCTCATAGCCTTTCCAGAAATGGGGGGCGTGCATGAGCCTGAGACCCGCTTTGGCCTATCGTCAACATGATAAACCATGGTTTATTGTGATGCCTCCACTGGCTCAAGATAGAACCCAGGAAAATGTGAGGGAATTCCAAGGGTGACTTTAGCTGCCACTTAATTCTCTCATTGGAACTTGTAGGACTTTTTCTGTCTAAACATGCATAAGATTGCACCGTAAATATCTTTAAAAAACAATAGGAAGAGTACTTCAGAACTTTCAGTTCCTCCCAGTATTTCCCATTAAAAGCTACATTATCTAAGAAATACAGAGGCATGCTGATTTTTCGGCTTTTTCCATGATGTAACCGAGAATGGTCTGTCTGGATTTTCTCTGCATGGGATCAAAATCAAACTATCCCCTCTAACTTCAAAAACCTTCCAATGCTGAATTCAAGAAAACAAAAAGAAATAAATCCAGCAATGAGTTTGATGCATAGAACACAATTTTTGCTTAAGTTCTGGTTTAATATTAGGCTGGCTTGTCCTAGCTTTTTACAAACTGACAGCGCAAGAAAATTTTATTTATATATTTGGACAAGAAAGAGCACCTGCTGTCACAATTCACAGGAGGAGTTCTTCAGGTTTCTGCAAAGAAAGAGCTGAAAGACTCCCAAGGATTCTAGGGCAGTCACACAATAATTCTAAACACCCATGGCATTTTCAAATGGGAATTGACCCAAGAATTTAAATATGCACAGAAGAATTTTTAGTTCTCCATCAACTGTTGTGGAAAAATGTCAAGAATGACCATTTCATAAGGAGGAGCATCACCTGTGCAACAAATTACAGGCATAATCCTGCATATCCAGATAATGTGGGATGCAAATAACGTATTTCTCTGTTGTGGCACCCCGGCTGTGGAATGAGCTCCCTAAGGAGGTTCGCCTGGCACCTACGCTATATTCTTTCAGATGCCAGGTGAAGTTTTTATTCTCTCAGCATTTTAGCAGTCTATAAATTTAGTTTTAACTTCGCTGTTTTAAATTTGTATTTTAAGTTTGTATTTCTGCACTGCTGCTGATTTTATCCTGGTTGTGCTTTTAAATTGTATTTTATATCATGTTTTTATACTGTTGGTTTTATACTTTGAATGGTTTTAATTTTTGTGAACCGCCCAGGGAGCTTCAGCTATCGAGTGGTATAAAAATGCAATAAATAAATAAAATATTCCATATATTTGCATTTTAAGCTCTACACCTTAAAAAATGTATTAATTTTAATATAAATAAAATAAACTGGTCTTTTCCTATTTTACGTCTTTTATAAAGTAATGTGTTCTCTTCTTCATCAGTTACTCCTAGTTAGAACACACATAATTTAACCCCCACCTGAACATTTCTAGCAATAGTCCCAGCACGCTAAAATTTCAAGTGTGATCAAGATTCAATGATGAAAAAAAATAATGTTTAAAAGCCTATGACAAAATGACATATTTAATAAATTGCATAGCTTTCCCACAACAAAGTGAGAGAAATGGATGTTTACCACTAAGAACTGTTCATGTCTAAATAAAAACAATTATCTTTAACTTCCTGCTCATTATTAATCTACAATCTTAGATTCAGTGAATAAACAAAAGGGCATATCAAATAAGTGGATATTTGCAAGGAAGAAATGTGTTCTTTGTTGTGTACCTTACAGTCACGCAATCAAATTTAGAATGGAATCCAAATTCATACCACTGTGTACAAGCAATGGATTTTTTATAATTGCAAAAGCGACTCTGTTCAGTTCCAACTATATGTTGTAAAGCGTGGGAGTGTGAGAAGGCTCTGTGCTAGATAAGAGCACAGATCCTTTATGAGTCAAGGATGTTAAACTCCTAGCTATTAACATTAATGCTTGTGTAGGTTGCTCCACTCAAAAGTTGGCTTGCTAAAGATAAGCAGCTAAGCCTAGCAAAATGACAGAAGTAGCCTTAATAACCTCTTAACCTTTGTGCGTGGCATAAAAGAGCTCATTTCTTTACACATCAGATGGAGGATGTGGAGCTTTATTCTTCCACCCTACCCTGCCCACCACTCTTCCGTGCTTCTGAAATTTAATGAATATCATATTTCTCCCTCCTTATGTCAATAACATTTTCAGCTTAACCCTACGCAGAGTTTCTTGCAGATCCTATGTTTTCAATGGATATGCTTAACTGTGCTTAGAACTGGGTTTGTCTGTGACTCGTATAGCTAATGGGCTTAAAGTTGTCATCAGGCCTATGAATGCATTGCTTTGCATGTATGATTTTAAATATATAATTGTATCTCACCTTTCTTCCAAGAAGTTCAAGGTGGCATGAATTGTTTTCTCCCTACCCATTCTATCCATGACAACCCTGTGAGGTAGGTTGCATGGAGAGGTAGCGACTAGCCCAAGTTGTACATCTGTCAGTAATGCATATAACGTAATGACACAGCTGCAGCAACAGGTGAAGTTGTCAGACTAAAGCTTATCTTCTTCTTGCCCTATTGTCCATGCATCTTAAGACTAGGAGTTAATTTCAGAGGTCTAAAACATCTTTCAGTGGCACAGCTAGTATATGGATGAATTACTTCTGTTAATATCCTCTTTGTGGAAGCAAATGCTTGACTGATAAATTAAACATGCATAAGATTGCATCCTTAAACAAAAAAGAAGGTCCTACAACCAATGTAGGGCTTTTTTTCTGTCTAAACATGCATAGGATTGCACCTGAAGTAATTTATTTTGGATGTCTAACCCCAACCCAAAGAATAAGGAAGAATTAATTTTCAAGAATGTCTATGAAAATCAAGCTAAATAAAACATGGCAACAACATTGCTTAAATTCAGCTACCAAAAGCCAGCCCAAATTAAAAAGTTTGCCAACTTCACCCAGAAAAGTTCAGGCTTGGGCTCTTATGCCCCCTTATGCAGCAAAGGAGTTGTAGGACAACCACAGCTTAGGAGTGTGCCTGTATGTTCAGTAACATAGCCAAGTATATTAAATGTGACATATAAGATTACTGGAAGGAGAAGCAAGGGAGTGAGAGAGAAAGGGTGAGGGTGGAGGGAAAGGCAGCTGAAGACACAAGTTCACAGGAGCTTAAAGCAGTAATTCAATACTGTTAATTCTTCATCAACCAACTGCCCACTGGCTCATTGACAGGGATGAACAGAGCAGTCTCAATTACAAACTTGTAAGCAAATAAAGAGGATTTGGTTTCCGTTATATCAGAACAATACTGGTGAGGTGGTGATGGGGGAGGCAGGCAGAAGCCTTTATTTTAAATCAAACCGAACAGATTTCAGATGTGCTTGTAAATTATTATTATTTAGTTGCTAAGCAGAAACTACATACAAATTCTTAAAAAAGAAAAATAAAGGCCAATACTCTGTCTCTCTCTCACACACTCACATTTCACAATGAGGGGCAGTGTCTCTCCAATTCAGTTGCATAAATGGCTTTTTTCAGCCAGAAACACTACTTTCGCCTTCTTTTGTTGCATTTGCAGGGGATCAAGACACATCCCAGCTGCTGCTAAAGTTCATTCTTTTTTATTTTGATTGGGGGGTGGGGTGGGGAGTAGGCGCTTTTAAAAGCATGTTCTTTCTACTCTACAGAAACAAGGGTTAAAAAAGGAACAAAACAATCCTGCCCAAGAAAACCGTCTGTCTCTAAAATTGACCATTTCTGCCGCCAGTATGCCACTTGGCTACCAAACAAAAGCCAACAGTTCCAGCATCTGTCCCTCTCACACGTTTAATCTGCCAACCATGCTCATTAAAAAGGCATTGACGCTTTCTCCCTGTACATGCCTCATTCTCCTGTTTAAAGCTCTTTCCCACCCACTTCCAAACATATTTAGAAAGAAGTCCCATTGAGTTCCACTGGAGCTTACTTCCAAGTAAGTGCACTGAGGATCACAGCTTTTGAAATGCACGCCCTGTTTAACACTCTTTACACACAAGACTGTATCAAGTGGGATACATTGAGAGGATACAGATATTTAATTCTTATCAAATCAGGCTTTGATGGTTTCCTTCATGTCAAAATGTATTTAAACACATTTTCTTCCCTATGAGCAAATGAAATTGCCTTATATTGGAGTCAGACCACTGGCCCATCAGTCAGCATGGTGTGCTTTGACCGGCAGTAGCTCTTTAAAATCTCAAGCAGGAGTCTTCCTCTGCCCTGCAAGCTTTTAATTACAAATGCTGCGGGAGAACCCGGGTGCTTATGCATGCAAAACAGGTTTGCTACTACTGTGCTATAACCACTCCCCCTTTCTAAGGTTGTATGTGGGGATAGGACCACACGTGAGAGTAAATCCTAAGTATGCAATAGATTGAGTTACAAGGGTCACTGGGAACACTCAACCAGTGCAGGAAAAACTAGGAAGACTCCAGGATCTGCCCTAGAATCACAAACATTAGCTCAATTCCCAGCTCTGAAGATTGCAATTTTGTAAGGGAAAAACTGAAACAGACCTTTCTTTTAACAAGCCTGAAATGGCAGAGCGGGGAGGAAACCGATATTAACAAGTTCTCTTCAGGAAAGTCACAAATGTTCCGTAACCTAATCCTACATATTCAGTCATGCCATCCAGATCTGACAGCTTGTCACAATCAGAGCGCAGGGTGGACCGGTCCTGGGTAGGCGAAACAGCGAGTGACAGAAAGCAGCACGTGCAGAGCACAAGAGGTGGGGGGTGGGGAGGTGGGATACAGAAAGAGAGAAATGACATTGCTTTTTACAGCAGCAAGAGAACTGTAAAGCACCCTGGACAATAAGACTAAAAAACAATTCAAGAGCCATTTGTTGGGACACACAGAGCCAAGTGCTTCCAAGGAGGTGCGGCAATTCCTTCAACAACACACACACATGCATACACGCACGCTACACAGCTCCGCATTAGTCCCCGAGCGAAGACGAGACGAGACCGCCGTGCTTGTCTAGCGGCTTAGGGAAAAGGGCTCCTCCTCCTGAGACACGCGAGGGAAGCTGGCACCCGGGTCCTGCACGACCTCGGCAGGGACTGGGGCTGGGGGAAGGGGCCGCCTTTGGACCACCAGCCCTCGTGCCGCCCGCTTACCTGCCAAGGTCTTGTGCACCGTGTTGCCCATCACTCCCCTTTCTCCCTCACGCCGCGCAGAGAGATTCGAGGCACGAGGCTCTCCGAGCGCGGAGCTGCGCAGCGCCCCGAATCAGGGCCATTGACAGGCACAGCCAAGAAGGGGGCCGCCAGCTCCTGCCGCCCGGGCTCGGCTCGGCTCGGCTCGGCTCAGCGTTTCCCCTGCGCACAACCCGGACCAGCACTGAAGCAGCCCTGGCAATCAGCAACAGCGCCCCGAGCTCCCCGCGGCCGGGGCCGCCTCCAAAGGGCTGGCCGAGGGCTCGGAGCCCAGCCCTTCTCCCCGCCCAGCCGGGGTGGAGCCCGCCGCGCACGCATTGTTTGAAAATTGGCAGCTGCCTGCCTGGCATACGTAGCGGGGAGGGGGATGACTGGGGAGGGGCGCGGGGGGCTGCAGCGCTGAAACCACGGAGGAAGCAGAGGCGTTTGTGTCGTCACAATGCGAGCGGGCCGCCGCTGTCACTTGAAAGCACATCCCTGCCAAGGCGGGGAGAGGTGTGCTTTGCCATCAGGTGCCGTCTGCTTCAAAACAAAACGCTACCGTTTAAATTCAAATTCAAGTCCCCGCCCTACGGTTATTTATTGTGTGTGTGTGTGTGTGTGTGTGTAAGTAACTCAGGCTCGAACAAGAAGCATCCCGAATCCCTCCCACGATGAATGCATGGAGATAGCTGAAAGACACTGGGGAAAGGGAGTGAGTGATGTGTTCCTGGGTTGAAAAACAAAGGAAAATAATATTCATGGCGACTCACAGAATGCCTGGGAGCTGCAATATCGCTGGAGGTCGGTCCATCCTCTAGCTGCGTCAGTGTGTTACAGCCCTCTCAAGCTACTATTCAGGCAGAAGCAAGTCTCAATACATGATGGATTTAAAACAGAAGTAGGCGTGTTGTCCCTAAGAAAGAAAAAAAACTCCAAAGTCCATATGATTATACCATCTAGTTATCCTCCCCCCACCCCTTTTAACATCTTGCCTGAAGACAAGACCTAGGGATCTCTAAAACTTGCACAATTCTGGGGGCAGGGTGATCATTTGGTTGGCCTAATGAAGGTATTAAAACAACATGGTGGATGTGCGTTAAACTGCACTTACTTCCAAAAAGCTAGTTGGCATGCCAGCTTTAGGGTGCTTCCATAAAGGGCTTCTCGCCTCCCCTCTCCCCTCGAGCTTAAGAACACACTTTATGCACTCCTGATCTGCTCACTCACCTCACATAAGCCCAATACCCTTGCATAGCCTTGTGCTATGACCTTCACCTTGCATGGAAGATATAAGCAAAATGGGACAGATCACACAAGAGATGGAGCAGCTTTGGTGTGTGAAACCAAGCACCCTTATGCCTTAACGTTCTGACTGCGGCTGTCAAAGTTCAAAGTAGATGATAAGTAGTTGCCTTCCCAACCTGATATTTTCTACATGTGTAAGACTGCAACTCCCATAATCCCCAACCAGCTGGCCACACTAGCTTGGAATGAGGGGAAGCTGAAGTCCAATCCATTTGGAAGGTTGGGGAGGGCTGGCTGGCACAGTGGCTTCTCTTAGGGCCAGTTCACATTCACATAGCAGATGTGTTTTCTATTTGGTGGATGCCTGTAATATGATTAATGCTAAGGTGCTTAAAAATTCACCTTACATTACAAATTACCAGCCCTTATGGTGTTCAACCAAACCTGACAAAGCTTCCTATGGGTGCTGCCTCATTCATGGAATTTTACAGGAGAGGGAGGCATCCGGTGTTTTCCCAACCCTTTCTCATATTTTTTCTTTCCATAGAAATTTTATTAAAAAGGAAAAGATGGGATAATTGCACTTTTTTTAAAAAAATTGCTAGTGCTAGTCTGGAAGCACGCTATGTCTGGAAGCACCCTTTAACTTCAATAATACTGAATAGATTTTGTTCTTTTAAACCAGCATGGTATTGGGAAACAAATAACTTATCCATAAAGATTCTTCTATTGGATACCAAATATGAGTCCAAAAAGGAAAATAACAAACTTTGCCACTTTAATACAAATATTTCATGGTAATCTATATAAATAAAAATGTAAACGTCCGTTCGAAACAGACGTTATATCTCCGAAAGTTCTTCACCGACTGCTTTGAAATTTTGACACAACGTTGCATTCGAATACGCGAGCGTTGTTATGTAACTATGTTCTATATGGGGACAAAAGTTTGTCTTAAAATCGAAGAAATAGGCCTCCTCAAAACCAGTCCTGCTGATCATTGTGACATCGCCAACCAGTAGGCCAATCTACTGCCTCTGCCTTCTCTCTTATTTGCATGTTCTCTCACAATTGGCTGAGTGAATATAGATGTCACACCTGTGACAGTTACACGTTCTGAAGAAAGGTAACTGCCAGGAGTTTCCACTAACCTCCTCACCGTAAAAACATCCTTTTTTAAAAACCAAACAATTTGCTTTACTTCATCCAAATAATGCCTCACAGAAGATCACACTTAGGTCGTCGTACTCGCAGAGCGGAAGCACTGCGACGAGAAATTGCAAATCAGACTGAGGAAGAACGGGCATCAGCAAACGAGAAAAAAAGAAAAAGAATGCCTCAAATACGTGCCAAGGAACCAGGCAAGCAACGTTCAGCCAGACTTGAGGATGCACGATTGCGAGCACGGCAATCGCGTTCTACAGCTTCAGATCTGCTTTGTTCTCAACAGAATGAACGCGACAGGCTGAGAGTGGCTGAAAGACGTCAACGAGAAACAGCACATCAGCGTCAAACACGACTCCGTAGTAAACAATCACACGATTACAATCGCCTTGCATTCCGGTACAACCCAGCTGATGATTATAGTTTGAGGCGGCATGTTCTCATTGGCACTATGACTGAAGTGTGTCCTTATTGCAGGGCTCTTAAATTTAATGGAGAAACAAAAGGAATGTGTTGCGCTGCTGGAAAAATTAAACTGCCTCAACTTGGAGAACCACCAGAGCCATTACAAACTTTGCTTGCCGGATATACCACAGAATCAAAGCATTTCCTATCTAACATCAGGAAATACAACTCATGTTTCCAAATGACGTCATTCGGCGCAGAAATCATCACAACTCCATTTATGCCAACTTTCAAAGTCAAAGGACAAATTTATCATAAAGCCGGCTCCTTCCTTCTGTTTCAAGATAGTCAACATAAATTCCTACAAATGTATTTCATTGGTGATGGCAATGATGAATTGAATGCACGCTGCGGAATTTATACCGGCATAAAAAGGTCCGTCGTTTCAAAACTGCAACAGCTACTTCACGAAAAAAAACATTTAGTACATTTGTTCAAAACAGCAATTGACATGATGCCATCTGATACACACAAGATTGTTATTCATGCTGACAAAACGCCTGCTGGAGAACATGTGCGAAGATTCAATGCTCCAACTATAGACGAAGTGGCAATTGTTATAGTCGGAGATCAATCTTGACAGGACCTTTCAAAGGTGAAGATGTCCTCATTCCTCGCATTCCTATGATTCCAACAGATATGCCATTTCAATTTAAGAGATTGCAATTCCCAATTCGATTGGCGTTTGCAGTCACCATCAACAAAGCTCAGGGCCGATCTTTAGAATTATGCGGTTTAGATCTAGACACGCATTGCTTCTCACATGGACAATTATATGTTGCGTGTTCTAGAGTCGGCAAACCAGACAATCTCTATATCTACACAGACAATGGAACAACTAAAAATATTGTATATCCACAAGCATTGTGAAATTAAACATATTAGAAACATCCGCTTTGTCTTTTCTTTCTTTTCAATTTAACCAGACTGAGCCACAGCAACGCGTGGCAGGGTACAGCTAGTATCAAATAAAGGATGAAATGTTCTTATGCTGATTTCATCATTCTATCAATTGTAGATTAAAGTGTGCTTTTTTAACTTTCTGAATTGAGGTGAGTTCCTTACCAGCATATCACGCTGTAAAATGACACTATCATACTCACAAAATGGTGGCATATAAATAATCCTAAACACACATAAAAGCAAATCTCATTTTTATGCAGCAGTTAAAATGTTAGAATTTGGCAGTTTTATTGTTTCCAGTGGTTGGAGCTTTTATACATCTGTAACTATGGGGTATACTCAAAATTGCTCAAAAACTGTGTTTATTAAATTTACAAGACCAATTTCTTACTATAACTCCTCTGGATCCTGGTCAAGTACTTCAGGCATAGTCAAGAACTCTGTGTGTACCCCCACAGAACATTTTATTTTTTTCTTTGAACAGAAGATCATACTGCCATTTCACAACATCTTGCAGTTTCAAAAGTGATTTGCCATGCTGTAGAGAGGTCTGTTCCTTGATATATAAGCCCAAAGTACACAAGGGTGCATAGAACTTGTCGCTCAGGTCTTTGGAACTTACATTTTTGAAACAAGGGGGCAGATCCCACTTTGTTGTGTGTGTAATGTATTCCTGTTTTAACTGGAATATAGTAAGATGTTAAAAATTAACATATTAACAATTACATTTCCAGCTATATCCAAAGCAATACACTTGTGGGCTCTCATACTCAAAGTAATACCATAAAATCGAGCCACTTTTGTAAAAACCATCAGCAGTTTTATTCCAAACAGGTGTCAAGAATATAAGAGATTCAGAATTTATGAAGGTCTGGAAATTATTGATAGAAGATTCCTTCTCCCTAATGAGTGGGTATTTGGAAGATTTCAAAGGCTGAACATTACATATGCTGCACAACCATTTGGTAAAAGAAGTCTGTTCATAATGTAATAATTCCACAAACTCAAAAGTATCAGCTGTGATACATTTTAAAATATACACTGGAAAGACATTTTGTTCCAGCATCTGCCTCAATTTATACAGCAAATCGTAACTACATTAGTACAAATAAATGTATTTTGTGTAGAGGTCACATTTGTATGAAAATGTGACCCCCAAAAATCCAGACTTTTGTAATGCATAAACAAACCTTGCAGCTTTGGGTATTGCTATAGTTAACACCCTTACATGGGCATCTCCTTGCACCTACTGTTCCCTCTATTCAGTTAAAGGTGTTATTATTCCAATATCATTCTCTAGCACCATTCCTGGTAAGGTCAATTTCAGGGATGTTTTCCCCTGAAATGTGGGTTTCTTAGGAGTTCATTGTCAGATGATTCTCCGTTTTTGTGCAAACATGCAGATAGTTGCCATATTCAGGCATTCTTACTGCATGGAGCTGCCTGGTGCATAGTTTCAGGTCATCTTAATGTGCTCCAAGCTCTGCTACCCATAAGTTTGATTTGCATCACCATTTTCAAATGACTGCAAACATTTTCATGTATCTACACTGCACTCAATTTAGGGCTTTTTGATTCCTATTTTTCTTCTGCACAAAGACTTTGAGGAGCACAATGACGTTGAAAGCCACCTTTTCAGCTGCTAAAACAAGTTCTGTATTCCCCCACCCCCACCACCCTGTCCTGCACACTCAGGACTTCTGGGAAGGGTTTACTCCAGTCAGCCACAACTAGGCTGGCAACTGTTACCCAGAAGACCTTTTCTTCTGCCGCCCCCAGACTTTGGAATGGCCTGCGGGAGGAGATTCATCAGCTTAAAGCTCTCTCTGAGTTTAAGTTAGCCGTAGTCTCTTCCAGCAGGCCTACCCAGATAAATTTTAAACGTAAGAATTTAAAATGCAATGATTGTTATTTTAATATTGTATTGGTTTTATATGCTCTTTTAACTAATTTTATGTATTGTGTTTGGTGTTGTTTCCTGCCTCGATCCAGAGGGAGAGGCAGGTAATAAATAAATGTTTTTTTTATTTTTATTTTATTATTATTATTATTATTATTATTATTATTATTATTATTATTATTATTTAACACAAGAACTTTAAAGTTTGCCTCAAGTTCAGGCCTGGATAGTGGCCAAGTATTATGAATACACGCCAGGGATAGGCATTTGGACAGGAATTTCCTTTGGTTATCCATTTGCAATTCGTAGGAATATTCAAGAAAAAAGCTGCTCACAAAACTATCCTGTTATTTTGGTCTTTTGTGCAACATACAGCACAATTTTATGTATTTGTTAGCAGAATTAAGTCTCACTATGTTCAATGGCACTTACTCTCTATTAAGTGTGTTTAGGATTGCAGCAACCCAATCCCATGGGTGATTTACTCAGAAGCTATTCCTAACGTGTTCACTGGGCCTAACTCTAGGTCTGCATGCATAGAAGGATTGTACCCTTGCAGCAGTCCTATTTTTGGTTACTTGGAAGTAAGTTCTCCTATTTTCAACACAGCTTACTTCCTTGTAAATGTGCTTAGGATTGCAGCCTTGCATTTCCGAAAACAGTTCCAGGGTTGGCAACTGTTGCACTATTCAAAGAAAGTAGTTTTCCTAATGACATTGGCTATTATATCTGAGAACACACTTCCTAGAATTATTGAAATTCAGACATCAATGTAACACAACAGAGCCATTTGTTTTCCATAGGTGTGTTATCAGATAAACACTAGATACTAGATAATATATTACAACATGTATATACTAAAGATAACACAGCATCAAAAAGTACCAACCAAACTGCTCTTGGGTGGCATGGATCTTTCGCTGATACCATGCAATGACAAACAGATATGCATCCTACACGTCATCTAATAACATGCCTACTCTGATTTAATTCAACTGACCCAGATGTTAGCTGATAGAACAATTACATCACTGCATGGAAAATTTGCCACAGCACAAACACCTCATGATCAATATTTCCAAGTGTAGAGTAGTATGGAACATACTCTGGTTGCTAGATTTTTTTTTCCTGACACAAAATCAGCTCAACAATTTTTCAAAGGCAGAAAGGTCAATGACAATCACTAAGGAGGAGGAGGAGGAGGATGGGGAAGAACGTGAAAGTGTGGCAAAACTTTGTTCTTACATCAAACTTTCTTTAATAAGCAAAGGAAAACAACAACCCTGAGCACAGAGAATATCAACAAATGCAACAGTTCCTAAAATGGACAGCATCCAGAACAATGCAGGGGTAATTAGTATAAAGCAATGGTATAAAAATTCATCAAAGAGGTACTGGTTTTCTGTACACGAACACACAAAAGAGTTTTCATAAGAGAAAAGTGACTAGTAGTGATGATCCTTGCAGTGGGTGTATCCAGAATTTTTTTCTTGTTGGGGTCAAGTAATTCTGCTAGGACAGACTGTTTTTATACAAGATGTACGTACTTATGTATACATTTCTGGACACCTAATGTGGGTGGAGTCTCGGGTGGAGTCTAAGGGATCAGTGCTGATCAGGTCTTCCACAGAGAATGTGCAGTGCCTGACAAATTCCCCTTGTTACACAACTCCTAAATTGGACTTTCTCTAAGTGCAGACTTGTTTTAAAAAGTTCCCAGCTCATATCCCTTGTTATGCAGCATCTGACCTCTGCTTCTGTTCATCCCGTTCACACATCACTATAATGTGATATTTAGATGAGCATTGCATGCAAAATCCTCTCTCTCTCTTCTTTATTTGTTCTCCAGAGCAGTCTTCCACTTATTAAAATTATTGTCAGTGAAAGGTGTTTTCCCATTTTTTTCCTATGTATATATTTTGCAAGGGTAGCAGACAACCTAGTCTCTGAAAACTGAGAATTCTAATCAGGGATACCCATCATACCAATTACTGTTAAGGGATCACCTCCCATCACCACTTGGGATTTGGGATAACTGGAGAGATGTGCTTGTGAAAGCCCAAAGGATGGCAACAGCTGCCTGGATAGCATGCCCAAGAACTGTGGGAGTTGATACACAAAACTGAGAACCATTGAAAGGTAACCTATAGAGCAAATCAACAAATCTTCAAGAAAAATATATATTCTAAAGAGAAGAGAATAAGACTTCTCTGGCAGCATATGATAGTAATGCCACCTGCTACTCTCCAGCAACCTCACTCCTTTCTGCCCTGGCCTAGAAGTGTTCCGCAAGTCAACAATAATCCTCAACTTTCAGCTTCATCTCTTCCATACTCTGAAATCTTGTGGTGGAGGGATTTGCCTTTTATGACTTCCTTCCTCTTCTCTGACCATCCCTGGAGAAGAAAAAAAAACCTCCTTTTGTATAACACCAGCTGAGACTGAGTGACAGCTTCATCCAAGCTAGAGACTATGTGCCATTGGCCTGGTTGTCCTGAGTAACAAGGCTAATATAAAACCTGTCCAAAATAACCAACACTAAACCCAAGAATCAGCTCACTTGAAATATAGCATGCTCTTCCAGGAAGAAAAGTCTGTGAGGGTGATGGAAGTGGACAGAAAAATGCAGAGGGGAAAATACTCATTAAAGAGCACAGCTAGGGGTTGCTTTACAGAAGAGAAATTTCCCTTCACCTTATTCACACCTCTGAAAGAATTGGGGTAGATATAATTATAGGGCTTTTATAAGGCCTTGAAGAACAGAAAGGTTGTGGTGTGCAGCTGGGTTGCGGTCTTCTCAAAAGCAGGTCTCTTTTGCCTTCCCAAAGGAACAATGACACACAAACCTGCTCCCACACAAGCCCCATTCATTTCAATGGAGCTCAGAAGGAACTGCCACGTTCATTACATTTCTACTTTGGTGCAAGAAGACTCCACAATATCATGGTGTGGAGAATATTTGGCCAGGGTAGGAAACAACCAAAAACTTTGACTTCGGCCTGGAATAAGCATAATAAGAATGAAATAATATTGATACAATATATGGAATATAACCAGGCATGGAACAAAAGCAGTAAAAGTGTATTTCCTTAAACCTTTCCCTGAGGAAAATAAGTGCAGCCCCATTATTTTGTCAGAGTTGGGATTATTTTGACAGATAACACCTGTCCAGCTTGCTCTCCCACATATTCAGGCATAAAAGTGGAAACCTGAGAGCCTCTAATCCTGTTAGATTGCCCAATTTTATACCAATACAAGACCAGATCAATTGCTTTCCACTCTTCCTGTTCTCTAGGAGTGCCGAGATGGAGCAAATGGGAAAATAGCAGCTGGTTCTGAGTTCTAAATGGAAGTTTAGCATCTATAAGCCTCCCCACACCCTTCCCACCATCCAGACACCCTCTATTGGTGCTTTGGAGGCCTAAAGACTCCTAGAAGTTCTCCCTCTCCTGTACCAACACTGCATAAAAGAAATACGACATCACTTCCTGCATTTTCTCTGCAGAGAAGGATAAACTAAGGACAGGAGTGCCTTCCAGACACAGGAAGTGATATGTTGTCTTCTTGTCATGGAACATCAGAGCGCTGTTCTATTCTAAAATATGTCCTTTTAAAAAATGACAAGAGACAAGCACCACATGTTTGTTCAGATGCCTATAAATACTTCCAGTATCCCTGCAGATCCCAACAGAACTACTCAAATATAAAACCAACAGTGTAATTTCGGAACTGATCACAGTTTTGTTTTGTTTTTTTAAAAAAGATACCCACTTCCCCATGATTCATTTAAGTTGTATGCTACTAAAATGCTGAAGGGCAAAAAGTGGGGGTGGGGAGAGGGAAACTTCTTATTCTGCTTTTAATATATCAGGTCAACATAGGAACATAGGAAGCTGCCTTACACCGAGTCAGACCACTGATCCATCTTGTCGACACTGACTAGCAGTGGTTCTCCAAAGCCCTACCTGGAGATGCAAATCCCTGAACCTTAACAAGTGGTACCTACAACAAAATGTGGCAGTGTGGCATCCTCCTGTTCAAGATTCCAGCCAGCCATGCAGTCTTCTGGGATGCTCCATATCATTCTGCTTCCCCACACTCCCGTTTTCTTTCCCCCACACCCACATCCTTCAACAGTCAGCCAGCATCCATGTCCACTGAGCATACACAGTCTTAATAGGGCAGGATGCCCCTGAGACTCAAGGTTTTTTGTACTTCTGCAAAGCATGGGGTTCCCCTGAGGTGATACATCTCTTGTACATAGATACTATTTTGGCTACATAAGAAAAGGAATTCCCACCCAGTTACTTCCACCCCCAAACCCCTCACGCAGGTTGAAAAACAAACCCTTCATTGGTACAACATGTTGGCCACGCCCTCCACCAGCTGAGCATCTGGCAGCCATCTATAGGCTCCTATGCATAATCAGATGTACATGCATAGAGCTCCTCTACATGAACGAGGATCATGATTAGCTCAGGATGGAGGAACTCCATGTGCGTATATCAGTATGTGTGTAAGGTATAGCCCCTTCACACTGGGCATGTCTGGCTGGCAGGAGTAACCCTGCTTCCTATCTCAATACTTACTGGGTGCTTGTGTGAACACCTCTCCTGGCTTCACCATCATGTATTACCTGATATAACATGTACTTTCTCAGACCATTAGGTCATCTTCAGAGCCGCTCCTTCAGATGCCCCAGCCAAAGAAAGCTAGGCAGGTGGCAACAAGGGAGAGGGTCTTCTCAGTGGTGGCATCCCACTTATGGAATAAACTCCCCCAAACAGGTTTGCCTGGTGCCCACATTGCTATCTTTTTGCACCAGGCAAAGACCATTCCCCCCACCCAGCATTTTAGAGACCAAGTTCTAGGTTATTATGGCCATTTCACTGACTCCTGTACTGTTTACTATTTTGCATTATCTTTTAAATATTTGTACTGTATTTTATCTTTTTAATTGTGCTTTAAAATGGCATTTTATTTTTTTAAATGGTTGTAATTAAACCAGAGAATATGCATTATTGGGTGAATTGGGAATGTACTACATAAATTAATAAAAATAAATGAATAGCACATTTCCTGTTTTAGCCTTTTTGTGCCTCCTCATTCTAAACCACTTACATCTGCCGGCCTACTGACCTACTCCAAAAGCTTCAATGATTCTATGGGTAAAAGGTGTTCTACAATTTTGGGGTCAATGATTTTGCAGTATGCCCCAACAGTTGGCACAGAACATAAGTCGTCAACATGCTATAAGAAGATAGATTGTGAAATAGATTTGCCTATGGCAGTTCATGCCACAATAAGCTAATTAGGACCCAAGATACCACAGTCTTTTTTTGTCTTTTTGCTGCCGGATGGGCATACAGTCTGATGAGATTGGAAGCATGTCAAAAGGAATAATCAATATTTATTTGCACAAAACTGGAGAAGGAACTAGAGTTGTTGTGCATGAAGCATCTATAAATTCCCTTTGGGTTTATCTTCTTTGGAAGAAAAGGTATATATAAACAGAAATGACCATTAATATCAGTCAACATTCTTGCATTTCATAACAAGAGGTTGTACATAACTATAGGGTAATCACTTCCATTAAAGCCAAGATGAAGCATCGATGCAAACCTAATGATAGACCATAATGCTACAAACAGCCTAGTTTCTTAACTGCTTTTTGGAAAAACAACTGTGATATTCTCCAAATGCTTACTATGGTCATAATAAAATTGCCAATTGCTATGTCCCTATCCCTAATGAATGGCTTGGAGTGTGTTCTCATAATTACTTACTCTGGTTTCGTTACTACCTTAATACTGTTTAGCTTTTATCTTAGATCAATTATTCTCAAGTTTAATGTGTGTTACATAAACAATGTTCTGTACTCCTTCTGGAAGTGTCCATTAACAAGAAAGAGTGAGTAAACAACAACAAACAAAAGTAGCCAAGTTGAACATAAGAAAAATCCCCCAAACCACATTGCGTGCCTTCCGCCCCTTCTGGCCTTCCTTGAGCCGAAAGAAAAACCAGAAAAAGTCCAGTTGCTGCTCTTTCCTGCTGTGTGGGAGAAGCAGCATGATTACAACACCTGACTGAATAGGCCTTGTGCTCCTTGTTTACTTCCTGTTTTCAAACAGGAAGTAACTGAGCGACGAAAACTGGAGCGGAGAAGCCACAGTAGCCAGCGTTTTCCCCCAAGGTATGAGGGAGCTTTTAGTGGCTTCCTTCAGGGCTCCTACAGAGTTCATTGCTGAGGAGATTTCAATTAGGAACTTCCCTTCCCCATGCTCTTATCTACAACATTACACCAGGCCTTATTTTTTTTAATGCATGGTTGAACGTGTTGTTACCTGAGTGCAGCCTTTATGGTTAGATGAGCTAAAAATCTAAATAAAGAACTAGCAGCAGTAGTGCACACTAATATGCTACATGAAAATGTGGAACTGAGTGGAAGAGCAGCAAAGGCAGCTTCAACACGAAATAAAGTGAGGTGCTTGCCTCATGGCAGATTTTGGTTGTCATTAGCATAGCAGACCCATGGGCACATTCCATGGGAGGTTTTCATGTCCATGCTCCAATGAAATTACTGTGAACAGAGCTGGAATTGTTCATTCGTAGGCTTGCATGATGTAATTTTAGATATATTTTGTTTTGAAGCATTATTTGGGGTGGGGTGGGATGCTGCACTCAACCCTGAGCTAGGGATAACGGGAAGTACAAATCTGAACAAAAGTTAAATACACTTATCACATAAATAGGATGGCAGGCCACATCCTTAACTACACTTCAATTTAATGTCTTTAATACTCTTCCTGAATAGAAGAGACACCAGATCACTGTCATCTTCTGCTACTGGCACTTTGAGACTTGGGGATGAAAGAAATACACCTACAGCAGCTCCCAAGACATCCTGAAATCTAGTTCCAATTTCTCTCTGCCAGCTTTCAAAAACTTCCAGTGGTGCCTTTCTAAGCTACTTTTCTATGACCTTGTGTCCCATCCTCCTTACTTCTTTTCATGTATTCTATTAGCATAAGAGGATTTATGAATGAATGAATGAATGAATGTGTGATTATATATAAAAGGGAGGTGTCCTTAAAATACAGCTACACATTGTTTGGAACCACACTCCTGTTCTTTAATGATCATACAGCAAAAGGCACTAATAGGTCTAAGAACTAGTAACAGGCATTGTTCCCTCTTGTGCTGCCTGTGCCCATGGTTGAACCTTGAGCTTAGCTTCCGCAAACATAGCAGGGAAACCTGTTACATGAACATTAACCTGGAGTGTTGCCCCATCTACAGGGAAAGTGCAAGACCTCTTGCTGCTGCCACTGCTGGTAGGGAGGAGCGTGAGCTGCTGCCACCCTCCCCGTTGCCAGCCACCCAAAGCTTGCTCATCCCTGCTGCTATCGCCAATCTCAAATAGCAGCAGGTGAGGAGGGGGCACCCACCTTCCCCGCAACACTTCGCGCCTCGTTCTGTGCTGCCATCTCCAGGGCCACCTCCCCACCAATGCCTCGCTCTCATGAAGGACCTCAGAGTGAATCAACTGGGCTGAGCAGGCTTTGTGGAGAGCTGCACCGGCTGGTTTCCTGTAGGGAAACTGCTGGCACAGCTTCCCAAAGAGCCTAACTGCCCAAAGCATTGCTCTAAGGAGTGCTCAGAGCACACCATCAGGTGGGCACTGGGTGCTCTCATGCTGCGGTCAGTATGGCTCTCCAGACTTAGGCTTACTCAGAGTGAGATAGAGAAGAGGTGACAGCAGCTGCTTCGTACAGCTGCAACACCTGCTTTCCTGCTGTGGCATTTGCCAGAGCAGGAGAATGGCCAGCAGGGCTTTCCAGAGCAGCTGCCCTTCCAATGCCTTACTGTGAGAGGCATAGGGCAGCTGCAGGATCAGCACCCATGACTCTCCTGGAAGCAGGGCAGCCATCCCTGCCAGGTTGGACTCACCCCACTTCATAAGAGGGCCAGCCCGGCCCATGTAGTCAGAGTCCTCTGTCCCCCTAAGCTGCATTCCCCTTTCTCTCACATAACTTAATGCCCCCAATGTACTGTAAGCACAAAAAAAGAAGAATGGTGTCTGCGAAATATGCATAATTAATCTAATGGAACAAAAACATGCTGAAATTATAAAACTCCATGCAGTATAATGGGAAGTATTCTTTTTCTATTTAAACATTGTTTCACTCATTTCAAGAAGTAATGGCTGCTTCCAAGCAGAATTTATGCCCTTAGTCCTCCCTTCACCAAGTACTCTGAAAGCCTCTATTTAAGAAAGGGGCATTAGTTAGTTAGTTTGTTTATTTATTACACTTATATTCTGCCCCCATAGCCAGGGCTGTCTGGGCGGTTTACAGAAATTCTAAAATTAAGATAAAAACGAGTATACAAAATTTAAAATTCTAAAACACAGAACATACACACATAAAGCGTTAAAAACCGTTAAAAAAAACTAAACATGCGGGTAATTAAGATGTGCCACCATATGCCTGGGCAAAGAGGAAAGTCTTAACCTGGCACCGGAAAGATAGCAGTGTTGGTGCCAGGCGAGCCTCATCAGGGAGATTGTTCCATAGTCTGGGGGCCACCACCGAAAAGGCCCTGTTCCTCGTTGCCACACTCCGAGCCTCTCTCAGATTAGGCACCCGGAGGAGGACCTTAGATGTTGAATGTAGTGACTGGGTATATTCATGTCGGGAGAGGCATTCCGACAGGTATTGTGATCCCAAGCTGCGTAAGGCTTTATAGGTCAAAACCAGCACCTTGAATTGGGCTTGGAAACATACAGGCAGCCAGTGCAAGCGGACCAGAGCAGGTGTTATATGGTTGAACCTTCTGGTTCCCAAAATCAATCTGGCCACTGCATTTTGCATGAGTATGACAAGACTAGCTGAGAGCAAATCATGCCTTGGTCAGAGAGATCTTTTGGTATTCCCTTGACTTGTGATGTGGTTGCCTCAAAGCCAATACGCTGAGAACATTAATAGTAATTACCGTAGCCACGGCAGAGCAAAGTGATCAATGCCCATAATGAACATTCATTATAGAAATTTGTTTGGGAAGGGTTTGTGTACATCGTGTCCTCAATTCCTACGCAGAGCTATCATGCCACCCACGCAGCCTACATGCTAAACGCAATTCTTTTCTTTCCCCTGTGTCCTCCCAGCACAAGCACAGGAAGCCGAGAATCTCAACGGGTCATGTAAAGGAACAGTTATTTTGGGGGGGGAGGGATTCAGGGGAAGCAGGAGCTTCCAGTACAGCCAAAGGAAAACCGACACCCTTCAAAGAGCATCTTGAACTGCCCTTGGCTGCAGAACAACAGAAGGTGTTTCCTGCCGGGAATCTCCACAAGGCCTCTAGGAAGCTTAAATTATGGAAGCATTTGTTTATTCAAGTGTTAAGTAGTTTGTGACTTCTTGTCTTCAGAGAAGTCTGGGTGTGGCATAGGAATTGAGAAACTCTCAAACCACATTCACCAGAATAAGAAATTGTGAATCCCAGATAATTGCTCCAAATGATTTGAGGGCTGCAGCCTTAATATGGCCCATGGTTATTTCTCTTTCTTTCATGGGGAATTGGCTCATAAAGTGGTCAGATGTCCTACTTTATAGAGGACAGTCCGTTATTTGAATGTCTGTCAGAGGACAGTCCTCAATTTCAAGGCATCCTCTATTTGAGATCAGTACTATTTTCAGTAGTGATCTCAATCCCAAAATATGTGAAGTAATAATTAAGATAACAGTAACAGGAGCATAGTACTTTTTTTTAAAAAAAAAATGAACTGGAAGAACTAAAAAGTCACAAAACAGCAAGCAAGCTTTTGTGTTCTCCAGAACTCTTCTTGAGGCTGCTTGTCGACAGTAAAAAAAAACCCACGTCTACAGTATATAAGCGGTCTTAAGATTTGTTGTTGTTTATTCGTTCAGTCGTTTCCGACTCTTCGTGACTTCATGGACCAGCCCACGCCAGAGCTTTCTGTCGGCCGTTGCCACCCTCAGCTCCCCCAAGGTCAAGTCTGTCACCTCCAGAATATCATCCGTCCATCTTGCCCTTGGGTCAGCCCCTCTTCCTTTTGCCTTCCACTTTCCCTAGCATCAGCCTCTTCTCCAGGGTATCCTGTCTTCTCATTATGTGGCCAAAGTACTTCAGTTTTGCCTTTAATACCATTCCCTCAAGTGAGCAGTCTGGCTTTATTTCCTGGAGTATGGACTGGTTTGATCTTCTTGCAGTCCAAGGCACTCTCAGAATTTTCCTCCAACACCACAGTTCAAAAGCATCTATCTTCCTTCGCTCAGCTTTCCTCATTGTGTTCAATGAAGCTTACTCCCTCACAAATTCGTTAAGTGCTGCAGCCTTATTAGGTTAGGTTCTGCTAAAATTTCAAGTTACACCAACGGCTTATGAGACAGAGAAGATATGACAACTCTCTTAGAAAAATAATGCCAGGTATTCTAAGGCAGGCAGGTGTCATAGCATAGTGGAAGAGCACATGTTTTATATGCAGAATGGCCCAGGTTTGATCCCTGGCATCTCCTGGTAGGGCTGGGAAAATTCCTGCCTGAAACCCTGGAGAGCTGCTGCCAGCCAGTGCCAACACTACTGGACAAGATGGACCAATGGTAGCTTCCTATGGTAGCTTCCTATGTAATAATTTGAATCTATCTCTTGCACTAAAAGGACTACAGAGAGTAAGGCAAAAAGATGAATAAAACACGGTAGTCCTTACGTTAGCAAAGCTGGAGGTTAATTCTAGGAGATGCACCATTCCAAAGAGTCAGTAGAAGTGAAATGTCAGAGAAAATGAAACAACCCTACCCACCAAGCAATGTCCCAAAAGTAGGGAGGTGAAGGCCATCTCCCTTCAATTCCAGTATTGCATTCCTAGATGGCCAAATCTATTATTTTGCAGTAGACTTTAGTGCATCAGTTAAAAACATAACAACATGAGAAGAGCCCTGCTGGATCAACTAGTCCAACATTCTGTCCCGCAGTGGCTGATCAAATCTCTCTGGAAAACCACAAGCATGACATGAAGGCAATAGCCCTGTCCCAATGTCCCATTATTGCTCTCCAGAATCTGGTATCGAGAGGCTATTGAATACTGGTATTCAGAGGGTTCTTGTATTATGAGAAAGGGAGGAAAACTTCTCTCTATCCACTTCTTCCACATCATGCAAAATGTAAAAAAAAACAAAAGAACACCATTCGTGTCTCACCTTTACTCATCTTTTTTCCTAAACTAAAAAGCCCCAATGCAATCTTAACAATTCAAGGAGGTGCTCTATCCCCATAGTCATTTCATTTCACACCTATTAGGAGCTAACCTAATTTAAATCAACCTAACACATCCTGTACTTTTTCTTAAGACTGTTACATACTGCAGAGTTTGTGATATTTCCAGCATGCTCTGAAACGTATTTCACCCCCTCTTCTAACACTTCCTTTTTTGTTTTATTTGAACATTGAGCCTGAAGAAAACACAAAAGCTTGTTCACAGCTTTTTGTTGGTTCTAACAAAAGGTATTAAACTACTGTTGCTTTTGGATTTTTTCCTAAACAGACCAACAGAGCTACCTGCAGTAATTAAGACAGTGGCTTTGAAGAATGAATTACACCCCACACACACACACATACACAAACCAATCTGGAATTAGGAAAAAGGCCTTACAGGCAAGCATTACATACAGGAGGCAGCCCTCCAAGTGTCATCTAATGCCAAGAACCATCCCCTCTGAATAAAACACCATTTCCTGCTGCGCTATGAAAGTTGCAACCCACAATTAAGCTATATGATGTGGAATTGTATAGCACAATGGTAAGTACGTAGATTGAGGCATAAGCTATTTTAGAGGTAGGTGGGAATTGTTCTGTTTTTGTAAGGAAAACCTGAAAAACTCAGAGGAAAGGCTTTTGCTGCTATAGGCAGAATCTATAAAGGACAGGTAATGCAGGACAATTATTAAAACAGAGTAATAAAGGCCAAACTCAGCTATCTCCCTACCAAAAGAAGAACACAAGAAGTGGACATTTAATGACTTAATAACAAGCAGCAATGTGCACTCTGGATCCAGCTGCAGGTTACAATCAAGCACAGTGATACTTGAATGCTGTGTATATTTGTCTCGTTGTTTATTACATTTATATATGTCTATTTAAGAAAAGCTCTCATTAGGGTGTATATTAAAACAATTAGAACAAATCTGTATTTATAAAATAACGCATTCATTAGTGATTAAACAATAATAAAGCAGGCAATAAACATAACCACAGCCTAATAAACACCGTAAAACAGATCCAGTAGTTGAAATTCCAGCAAGCTAATTGTTCTCCAAATAAGAACCACACATGTCCTCAGCCAACTACAACACTGAAACTTAAAAAAAAAAAAAAAACCCCAAAACACTAGCCCTGTTCCCTTGGCTTTAAAAACTACCTCTCTCACACACACACAAATTAAGCAGGTGAAGCTTTTTGCTGGCGTGGAGATAAATGATAGGTGGGGGAAAAAGCTTCACTGGCTTATTTTCTACATATCATAATGTTGTTAAAGGTGGCCAGAATTGGGATTGGTAACAAAGCTGGCCTTTCAAAATACTGGTGCAATAAACAAAGTAATTTTGCTGGTGAATAATGGCACAAGGCACTCCTGCAGAGTTGACCCCAGGTATTCTTCCAAGAGAGCATTCATGCACCATAGCAGTGCAGTGCATGGTGCCATCTTGCCTTTCTGTTATTATTTTGCCAGAAAGACTTGTTTAAAAAGGATTACGAACTAGGACACTTGCGTTTGAGGCTGTGCATAAAGATTTCAAGCATTAGTAACGTAGATCTTCCATTCAAGGAGCCCTAACTGTGACCCAGGCAGTTTCCAGGACTATTCTAAACAGCAATATTTGAGAAACAGATTTTGGTGAATTTGTCATGCACATAATAGTCTAATTCACTTCACAAACGCACACAGCTAAGCAACACGAAGCTGGGTGGAGACACATCAATTTTTAAAATAGGTGTGTGTTTGTATGTGATCTTGCCTCCTGAAGCTATGTGAATTCTACACCCCAGGCTCTGTTCAATCACAAAATTATTCAAATAGAAAAATGCAAGATTCTGGATTTTTTTTCCCCTCAAGGCACGGCTGCTGAATGGTGTGGGAGCAATTAAGCTTCATGTTGCCTGGGCAACATGGCCTATGAGATTTGAATATTGCATGCTCTCCACTAGGGAGACCTACAGTTAAAAATACATGCACCGCTTCCAATGTAAATGTTATAGGATACTTCAAGTTTCAGTGTTGTTTTTCTCTCTTTGCAATCTGGCAAAGTATCAGTTCTGGTGCACAAGCACATGCCAATGTGCCTCATCCACTAACCTATGACCCCAGCATTACGGGCAGGAAATAAACCACGTCAGTGTCCATATTGTTTATCTAATATTTAATTGCTGCTTGGCTTGACAGCAACAAAGAGCAAACTATCTGTTATGATTCACTGTGAGGGCCAAGTTCAGTTAGTGCTGTGCATGTATTCAGTAGCAGAACTTGCAACTCAGTTAAACTGGCTCTCAGGTAGCAGGGATACGTTGGATAGCTGATGCTAGTTAGAGCAGCCAGTGTGGAGCTACCTAGAGTGGGGAACCTGTGAACTGAGGGTTCCACACAGGGCTGGCTCAAAACAGTTTGCTGCCTGAGGTGAAGGGCAAGATGGCACCCCTTCCCATTTTGTGTACAAAAGCTGACTGGGCTAGTAGTTGGGACTTTCTTCACAGCTGTCAATGGGATACCATTGTCTACCATTCCTGAAGTCAGCAGGCTAGCTTAGGGGGTTTAAAGCAGATTCTTCAACACCTCATTGCCATCTCCCAGAATCTGCTGCCTGAGGCAACTGCTTCACTCTGCCTAATGATAGGGCTGGCAGCATCAATATGGCATTACTTAGCCCTGTGGATGCTGTGTACCTCGCTTGTTCTCTGGACCACCCCTCTGGGAATCACCTCTTCTTCTTCAGCTCTGTGGAGGTGGGAGAGGGGTAGCAAAGACATGGGATGTCACAGACACAGAAAAAGTTAAGGAATGCTACAAAACCCACTTTGGGCTCTGGTTCCAACCAACATCAGCTGCGGGATGAGGGAGGGAGAAATAGAATCTTAGATTGCAGAGCTCAATAAGACTTCACAATGAGACCCTAGAGAATCACTGCCAGTCAGAGCAAACAGTACTATTCTTAGGACTGCCAGTGTTTTTATTGGTCTTGCTCTTGTGCCTTTAGAAGCCCGACATCCAGAAATTGAGCAGGTAAAGCTACATGCTAGGAAAAGCTTCAATGGCTAAATTTGTTTGTATCAGGACTGCTGTTAAAGACACAGGAACAGGGTAAGTTCAAAAGGTGGCAACTTTAACTGAGACAGATAGATCAATCACCTGAGAGAAAGATTTATATGGCTGAATATATAGTATCATATGAATATTTTCACCTACTGGAAGGTAAACTTAAAAATTCAGCTTTAAACTAGCCATGATCACAGAACAGCTTTTACACCCAGTTGTGCTAGGTGGACTAACACCAGCAGTCTTAAACTGCACATCTGTAAATGCTATTACCAATCCCCTTAAGCTATCTATTCCCCATGTTTTGGTTAAAAATAAACAGGTCCATATTTGGTAAAGTGTCCTTAGCAGTTGCAAAGCGCTGACACACATTCTGAAAGCTAACACATGTTGTCCTCTGGTTAGCTGCCTGCCCCCATTCTGAATCCCTAAAGCTTGGCTCCGCTCATGTCTCTGACTGCAATAAATGTGCTGCTGCTAAAATATCTCAGGATCCACATACGTATACAGGGAGGGAAGGGTCACAAGAGACAGGCTGGAGGCGAGGAATTCTAGCTGCTTAAATGGCCACCAGCATAAAACAGGGAAATGTGGGTGGATTCCTTCGACTTCCAAAAGAAAGGGTCAGTGGGTTTAACTGAATAAAATGAATTGAACATAGTCATTTTGGCATATGATCCATTAATGTAATAATGAACTCGCTGTTACCTGATTTGGGCTTTTTTATGCCTTTTATGATTGTGCTTTTATAAATGTCTTTATTTCTTGTTAAATTATCAAAAACGGTTTTCTTTAAAAAAAAATCTAGCTGCTTAGGTTATCCTTGACAGACCTTGGAATAGGGTCAGATGAAATTAAAAGCCATGTATTTACTAGTTCAATGCCCCCATATTCAAAGGCATAAGGCAATATATGGGACAAATCAGGGCCACAACTTTATTAGTACAAATTATCTGCAATGGAACTAGCCACTCATCTTCTGGCCTATATCCTCTCTCAGTCTGAGTATTGCTCTTAAAATAGAAAGCCAGGATGACTACATCTTGCCAACATCCTTTTTGAGGACCCCCCCCTAACTGCTCCTAGCCAGGCAACAGCATCCCCTCAAGCACTCCAAACTTTGGGGTTCCATAAAGCCACTGCTTCCCCATTCTAGTTACCTCACACTTGTTATTTTTGAGGGTTGGTCTGGTTAGTTCTTTAATTTATTTATGGTGTAAAATATTTGTATCTTGCCTTTCCATAGAAAAGTTCAAGGTGGATCACAAATAAGCACCATAATATTAAATAAAACCAAAACCCACAATAACCAAACAGAGCGGCAGACCAAGAGATTAAAAAAAATAGTTAAAACACCAGCAATAAAATATCCTTAAAACTTTTTCTCCCTTCACCACAATGGTACACCAAGGTGCAAATACACCCATATCCAATCAGCACTTCCCTGCTGTTTATGACCAACTACAAGTGCTCCTTAACAAGTATCTCAGCCTCTCCCATGAACAACAATGGACCTGTTCAGGCAACATGCTAACACATGATTAAGCCACTAACCCTTTTGCAGTAAATGGTTAGTGAGCATGTTTAAAATGTGGTTATGTATCTACCATAGTTCACGCAACACACTAAGTCATGGTTCACAAGACATGCTAAGCCATAATGTTTCAGTCAAAATGCTTAACCACCATGGCTTAGCGTGTCGTCTGAACAGGGTCAATGTGAAGTACCGAGGTAAGAAACAAACAAAGCCACCAACCCAAAACAATCAGGCAGGAATCAAAGTGTTCCTACTTGGAGCCTATAAAGATCAGCCTTACATTGAGGTTTGGGAAGGGAAGTGCAGTTTTCAAACAGCTCTTTATTCCGCACACCTCAATGGCCCAACAAGCTACTTGCATCAGGACTCCTTCCTAATCGCATACCTTTGCTCCTTAGGGGTTGGGCAAAGCTGCTCTCTCCCACTGATGGGGGGGGGGAGTTAGATTCTTCCACCCTCTTTCAGTTAGAAAGATTTGCTCTGCCAATAGAAAACTGCTGAAATTGGGGTGCATAATTGGTCTTCTTTAGAGCTGACTAATAACCAATTTTCTCCTGACTACCGGCAAGGATAGAGTGACACCTGTCATGTATGTAACGTGTATGTTAACAACAGGCAACTTCAGTTATGCTGCGGGAGAAAAAATAGAAAGTAAGATATTGGAAGGCAACCGACGGCTTTTGCTTTTTGGTATGCAAAAGGGTGTGTGTACTGCTTGAAGGAATGATTTCATTTACATTTGATTTGCAATAATTCAGGTGCTGTGCAATGTATCTACATCAGGGCGAGCAGAAGGTAGACTGGGATCTACTGGTAGTGATCACCGGATGATTTGCATTAGATTAACCACGTGGAGTTTTTATTAAATTAAGCAGTATACAAGTATTACTAATAAACAAGATTGAGAACAGTTTCAGACTCATATTTTTATCAACAATAGCAACATCTAACAGGCATCCTTCCTTCCACCACCACCCCCGCAATCCTATGCATGCTTATTCAGAAGTAAATTCAGGTAATTTTGTATAAGAGTGCAACATCAATTAGGCTGTTAAAATGAAGAGGTTTGGGGAAAACTGGGGTGGATTTTGGAGTGATTGGACTGTGAGTTCAATTCTGGTCCTGAAAACAAATCCTGGAGCTGTGATCATTCTTTAATTCTCAGGGTATGTCTACACCAGTAAGCTACTGCATTGCACCTGTTTCCATTGGGTTGAGCCTGGGATTCTACTAAAAACAAAACAGGTCCCACAAATCTGGCCACACCTGATGTGCATAACATTAAACATTTGTCATTTTACCCAAGTTATTTCAACTCATGATACTTAATTCTTCTATGCAAACTCTAAACAAGAAGAATTCCCCTGTATATAAAATAGGAAGGATTTAGTCCAGTGGTTCCCAAAGTGGGCGGTATTGCCCCCTTGGGGGCGGTGGGATTCCATAGGGGGGCGTTAAGAGGGAAAGGGATGGCGGGGGGGGCGCTAACAGGCAAAGGGGTGGCAGGGGGGTGCTTAAGGTGGTCTCTTCAGAAGGTCCTAAAACCCAGGGACCGAGCAAGAAAGAGCAGCAAATTCAGCTGCTCTCCCCACCCTGCTCCTGCACAGGAAGGACTTTCTCACTCACGCAGCCGCTCTCTCCTCCTATCTAAAGCCCACAGCGGCCCCACCAGAAGTAGGGGGTGGGGGAAGCGCCCACAGGAGACAGTAGAGCAGGAAACAGCGGCGAATTCAGCTGCTCTGCCCACTCTTCTCCTGCCTAGGAGGGCCCAGGGCTTCTTTCCTGCTGGAGCCACCGCCGCCTGCTCGCTCGCTCGCTCGCTCCCTCAGCCAGAGCTGCTCCCTCCTACAAGCTGCCCCGGCAGACCTCTCGCGATAGTTGCTGCACAAGGCAGGAGAAGCAGCCATGTGGCGGAGAGGAAGGAGCATGTGGAGGATGGCGGGTGGCAGAGCAGCTCCCAAGAACAGCAGTCAGCCGGCAGGCTGGGTGGGGAGCAGGACTGCTTGTGCTGCTGCAAGCAAGGTATCACCAGGCTCCCTTCCCCTGTCAGGAGTTGCAGATTGGGGCCATCTCCCCTCTGAGCTGCTGCCCTCCTGTCCTAATCAGCCCAGCAGCTATTGTGAGGCTTGGGGGGAGGGGGGTTGGAGAGAAAGGGGGGGCTTGGGGGGAGGGGGGTTGGAGAGAGAGAGAGAGAGAGAGATGTGCTGTGTGTTTGTGTGTGTGCTCCCACCCCTCAAAAAACCTGGACCACAATAGGATTGGGAGAAAAGAAAAGGGGGAGGGAGAGAGAATTGCAATTCCCCAGGTCCTTCCTGGCTAAAGAAGATTTAGCAGCACCTTTTTTCAGAATGCTTGCTGAAACCATTCCTATCTGCCCTTGCTTATTTCAGGGTGTCCAACCCCCTTTTTTCAAGCGTTCTTTTGGTAAACATGGTATGTGTGTATCTTGTGTCACCATAAAAACAGAGCTGCAGCACAATCCTAAGTATGTCTACTCAGAAGTAAGCCCCACTGAGATCAATAGAACTTACTCTGAGGTAAATGTGCATAGGATTCATCCTGAAAATGAAGAGAGGGTGAAGAAAAGACAGGAGAAAATGAATTGTATTAATAGAATAGCAAGGTAACTGTGGGATATTTAACCATATTTAAAGACAATAAGTACAGTAAAATTAGTGCCCCTCTACTTCAGTCTCAGCCAGGTTTTCCATAGGAAAACTCTGTACCAGGTGGCAGATAATTATTTTTAAATTTTAATTAAAATATATTATCCTTTCCTATAACAAAATGGTGCTTACTCCTAAGTAAGTGTGTTCCACTGAAGAAGGAAATCCTATTTGATTCCTGTATTCATGCTAATGTGACATAATAAGTTAAAGGCACAATTTTATGCATGTTTAGACAGAAAAAACTCCTTCAACTCCTAGGATCCCCTCTAAATGGGAAGCACCCGCCCCAGGCTTGTCGAGGGAGGGAGGGAAAAGGGACAGAACACCTCTGTTTGCAGCCAGCATGGCAGGGCACACCAATTGCATTTTGAATAAAGTATTCAATTAATTGTTACTGTTTTGAATTTTATTGTTATTATCTTCCTTAGTGGGTCATTGAAAACCGCTAATCTGAATAATGATTTTTATATTGTAGGGTAGGGGGCGCTGGGCATGAGTTTGTGGAACCAAGGGGGCGGTTACCTGAAAAAGTTTGGGAAACACTGATTTAGTCCCTGCTTACTTAATATATTAAATGTGGATTAAATGTTTAGAAATGGTAACTGGAAATGAAGGATTAATTTATTCAGGAGATCGGAGAGAAGATACAAACTTGCTATATCCATGCCAGCAGTTGGCACTTTAGATCCCTCAGTAGATAACATCTGTGGGTTGCTTTGTAAAGCATATAAAATTAGTTTTTTGGTCTTGCCCGATTTCCCAGTAGATAAGCAGATACTTTCAAGGGTTTGTTCTGAAAGCTATGTGGTACTTTCAATATAACTTGCACTTCATATCTCCTTTCTCCTTGCAATGATTTCTCGTCTGTCTCAGTGGGTTTCCCTATTCGCATAAAACCATGCAAGCAGAAGGGAGGCATAGAAGTGCTTGTTCAAATGCAGAAAGCACTAATCAATGTCACCTTCCTCTTCACAAGAGGGGAAAAACACTGTATGATAAGTTATTTTAACTACTTTGCAGGCTCCAACTCCCTTCTAACTGGCTATAAGCCTTAGCGGAGATAGATCACACCACCCAAAGGGGAATGTATGAGCAATGATGACGAAACATCTATCTTTTTCTTCCTCTCCAGATCCTCAACTTCAAGCCAGCTCTCACATTTCCCACTTCACCTTAGATAATGTGAACTCTCTCATTAAAGCCCTATTTAAAACGGAGCTACCAGCAGGTCACAACATAACTGCTGTATTCCTCGAATGCTTGCTCTGAAGCACCCTGCCCTGGCCACTGTGGAAAGCATTTGGGGGGCTATACAGAGTATTAGCCTGATCCAGTCTCATAGCACTTGCATTTTAATCTCATATATTAACATACACATATTTCACAACCTGTAAGAGATAAGGAAAGTAATATCTCCATTTTACAAAAGTGGAGTGATGAAACTGAGGCCTTTGCAAGACCTACCTGAAAGTCCAGTCGGGAGGAGGGGCGAGCCCACACTGCAGCTAGCACAGGCTGTCACCCCAGTCTATACGTCAGATGCGATAGGCTAAAGGAAAGCCCCGTCGCATCCTCCATTTTTTTTATTTTTAAAGGGCCAGGTTTCCCCACTCCCCCCTGGCCCCAATCTCCCCCCCCCGCCCCATCTCTCCCCCCGGTCATGATCTCGCCCCCTGCTCCGTGCGCGGCTTCTCCCGGCTACGCACAAGTAAACCATGTAGCTGGGAAAAGCCGTGGAACGGGCTCAGCCTGGGACTGCAGAAATACCAGGCTACAAGTGGAGCCCATTACCCCGGGGCAAGGGAGGGTTGACCCCTGCCTAAACCCAGGACCCCCTGTGCGTCATCTGGGCACACAGGGGTGATCCCAGGTGTCAGCCCGGACAAACCCCTCATCTAGCAAAGCCCTGAGGGTTTGTTTATAGTTGGAGATTTGCCAGAGCCAGCCTTTCCTTCAGGAATCTTCTCTTTCATTAACAGGGTTCACACAACATGCTAACATACACTCGGTCAGTTGTTTGTTGGAGCATGGATTAGCATGTTTAGTTGTTTGTTGGAGCATGGATTAGCATGGATTAGCAAGCTACCCTGCAGAAAATGTTCTGGGTTCAGACAGCACGCTAACCCACAGTTCAGTAATGAGCCAAACTCAACCTCTGAGTGTGGGTTAGCATGTTGTGTGAATAGCACCACTGAATAGGAAAGCTTTTCTTATGTTATTATTACTCCTCAAACTTGGGATCACGCAAGGCCAAAGGAAGTCCTTTTTTTCTTTTTAAACAGGATGTTATCTCATGGAATTCATGAGCAAAGTTTGTGGTGATGATGATTGTCTCAGATATTTTTGAAAACGGATTAGACAAATTGATGGAAAATAGATTTATCAACAATGATCATTTATTTATTCATTCATTTTTACATTTATTGCCTTTTTTCCCTCTTGCAAGGAACCACTTTATTTTCTTAAGAACCCTGTGAGAACCCTTTGGCCTGTTTAGGCTGAGAATCAGTGACTTGGCCCAAATTCACCTGGTGAGCTTCATGACTGAGTGGAAACTCTGGAGTCCCAGGGGGTGTCTGTACGTGGGGAAAGCCCGAGGGTGATTCTGCAGTGGTGCTGTAGAATGCCTGTGTGTGTCCTCCAGCATCAGGAGAAACAAACGGTGCCAAGGAAAGCTCCAGGTGGGGAAAAACAGAGGGATGGACTTGTGTACGGAGGGTGGGGAGTGGTGCTTGTGCAGTGCCATGGCAGTGTGGAATGGTGTGCACAGGGCGGGGGCGGCTCCTCTTCCTCCTCTGTTGCAAACCTTGCACTTGCTCCTTGCAGTGGGGACAACCCTGCAGGAGCGCAAGTGCAGGAGTTTGAGGGCTTGCAGCACCAATGTGGCGTCATATAGACAGACAAAGACTCTAAATGGCTATTAACCTCTTTGAGCAGTGGCTGTGCACATCTGAATATCGGGTGCTGAGACATATAATAGGGGGACATATAAAACCATAATATAAAATACTATATAAAAGCTCAACCAGATAAAAACAGCAGCAATGAAAAATTACAATTTAAAACACCAAGTTAAAATTTATTTATAGACTGTTAAAATGCTGGGAGAATAAAAAGGTCTTCACCTGGCATCTAAAAGCATATAATGTAGGTGCCAAGTGAACCTCCTTAGGGAGCTCATTCCACAGCCGGGGTGCCACAGCAGAGAAGGCCCTCCTCCTGGTAGCCACCTGCCTCACTTCCTTTGGCTAGAGACAAACTAGCAAAGAGCCGTCACAAACATCTTGGGAGTATTAAATCTGTGGTTGAAAACATACATACTTATATACCAATTACAGAAATATCAGTACTCAAATGACAAAATTTCAAATCCAGAGCTTCCCGTTCTGCTTTCCTGAAGTCACACCCGATAACATGGCTCTATGCAAATATCTACCCCAGCAAACACCTGTTACAGAATTACCACTGGGGTGGGTGGGGCGGCAATCTGATTGAGATCTGTGATGTCTGAAAATATCCTTTCTTTGAACGGTCATGGTCACAATGTCAGTGCAAGATAGAACAACCCTGGAGCCAAACTCTCCTCAATAAGGAAACAACTATGCCATCTACTTTCAACACAGATAGAGGATGGGGAACAACCTTATCCGAAGCATGGGGAAGATCTCTGGGTACTGTGGTAGCACTTCATCCCTGATTGTGGTTGATGGTTTACAATGTGGTTGATAGTTTTTAAATATATGTTGTCTCTGCGCCTGCTGTCTATTTGTTTTTATGTAAATGGTTTGACACTTTCTATAATGTGTTTTTAATGGTTTTTAATCTTCGTGAACTATCCAGAGAGCTTCAGATATGGGGTGGTATAGAAATATTATAAATGAAATGAAATGACTGGTCCCCCATAAATATTCATACCTTCTGTACTAAAACTATTGTTCAAAACAGGTGCAGAAATATTAGGAATAAATTCTAAAATGTAATCTTTTTTGGCCACTCCCTCATCTCCCACTACATGAAGAATATCTACCTGGCCCTTTGATTTATTTTGCTGTTTTGTTTGTATTTAACATTGAAGATGCTTAACAAACACTTTATTTACTTGGCTTATTAAGACAGAGGAGCATGCATTGATCTTCCTTCTTTGAAGGGCAAGGAACAATTCTATGCTGGGGCGGTAGGAACAACAAATGGCTGCAGATTTTAAAACAAATCTTTCACAGTCAAGTGTCACATAGCCATTAAAACTTAAACAAAACTGACGTTAGAGATGGCAGAACCAGAACTCTTCTGGCTCGTTTGCTGTTACATGCAAAACTATCTTCAGTGTTATGACTCCTCCAAGTAAAGATTTTGGGAATGAGGTCATTCATTTGTAAGTCCACTCTGAGAACAGAGTTACATCTTTGCCTGCTTTGCCAAGCACTTTGCACCCACTTCGGTGCTTGATATAATTAAACGTGAACCCATATCTTTCCAAGCCTGTTCTTCTAGCATTTCGGCAGCCAGCATTCAGCATCCTTGGGTGCGTCTGACATGTTGCCGCCCTTATCCCCAGACAAATAACAAAGGATTCAATCCACAAATATCTTCTTGGGGGCACATTTTGCAAGACATGATTAACAGCTGCATACATAGTGTGTTCTCATTCTTGTAGCAAGCAGCCAGTGACAGTATGGCTTAAGAAACACTTCTGAACCATACCATTCTCTGGTCCAACAACCCACCCCTAATTGAAAGCCAACAAGAAAAGACATCATGTTGTAGGAATGTTGCAGAAGCTGTTGCATATACTGTTGCCTTTGTTGATTCCCCCCCCTTTCTTCCCTACCCCTTTTAATTTCATGAATCAAGGCCCAGTTCCAGCAGTCTAGGGAAACACAGCTAGATCTTGCTTCTATTTTTCCTGAAGGCCAAGAAATCAGATTTCAAAAATGTGCTCAGTGGGTGTTTGGTGAGACAAGTTCTTTCACAGCTCAAATTTTAGTTCTTGGTAGTAAAAAGAAGGAAGGTATAAGATGACCCTGTTGCATATTTTCTATTCTTCCCTTCTACTGCCAATACTCCCAAGCAGGCATGGAATATATTTCTGTATATGGCTGTTTAACTGAAAATCAATTTCAAAGGCAGCATGCTTTAGATTTTTCCAGGGAGTTGGCAAAGAATTAGAATCAAATTTACTAATAAATCAGTTGTTCTTGAATGGCAATAATGTACCAGAAACCAGTGTAATGCAAGAAAATCTTGATTGTAATAGATACTCAGAGGCTATAAGGGCCAATCCAGTCTTCATATGAAAGATGAGTTTTGATGTTGATTCCATCACCTGTCTCCCAATCAATACCCATATTATTTGAAAGAGAAACTTGTGTCTGTAAGTGGAAATCGTACTATCACTCACAGTTACTGTATGTAACTATGTGCTTATAGATAGATATTTCCCCTTCAAATATATTACAAAGGCAAGAAGAGAACTTACCTGCAGTGAACAATGAGAACTGGTTCAAAGGGATTGATCCGCTTCCAGCACAGGAGAGGAATATCCTAACTCCCCTTGTGCCATTTTCCTCTCCCATCTCTGCTGCTTTTAGCCCCATAATGGTAAAGGTTTGGGGGATTCATATAATTTCTACAACAAGTAAAAAGCAGCAGAGGGGTAGCGATTTTGAGTGGGATAATAGCAAAGGAGGAAATGTTTATAAGCCATTTCAATTTGCAGCCTTGACAGCTGCAAACAGACGTGCATTCATGGAACTATATGTTATGTGTAGTTCTGCCTTTAGGTGTTGCTGCTTCTGGAACTCGAGTAAGTGAATAACACTGCAATCCAATACAAACTTACCAGAGAGTCCCTTTGAAAATGGGACTTACATCTGAGTAGACATGTATAGGATTTCACTGTTAGAGTTAAAGGCAGGAGCAAGTTTAAAAGGCCACTTTGGATCTTTGGGGGGGAAAAGAGACTAGACTGAGCTACACAGTCAGATGGATCAGCACTGTTCCTGGACTGTACCACTTCAGACTGCATGTGGTAGTGGTTGTATGAATTAGCCCTCCTTCACACACACAGAAACCCTTACTACAGATAAAAAAATCAGCATGTTATGGAGAAGGCTACACTAGAACCCTCTCTCACACATCTAGTTTTCTATGAGAAGGAGATTTTTTTTATACAGGGAAGACTCCCCATCAAAAGTCTGAAGCATTACATCCAGGAAGTTTTACTATCTCAGCTGCTATTCATGTAGAGACCTAGCCAGTGTTAGAAGCTCGGAGAGATGTCTCTGAAATAGTTGGAGGACAGTGTAGTGAGGAGCCAAAAGGCTGGGAGGGTAGATAAGATGTTTGCTGGACTAAGAGGATAGAGGTGGGGGTGGAATTTCAGAATTGTAAACACTTCTGCATTATGAATTACCTCCATGCATTAACTTTTGCAACACTGAAGTACACGTCCAACTGGTTTTTAATGAGGCACATGGTTTTTAAGGAAAATTTCATCACTAGGTCATCCTTACCTTCAGAACATTCAGGCCAAATTTCATTTTGGAAAGGCTCCTGGGAGCTAAATTCCAGGGTGTGTGTGTGTGCAAAAGGCAGAGGGGACAGAGCAAGAAACAAAACAAGCCAGGCCAAAAATACCAGCCTATTTTAGCTTGTAGCTCTTATTGCCAGTAACTAAGCTTAGGAGGGAATTTCTACCTTTTACAATGGGAAAAACTGCACAAAAGCCAGGAAACCATCAGAATATAAGTGGCAGAGGTAAAGGGACATGGCCATCTGGATTACTCTAGAAGACCAGATTGCGACCCCTGGTTTGGCCCCCGAGCCTGAGATTCTGTATCCATACTCTACTGGCTGAGAGGTCCTACCTCAACATAATTCTGTAAGACTTTGGGGGTGGGGTGAGGGCCGTCACTTTTACTTATGTTTTGTCTGTTCCTGCATCAGGTTGGCAAAGTAATCTTTGGGCTTAATCAAGGTATCAAATAAGATGTGGGAGGAGAACCCACACTTGGGTAGAAAAATAATACATGGTCATGCTTGAATGCAGTTGGCCTTACTGGCAAATCTGAAAAAGTGGTGGTGACAGTGGCAGCCTCTGTGACACTGAAATAAGTTTGTAAATTCAATAAGTTGCCATTTCCCATCAACTCCAGAAGTTTTCCAACAAAGTTGAAGTGTTTTTGTAGATGCTAATGTTAAAATCTTCCCCAAGGGCACATGGGCCTAAACCTGCTATCTCAGCTGCTCAATAAAGGCAGGATATTAAAAGAAACCACAACAAAACCCAAGAATCAGCAGCTTAGGGATGAAGACAGGAGCCCTGCAGCTGTGGAACGAAGTCTTAACTTAAAGTAACCTTCCAAAATAAGCTTGAAGGGAGGGGGTTTCTATGGACTGAGACGGCAAAGCTGTCTTTGCAAATCTCCTTCAACAATACTCAGCTTAGCCAACTCCGTAAACAAATGGCATGTACATCTCCTCCACTATAATAAACAACGCAGCAATCATGAAAGAACTTAGGACTGATTCTCTAGATGGACGTGTGACATGGTCTAACTGTTGTTGGTGCTGATTTAAAGTTGCACAGAGTTGGTGGTTCACAGGCTGCATGTACATGCAGAACTCAGTGTTCACTGATGTTAGCACACTCCTGAGTGTGCTGGGTAAGGCCTGCTTGCACTAGCATGCTAAAAGTCAATGAGTGCCAGATTCTGTATGTATCAGCAGCCTGAACCCAACCACCATCATGCAGGCTATCAACCGTTTTAAGTCAGCTGCCATTCCACCAGTGACCATGTGAGTAAGAGCTCACACCTAACAAAAGTGGTGTTAGGCAGTAGTAAATGGCTTCTGTACATTCACCTAGAGATTGTTCTTGTAACAATTAAATGGGAACAGGATGAAAGAAGGATTTGGGAGAGGATTCTGGTCTCATCTGGAATGGTGAAAAACATCTGATGTGTGCTGAGAAAAACAGGCTGCAGGTGGTTGATGCCTTGAGGGACAGCACAGAGCTTGGCTCTGAAATAAAACCACCGAAGTTGGCCCTACCATTTGGCAGAATAAGGCAGCTGTTATTGGGCAGGGCTGTACGTGCCCTGCAGCCTGCCCTGCACCCCCTTAAGTTAGCCTGTTGCCCTTAGGTGTGGTGGAGGACATTGTATCATGTTATAGCTGAAAGGTAAAAGTGCACACAGGAATGAAGCTTAACACTTGGACCATTAGATGTCAGAGGAAAGTTACATCTAGAGCAAAAGCTAGTAAATACTTCAGATAATTATTCCTTTTTACTCCAAGATTGGTAACATTACTCCTATATCTTTTATTTTATTTATTTATTTTTATTTATCATATTTATACCCCGCTCCTCAGCCAAAAAAGGCTCTCGGAGCGGCTTACACTTAGCAAAAAAGACAGAAGGGAGCTGTTTGATCGCTCTCACATAGACACACAGGATTGTGGTCACGCCACAGCAAATACTCCAAATTAAAACCAAGAGCCAGGTCTGAATTAGCAAACCATCTGGATTTCAGGAGATCCTGAGCATGGTCTACCAAGGTTTATTATTATACTGACACTTTTTCCCAGACATCATTGCAAACCTCTCTGTAAAGGCAAGAGGCTTGAGATTGTGTGTGGCCACAAATATAAAACTGCACAATGTTCTGTAAATGGTAGCTTGTGTCAAGTCCAAAATGTTAAGCAGACAAAACCAGAGGATCAAACTGTCTGTTAAAGCCAAATGAGGACACCTCTATTAGCAAGATGAGGGAGAGATGCTGGTTTGTAAGCTATTTGTGGAGGTGGGTGGTAGTATAGGGGTCTGTTGGAAAATGAAGAAGGGATGACAAAAGACAACAGAAATGTTGGAGAAAAGGCAGAATCAGGAAACGAAGGCTGGAAAAGTGTGTTGACAATCCAGGACATTCCAGTTCCTTGTGCTGTTTGTGGAAATTTGTGTCCTTGATTGCCTGGGAAGGTTGACACCAAGAATTATTTAGGTTACTGACTCAAGTCCTTGATGGCTTGGGAAGGATGACCCCAAGGGATTTCAATGGGGAAACCCATTGTGTGGATCTCTGACAAGGCTATAATTTTTAGCCTTGGACTCTTCTAGAATTACATGGAGCCTATACCTATTGACCGTCAGCTCTGTGATTTCTGAAGTATGTAACCATTAAGTTTTTGCCATGAGATTTCCTGCAATAAAGAAGTCTCACTAATTTGAGTGTCCTGTGTCAATTTGCCAGTGTGTGTGTGCTAGAAAGATCAGGAGTCATGACACAACCTGTGTTATACTCTCCCAGTGAACTGCACTTTTCAGCACCTTTATGCTACCCCTGACCTATACACAACTTAGTTAGCATTTCTCTTCTGAGCCACAGCATCTGCTTCATTTCAAGTTCTTGGCATCAACTAAGGAAATTGTCAGGAATGTGCAAAATATGAGAACAGCTCTGATGAAGGCAAAAAATAAAATAAAAAATAGCTTTGGAATGGATTCTCAGTGGTCATCTGCAAAAGACACAGAAGATTGGGTTTCAAAGGCACAACCAAGCATCAAAAGTGTTGACATTAGTCATACAAATGCTGCAGCATTTATTAACATTCATGAATTAATTAAATCACAAAGGAATCTGTTAGCACCACTCCAAGTTCACGGGATGGTCTTTCATCTCGGAGGCCATTTTTGATGCAAGTTCTTGGGAACAGTTGTTCAGAACACAGTGTGGGTGACTCTCAGGGAACTTCTAAATTTCCCTGTATTATCTCCTTACTGGAGCTATTTTCCCCTTTCACTGCTGAGCAACCTAGGGCAGACTCCCAGATGAGAGGGAGGCAGTGGTGCAATGGTGCCAGGGCTCACAGGTCAAAGCAGGACTAAAATTGGATACAACCCAATGGGAGAACCCTAGAAAAGGTAACCTGTAGCTGAAGTGTGTGTGTGTGTGTGTGTGTGTGTGTGTGTGTGTGTGTGAGAGAGAGAGAGAGAGAGAGAGAGAGAGAGAGAGAGAGAGAGAGAGAGAGAGAGAGAGAGAGAGAGACTATAAGCTCCATCACACCTAGACATTTGACCTGGTTTTCCCTTGAATTATCCCACTTCGTTTCCATAGCGTATGAAAGCTTGCAAACTTACACATGTGCACTTGTAAGTCCCAAGCCTCTTTACACATCTCCTGAAGCACCGCTGACGTTCACTCTCACACCTTGGTGTTTTCGCCATTGCCTCCGCCCATTGATCTCCTTTGTACCTCCCCATACAGTTTATTGATTGTTGGAAGTTTGACAACTCCCCCTCCATTCATCCTGTCGGAAAACCTCCCTCCCCCTTCCATTAACTGCATGTATATGGGCATTGATCTCTATCAATGGTGTGATAAAGCTCAGAGAAGCAGCAGCAGCTTGAGGGAGGAAATTTTAAAAATCATAAAAAATCAATGGATGACCCAATCTGATTCAAATTTGGTATTCTGAAAGCCCTCTTTAAGACCAGCCACTGTGCCAATTTGGATATTTTTATCTTTAAAATGTACGCAGATGTAAGCATTTGTTTAATTTCCATTTTTTAAAAAAACATAAAAAATCAACAGATAATCCAATTGGATCCAACTTTGGCATGCTGAAAGCCCCCCTTAAGACCTACCATTGTGCAAATTTTGATCTCTTTATCTTTAAAAATGAGGGTGCTGCTGGCATGGAGGGTGCATTTTACACATTTCTTTTAAGGTGAAAGTGCCTACTCAGAGGAAGCAGCAGGAGGAAAGGATTTGAATTGGCATTTAAAAACACCCACTGGAGAAAAGGCACACCCCTCTTTCATCAGCAATACTGCCCCTTGAACACACTTTTGTAAGCCATACCGCCCCTTTAAAACATGCCCACAGAACATCGGATGGATGAAAATACATATTGAAGTTTGAGTGGGGTGCTTTCGCATTACCAGAAGAACCAGACTTTCCGCGCACCAAAATACTTTGCTAAGAAGGGGGGAAAACCCACAATCACAGCAGGACGTGGTCAGCATCATCTGAGTCCTTTGCATGCAATTTGCCCTGACAGCAGACTATAAGGTTGGCGTCATATGAGTCCTTCGCAGGCAATTCACCCTAACAGAAGACTACTGTATAAGGCTGCTGTGATAAAGCTCTATGTTTGTGCAAAGCAGGCTAAGGGAAGGGAAGGAGGAACCTCTCCAAATCCACATGAGAGGAAAACCTAAATATGGGAAGGAACCCCTACAAGAAGTTTACTTCTCTGCAGCAGCACCTTCTGTATGAAGTTCCAGTTTAATTAACCAAGTGTTGACCATTTTATCTACCTACTATTCCTGACCGACTGAGGCAGGTCTCATTTTATGTCAAGTGTACTCCCCAGAACCTATAAATCACTTATGGACCAATTATATCTTGAACTACATTTTTTAAAATAAAACATATTACATTTTTTTTAATGACCAATGAAGAGGAAGAGATCTGATCCCCCCACACCGTCACTTCAGCTTTACTGGAAAACACTGCAGGATATAAAAGGGTATTCATGGTTGTGAAGAATGTGCACAAACCTGACTAACGGGATGTCCCTTGTGGGAGAGGTTAGTAATAGGAATTGGGTTTAAAATAGTTCAAGTGGCTTGGCTCGCACCCAAGAAATTATTTACTCTTGAAGGTAAGGCAGCCATGTATATGTATGTATCCAGTTGTGAGTTGACAAGAAAAAGAGGGGAGGGCAAATTGTAGAGTTTGATATAACACATATGAGTGATAACTTAGCTGAAGGATTTAATTAGCATTTGTTTAGGATAAGCAGGAAAGTTATCCTGAGCTTCTTAAGATCGATTTAAGCATTTTCAAGACTGACAGCTTGTTTCCCTTGCCCATCTTGCAATGCATTATTCTCTATTTGGGTTTAAGTTAATGCACAACTTACCTGTGGCATTTGTATGACACACGGGTGGAGATATATGCATGGTCTGAGTTATTTAGCTTTAAACTAATGCAGACTGAAGAGGACTCCAATTATACAACTTCAGTTTCCAAGTCTATAAAATGTGTACAACTAACTTACGTCCCATTCATTTCAGTGGGTCTACTCTATCAAAGACTAACAGTGGATACTACCCAATGTATCATTTCCCTTCTCTGGCACAATCCTCGTGATTGTGCCTTTTGAGTATTACATGAATATGCAAGGATATTGCAATAACTTTTTTTTAAAAAAGATAAAGTTTAAGACAGAGAATAAACCCCACCCTTGTATCCAGTTATCACAGAACAATTCAATAAGTGTGCAAAGCAAAAATGAAACTATGTATGTAACATGGGAAGAAGACCATACAAAGCAAATGAGCTGTAAATTCTTCAAACCAAAGCTGCACAGCATATTACCAAAATGTTCTGTTACACATACGTTTGAGGATGTACAGAGGACTTAATTCAAATTCAGTGACATCATTTGCTCTAGGGTGATGTTCACAGATCTTCTATTCACTGTGACAGCTGCTGTAAAAAGGAACTCTGTGACTCTCAATCTTAGTTTTCCCACTCTCTGGGTGTGTGTGGGGGGGATGGGGGATTGCTACACATGCTTCCCAGTGAAAGAAATAAAATTGTGCCAACATTTCTTGCAAATAAACTTACTTTTATTCCCTTTTAACAGATGGATGATGCATGCACAGTATAGGAGTTGTAATTACACGATCTCAGCAATGATGAGGGCTATTAAGGTGCGTTTTGCAAGCTCTTGTATCTAGAATGACTCACCAGCTTGCTGTGCGCTCATTGTACTGTGGCGTCCTGGTGTACTAAAGCCTATCAAACACCTTTGGTATAAAATGCACCCTGTGTGCAGAATTCTTTCTTAAAGACAATTTAAGCCTCTGTTTGTGATACTCACACTGGTGAAAGATTCCAGATTGATTCTGTGAAATTTAGTTGTATAACAGTCATTTCATGGACTTCCCAAGCAGTGCCTCATACCTGCCATTACAAATAGGCCACCATTAAAGAACAACAACAACAAAAATCCAGTCTGTCCATTCTTAGACCTCTCACTGACTTGGCCAGTCCAAATTAATACCCTGCAAGTTTCGGAGATGCAGATGGCTCTCAAGAATCATGGTCAACATTACTCTTAAAAGCCACCAGACTGCTGTCAATTATAACAGCTTTTTGAAGATGGCAATTCTGTCGCCATATCTACTCAGGCAACACTGTTCGGGACCTAATAATGTAATACACAACTTGAGTGGTTCATTCACCTTATTTCCAAAGTGATAGATGCCATCAATGCCCTTCTGCATTTTACATAGGACAAACTGGCCAGTTCCTCTCTATACAACTTTAAAGTGACCATTTACTGAACCAAGGAACATCAATGCGTGACTAAATCAAGGAACTTCAATTCATCAAGAGGTTCAATTCTATCATCTGTGTAGGTTTATTTTAAAACATATTACATGTGTTAATTAACTCACTCGATGCCAGGATGGTTGTATTATCAGCAGCAACTATTTTGTGGATGTTCACTGTTAATAATGTTAATTGTCGTTATGCAGTTTCTCCATTTCACTTCACTTACTACCTCCCCTATGTGGATGCAGCTCCAGACAACACTCGCTGGGTATTTATTTGGGTTTGTCAAGTCAGTGAGAGGTCTAAGAATGAGATCGACTGGATCAGAAAAAGTGGATCCTAAGCCCATGAAAACTGAGGCCACAATCTGTGCTAGGTGCCACAAGACTCTTTCTTATTTCTGACTAACACAGCTACTCCACTGGAAAACAAATTATAGTAATTGTTCTTTAACAATATGGAATTACTATTATTTTTATCTAGACTTTTTATTTAGCCAGAGTCTTGAGCTGCCAAGAGTCTCAGAAAGGTCACCCATGTCTTTACTGACGCTGTGGTCAATCTGGTCTACTATATATTATTCACCTCTTATTGTTATTTATTTGTTTCTCAAATATTCCTTTTTTTTAAGGCTCTGGCTCAATAAGTGACGGTAACAGTAGCAGTAATAGAAACAGATGCAGCTCTACAGAAAGCAGCAGCAGCGGTAGCAAGATGATGAAACTAAAAGTGTGAAGACAGGGTACTTGTGCCCTTTATAGACAGCAGACTCCCTGGAGCACACACCGGCTGCTTTGATATGTGGTAAGCATTTCAGATAGAGATGAGGTCAAACAGAGAGGATCAGAGATGCTGCCAGCTTTATGATTTCTAGGATGAGGGTGGCATCCAAGAATAGTCCACTTCTCCTCCCAGGACCATCAAAGTCTCCAATGGTAATGAAAGAGGAAACCAAAGTGGGACAAAGAATTTATATATGTTTAAATATACAGCAATTCAACTGCTCCAGCAAAGAAGAAAATGTGGTTTGTTTTATGCCTCTGTTGCATCTTGGAATGAAGGGAATCTAAAATGTAAACACAGAAGGTAAATGCAGATGACCATAACATCACTCATCTGCAACTGATGTGTGGTAAAATTCCAGTTACCACTTAAAGAATGTTAAAGTGGCCCTTTATCCCCAGGATATTTTTAGGCTGTCATGTGATGCTTGGTTTTAGTCTCTGCTGCTTTTAATTGATAGCTCTTTTTAGTTGATTGTTATATTATTATTTTTAATTTATATTAATTTTAAGTGTGTTTTTACATTGCCCTGACAGCTCTTAGCTGTAGGGTGACTAACACATTTTAGAAGCAAAAAATATATACTTTTCCACCCCTCTCTGAGAGCTGCTTTCCCATAATTTCACCCCCATAGTGTGCCCACAGGGGCAGTCTTGGAATCAACCCATATGATTGGCGCCACAAATGCAGCTGCAGACTTCTAAAAGTTACAACTGTGATATGGGATGAACCTACAGAAAAGCTACTCCCACGGCAGGGCTGTAGGATGTAAAAGTACCACAGAGAACCTAGCTATCCTATGGAGGGGAAGCTCACCTTGGAGTCACCTGCATAGGTTTGGACAAGTGGATTAATGTGGTTATATGCACATTGTGGTATATTAACATGCCGTAAATGATCACCTGTGTTCACCCAGGGATTGGTCTTCCATAAATTTCTAATAACAAAAGAAGTCTGGATAAAAATCCACTCTTACCTCATTTTTTCATAACAGAAGCCTTTGAACTTTATTTGGCAAGCCTTATGCAAACAAAATAAAAATCACGTTTTGATCAAAATAATTTCCAAAAAAGCGCCTAAAATTATGTGTTTGATAGGCTTGTTTGTACACTTGCTCTTGCCACCAGAAGAGAAAATGAAATGACACCTAAACATCAACATGATAATTAGCAATGTTCTTGTTATGTAAGTATACATTCCTTTGCGCCTTTAATTACAAGGCGGGCCCCTCTGCTCTACTTGTTTCCTCCTAGCATAAGAAAGAGCTTCAAGCTGCAATCCTAAACCCACTTACCTGGGCGTACACCCCAATGGATGCTATAGGGTTTACATTTGAGTAGATATATATTGCGCAGTCAGTTAGTTAAAGTACCTCTCTGTCTAGCTTGTACTTCTTTCAGCTCAGCATCTTTAATATGTATGCAGGTACTATTTATACACAGCACAATATACAGGACCAGAATGCCTGTGCATGTTTACTGACATATATATGGTCACAGGATGAAATATGTTACAGGAAGGAAATACAAATGGAATGAAGTTAAGGAATCGAATCTAGAACCTTGGACTTACGTTCACAAGATTAGACATGACATCTTTTTATGACTGGATCTTAGAAAGGTGCAATATAAAGTGACATATTGCTGGCATTTGACTCCTGTCAAGATTAAAGGAGAGGGTAAATTACATGTTACTAGAAGATGTAGCTAACAACTACCTCTTTCTTTCTTACTCTAGAGTAAGCACAACAACCCTGATCTAGATTGGGTTCTAGCTTGAGGTCTAGTGGGGATTTAAACCTTCCAGATCGGAGTCCCTCTTCTCATTATGTAGCAGCCTTACCACAGCTGCAACGTTACAATTAAGGTTAGCCAGAAAAAAAACCAAAAAACCGTTTCCAGATATAGTGTTCCATATATATGGGCTTAATATTTCAAGGCGCTTTGCTGCATGTTAATTGATTCTAGCATGCTGCAGACATTTAAATTTTCCCAGTTTTCCCCGTGCCCCCTGCCCCAAAATGTCAGCAGAAGAACTGAACGGATTGGCCTGGAACTCTTAGCATGCTTAGGTTGTTCAAATGAGCAGACCACTTTGTACATTCGTCCAGCAAAAGGCTGTCATTCTGCAGAGAGAGTACATTAGCAAAGCTAGGAAGCAGACCTCCATGCATAATGAGGTCCTGACTCATAAAAAGATTTATATATGTGGTAGAGAGGAATTGACTAGGTGGATAGTGTCATTATATAGTTTAGCCAATAGGCAGCACTGGACTTCGCTGTATCGGGGTGGAGTCACGTTTCTTACTGCTGTTTTATTCTTGTTGGACAGAGACAATAAAGTTCTGGTCTAGCTTCCTGGCTGATGTGTCCTCTAAGCCTTTCATCATGACACTTCCAGACTTCCTCCCTCCATAATAATCATCATCTGTCAGAGGCCTCAGCCAAAGCGTGTGAACTGACCTCAAGGATTTGTTTTCAAAAGCATGCCACAGATTCTCCAATAAATATGTATGCCACCTTCACAGTGATCTTGGAATGACCAACTAAAGAGATTGCACTAAGGCGGCAGCTGCTCAAAATTTCTAATGATACATAAAGCATATCAATCATTTGAAAATGTATGTAAAAAACAAAAGCTATTTCTGCAATGTTAGAAGAATCGCTTTGGTTAGGAAGCACAAGCCCCAGCACCAGGCCTGTTTAATCTGTAGAAAACAGCTTGGTAACCAAGCTCTACCTTTAATCTTTGCTCCAAGCCAGCAAAATATAATATTGTTATGTCAGAGGTTCACACCCATAAGAATTTTGTCCCCATCCTTCTTCAACTGTCAATAAAGTGAACACATCAGCTTTTCAGAGGCATTAAAAAGACCCAGGACCAATGCCTCCTATGTAATTTCTATTCGATGCTAATTATGCTTCTGCACATGTAAACCA